>NC_092722.1:199345236-199674258 GCF_047496885.1 Scyliorhinus torazame
TTAGAAAAGCAGCAAATTATTTAAATAGAGATAACAGAACTGTGAGATACAGAGGGATATGGGTGCCCTGGTACATGAATCACAGAGCGTTAGTATGTAGCTGTAGCAGATCATTAAGAAGGGAAATGCAATGTTGTTGTTTATTGCAAGGGGAATGTAAGATAGAGGGAAGGAGGTTTGGCTACAGTCCTCCGGGCACAGTGAGACCACAGACGTGATTTAATGGGAAAAAAACCAGAGCACCGTTTTGGGCGTGTTTAGCGGGGTGGTCATCGATCCCTGCAGCACTGAGAACGACCCCGCTATCAAACGGGACTCTGTTTTCTTTTGGCCTTGGCATTAGGGGTCCTTGAACCATCTCTCACTCCACCTCATAAGGGCAGGGGAACCCCGGACCAATACCTAGCATGGGCAACCTGACACCCGGGCACCTTGGCACTGCCAGTTTGGCACCTTGGCAGTGCCCCTGCTGGCAGTGCCACTCAGGCACCTTTCCATTGCCAGGGTGACAGTGTCCAGATATCCAGGTGGCAACGGGAGTCCAACCCCCCCCCCCCCCCCCCCCCCGGATGCCATTACACCTGGGCCAAGTCTGTGTGGACCAATACTAAACAGCACCATGGCGAGGTCTCCCCAGTGTGGGTGGTTGTTCCGGGGCCTCAGGAGCATCGAGCGCCGACATATTTAAGTGAGCCTTACTGCATTTAAATATGTAAACCTGGATCGCCCAGTGGGGGTGAGATCTGGATCGTGACGTCTCGCAAGATCGCGATAGATCTTGCAAGACAGTCAAAGCACCACAAATCACATGAGAGGCCTCCTGTGAGATTCAATGGCCTTGTCACGTCATCAAGTCGGGCAAGACGAGACTGTTCAAGTACTTTTGTTTTATAAATTTAGAGTACCCAATTCATTTTTACCAATTAAGGGGCAATTTAGCGTGTTCAATCCACCTACCCTGCACATCTTTTGGGTTGTGGGGGTGAAACCTACGCAGACACGGGAAGAATGTGCAAACTCCACACGGACAGTGACCCAGAGCCGGGATCGAACCTGGAACCTGGGTGCCGTGAGGCAGCAGTGCTAACCACTGCGCCACGTGCCGCCCACGACTGTTCGAGTACTGTGTACAAATCTGGTCTCCTCATTTATGAAAATACACAATTGCGATAGAAGCAGTGCAGAGAAGGTTCACTGGACTGATTGCTGCGAGGCTGGAATTATTTCATCAGGAGAGATTGAGCTTGTACCCATTACGGTTCATAAGAATGAGGGATGATCTAAATGAAACAAACAAGATTCTGAGGGGACTTGACAGCATTAGGAAAATAGTTTTAAGGGATTTTTATTCATATTTGTAAACATTAGAAATAAGTTTTAGGTGGGTTTAATTTAATCTTTCTGAGTCTAGAAGGATAAAACGTACAGTTAGCTTCATGCTGGATAAAGGTGTTTGTCTGTTTGGGGGTTGATTATGTTCCAAATTTGTCTCTATTGTGCTTAGAGAGGGCTGCTGGATGAAGAATCATAGTAGAAGTAAGTCGTTGCTTAGCAATAGGAAGTCACTTTCCAGAGGGAAGGGCTTTCCTTTGTTCTTGGTTTAACTGGAAGCCGGGGAAGTTGGAGACAGGACGTCGGGAAGTGAAGATCTCTCAATCCAGAGGAAAGACCGGGCCGGAATGCAGCTGCAAAGAGGCAGGTTTCCTAAAGTATAAATTACAGTCCAGATAACCAGGGAGTTGGGGACCAGAGGGAGTGCCAGGGTACCACCCTGCCCAATTCCCGACCACCCAGGGGTCTCCAAAGGCCTGGGAGACCCACATAGCGTTATGCCTGGTCCACGTTTGTGTGGGCTAGTACTAAACGGTGCCCGGACAAGGTCTCCCGTGCACAGCCGTTGAATCCTGGATGCTGGGAGAATCCGTAGAACAAGTATTTAAATGATCCCCATGCCTTATTTAAATCTGCTGATCAGCGTCACGCCCAGTGAGGATGAGATCCAGATTGCGACGTCTTGCGAGATTCTGTTGAACCTCGTGAGACATTTCGAGCAGTGTGAATCTCCTGAGAGGCTTCACGCGAAATTCAACATTCTCGTCCTGGCAGCAATTTGGGGGTGATGAGGCCGCCGACTCGAGCCCATGACCGTCTTTTTGAGCCAGGGATCAATTCTGCTATCTTCCTGGTCAGTGTTTTTTAAATTTAGAGTATCCAATTCTTTTTTTTTTCCAATTAAGGGGCAATTTAGCGTGGCCAATCCACCTACCCTGCACATCTTTGGGTTGTGGGGATGAGACCCACACAGACATGGGGAGAATGTGCAAACTCCACACAGACAGTGACGCAGAGCGGGATCGAACCCAGGTCCTCGTCGCCACGGGGCAGCTGTGCTTCCTGTCCAGTTATTACATGAACTGGGATCGTAACATACAGGATGGGTATTGAAAGGATGTTTCCGCTTGTGGGAGAGACTAGAACTAGAGGACACAGTTTAAAAATAAGAGGTCTCCCATTTAAGATGGAGGTTGAGAGAAATGTTCTCTTTCAGAGTGTTGTGAGTCTGTGGAACTCTCTTTCCCTGGGAGGTCGGGCCATTGAATATGTTTAAGGCTGAGTTATAGAAGATTGGCAAAGGAGTTAAAACTTTCAGGGCGGGGCGGGACGGGGGGATGGTAGTTAGACAAGTGAAGCTGAGGCCACTAGCAGGTCAGCCATGACCTAACTGAATGGCAGAGCACACTAGAGGGGCCGAGTGGCCTCGTCCAGCTCCTAATACACATGTTAGATTGTCTCTCCTTGATCCGATGTTAATGCAGAAACATCCCAAGATGTCATTTGGAGGGAACAGACTGTATAGCCAGTCATCACATCTTAATTCTTCCATCCAGAATCACCCACACCATCTCCATTATTTTCATTATTTTTGTAATAATTTCATGTTTGTTTCTTCCTATCCATGGTTCCTATAGTTGAGTAAACGATATTTTAAACTCTTCAGTCTGGACTCGAGTTGAATCTGAGGTTAAGATTGAAATGCCCTGGTCTGTCTCACTACCTAAAACAGGCCATATTAGGTGAGGTGTCAACTCACTTCTCTGTGTTCCTAAGATCACAAGACAAGCCTTTTCTCAGAAAACAGCTCAAGAGAAGCCAAGAAAAATCAAAGCAAATTTCAGCATCTTTTGTGCCGAGGGATTCCTCGGGAAATCTAAAAGGAGTTTCCTGCAGCTCTTGCTTCTGGTGCCTCTCGAGTGGCAGATGGGCAGAAGATGTAGTGCACGAGCATCAAATGTAAATCTCTTTGCCGTTCCTTCAGGTTGAGGTGATGTGCAAACAAACACAGAGAGTAGATCAACTGGAGACTTATCTGGAGGGTTGTGACCTTGGGCAAGACCTGCCATTTAGTCTTCATCCCTAGCTGACCTGAGAAGCTGATGGATCATAAAATTATAGAATGATAGAATCATCCAGTACAGAAGAAGCCCTTCGGCACATCGAGCTGCACCAACAAAGAACGACTCTGATCAACACTAATCCCACTTCCCAGCACTTGGCCCATAGACCCGAATGTTGGGACATTGCGATTGCTGATCCAAGTACTTTTTAAAGATTGTGAGGATTCCTGCCTCAGCTACCCTCCCAGGCCGTGCATTCCAGATCCCCTACACCCTCTGGACGAAAAAACTATCCCTCAAATCCCCTCAAAACATCCTGCCATTCACCTTAAAATTATGTCCCCTCATTATTGACCCTGCAATTAAGGGAACAGCTGCTTTCTATCGACACTGTCCATGCCCCTCTTAATCCTTCGCATCTCCATCGGGTCCCCTCTCCGCCTTCTCTGCTCCAATGAAAACAAGCTTATCCAGCCTCTCTTCATAGCCAACATGCTCCATCCCAGGCAACATCCTGGTGAATCTCCTCTGCACCCTCTCCAGTCCAATCCCATCTTTCCTATAGTGCAGTGACTAGAACTGCACACAGTGCTCCAGCTGTGACCTAGCCAAAGTCTTGTACAGCTCCAACATCACCTCCCTGCTCTCATATATTAATGCCACCACTGATTTGCCTTCTTAACGACCCTATTCACCATCCTGCCACCATCAGGGATCTGGGGACACGCACTCCAAGACCCCTCATGGCTTCCTAGTGTTCTGCCATTCATTGAGGACTCCCATGTTGTGTTACTCCTTCCAAAGTGCATCACCTCACATTTTTCAGGATTAAATTCCATCTGTCTATATCCCCCTGTAACCGGAGATCTTCTTCACTGTCAACCAGCCGGCCAATCTTCGTGTCATCTGCAAACTTGCTTATCATCCGCCCACATTTTCTTGTATATCGTTTATACATGTTACAAACAATAATGGAGCCAGCACCGGCCTCCAGTCACATCACCACCCTCTTATCACTTAGCCAAATTTGGATTCAACTTATCACGTTACCCTGGATCCCACGTGCTTTTACTTTCTTCATCAGTCTCCCATGCGGGACCTTGTCAAAGGCTTTGCTGAAATCCACGTAAACCACATCAAGGGCAGCATGGTAGCACAGTGGTTAGCACTGTAGCTTCACAGCGCCAGGGTCCCAGGTTTGATTCCCCGCTGGGTCACTGTCCGTGTCTGCGTGGGTTTCCTCCGGATGCTCCGGTTTCCTCCCACAGTCCAAAGATGTGCAGGTTAGGTGGATTGGCCATGCTAAATTGGCCTTAGTGACCAAAAAAAAAAGGTTAGGAGGGGTAATTGGGTTACGGGGATAGTGAGAGCTTAAGTGGGTCGGTGCAGGCTCGATGTGCCAAATGGCCTCCTTCTGCACCGGATGTTCTAACTGCACTACCCTCAGCTACACCTGATCACCGTCTCGAAAAAGTCAGTCAAATTTGTTCGGCATGTCCTCTCTCTGACAAAACCACACCGACTATTCCTGATCAAACCAAGTAGAGATAGAGTCTCTCCTTCAAAATCTTCTCCAATAGTTTTCCTACCACTGGCGTGAGACGTAATTTTCTGGTTTATCTCAACAACCTTTCTGAAATAGTGGAACCACATTAGCCCTCCAAACCTCTGCTACCTCCTGTGGCCAGAGAGGGATTAAAAATTTAAGTCAGAGCCCCTGTAATCTCCTCCCTTCCTGCCACAGCAGCCTGGGATACAATTCATCTGCACCTGGGGATTTGTCCACTTTCAATCCTGAAGAAACCTCCAGTACCTCCTCACTCCCTATGTCAAACTGCTGAAGAAACTCACAGTCCCTCTGTCTGAATTCTGCACCAAGATCCTCCTCCAAAGCGAAGACGGTTAACACCCTACCAATGTCAGCTGGCTTGACGCACAGATTACTCCTTGCTCCTTCATGGGTCCGACTCTTTCCCTGGTTATTCTCTTCCCCTTGATACACTGATGGAATATCTTGGGATTTTCCCTAATCTTACCCGTCATTCCACCTCTTTGCTCTCCTCATTACTTTTTCGAATTTCCCCTGCACTTACTATAATCCATGAGGTAGATTTGCACTCTTTGTACTTGTTAAAAGCCTCTCCTTCTCTTCCTATCTAGTCCTGAATATTCCTCAATCTGGGGTTCTCCGGACTTGTTGCTCTTACATTTCACCCCAAAGGGAACATGTTGGACTTGTACTCTCGCCAGTTCCGTTATATTCCCTCCCCATGCCTAACTAGTTCAAATCCCTCCCAACAGCACCAGCAAACCCACCGGCAAGAATGATGGTCCCGCGCTGGTTTAGATGTAGACCGTCCCACTTGTACAGGTCTCACCTTCCTTGGAATCGATCTAGGTGATCCAGGAACCTAAACCCCTCCCTCCTCACCAACCCTTGAGCCACACATCGATCTGCCCTGTTCTCCTATTTCTGCACTCGCTAGCACGTGGCATCGGGAGTAATCCAGAGATTACAACCTTTGAGGTCCTGCACTTCAGTCTACTGCCCAGCTCCCTAAATTCTTGACACAGGGCCTAATGCTCATGCTACCAATATCGTTGATACCAATCTGTACCACCTTCAGGATACCCTGCAGCCGCTCAGTGCCATCCCTGAACCTGGCACGATGGAGGTAACACTATCCGATGCCTGTTCTATGTATTTACTTTGTGTAATTATCGTATGCCCTATGTTTTTCATGTATGGAACAATCTGTCCGTACTGTACACAGTACAATACTTTTCGCTGTACCTCAGTACACGTGACAACAAAACAAATCCAAATCTCTAAAAATGTTGTGTACTGAACTGTCAGCCTCGTGGATGTGTCTCTCGCTGCCGCTCGAACTCTGAAACCCTCAGCTGAAATTTCTGCATTCAGGAGCACTTCCTGCACACATCGTTGCTGAGGCAGAGAATTGTCAAACCTTGTGCCTGGAGGTATGTTGGTAAAAGAAGCGAAGAAACTGAAAACTGCAGCCTCAGCAAAATGAGTTTTGTGGGAAAATTTGTACACCAGGGCTTTTCACTGAAAACACTTTGTGTTGAAACAGCGAAAACAAGTCCCTCCAAGGACAACTGATGCCCACATGGTAAAGGTTGTTCATAAGAAAGAACTAAAAACCTTATAAAAAGATGAAGCTTCTGAGATTTCAGCAGTGATAACCCTGGGATCAACATTTGGGGAGAGGAGACTCTGAGTCAGACCCTCTGGAGCGAGCTTGGCCAGTTCTCGCTATTAGGTAGTATTTTAAATTCAATTATGAGTCTTTAACTGTTCAAATATAAACATAACAAAGTCTTATTGAGTTAAATAAAGTTGTCTAAAATAAAGTTTGTGTTGAGTACAATCCCTATTACAACAGATTTGTTTGTGTCGTCAATTGAAGCTAGTAAAGTATGACAACTGGTCACCTAGGTGACGGTAAGGTCCATGACTTCCTACATATGACAGGTCACACATTCCACTCAGATAATCTCGCCTGCCATGACTTAAACTTGGGCTTACTAAATCCTATGTGCTAAATTTGCGAATTACCTAATCTTATAGATACTGCCTCTACTTTAACTTTAGCCTCCTTCTTTTAGTCACTGACTTTTTAATTATCCCTGGTGCTCCGCAGTTAGTCCCCATCTTGCTCTGAAACTAGCCCTTCTGATCGGTTAAAGTTGTTAGGAAAACAGGACGGCAGAAAAGAAGGAAAAAATTTCCCTCCCCACGTCACCGAACTCCGACTCTTCACCAAAATCCCCCACTCGCCCGAACCCCCCACTCGCCCAAACCCCCCCACTCGCCCAAAACCCCCCACACTCGCCCAAAAACCCCCACACTCGCCCGAACCCCCCACACTCGCCCGAACCCCCCACTCGCCCGAACCCCCCCACTCGCCCAAAACCCCCCCACTCGCCCAAAACCCCCCACACTCGCCCAAAAACCCCCACACTCGCCCAAAACCACCCACACTCGCCCAAAACCACCCACACTCGCCCAAAACCACCCACACTCGCCCAAAACCACCCACACTCGCCCAAAACCACCCACACACGCCCAAAACCACCCACACTCGCCCAAAACCACCCACACTCGCCCAAAACCACCCACACTCGCCCAAAACCACCCACACTCGCCCAAAACCACCCACACTCGCCCCGAACACCCACACTCGCCCCAAACTCCCACACTCGCCCCAAACTCCCACACTCGCCCCGAACTCCCACACTCGCCCACACTCGCTCCGAACACCCACACTCGCCCACAACCACCCACACTCGCCCCGAACACCCACACTCGCCCCGAACACCCACACTCGCCCCGAACACCCACACTCGCCCCGAACACCCACACTCGCCCCGAACACCCACACTCGCCCCGAACACCCACACTCGCCCCGAACACCCACACTCGCCCCGAACACCCACACTCGCCCCGAACACCCACACTCGCCCCGAACTCCCACACTCGACCGAACTCTCACACCCGACCGAACTCCCACACTCGACCGAACTCCCACACTCGACCCGAACTCCCACACTCGACCGAACTCCCACACTCGACCGAACTGCCAACTCCTTTAGTGCTCGCTGCTGGAGGCAATGACGCCCTCCTGATTTAAACTCTGCCGTGTCTGTTTCTGGAACCGGTTTAATGCAGGTTACCTGTTAACCCCAGTGAACTGTTCAAGCTGCAGCAAGCCCACCCACTAGGAGACACTGTTTTCCCCTCTCCTCAGCCTTAAAGATATTTAACGATCTAGCTGTTTGAATTTAATCCCTAATTAAGCAGTGGATGTTGTCAAAGAACAAGCAATAATTAATATTAGATTTTAAGGAAAGAAATTACCCCTTAAACTCTCACTCTTGGGCGGCAGGGTGGGGCAGTGGTTAGCACTGCTGCCTCACAGCGCTGAGGATCCCGGTTAAATACCGGCCCATGGTCAGACTCTCCCTGTGTCATCATGGGTCTCACCCCCACAACACAAAGATGCACAGGGTAAGTGGATTGGCCACGCTAAATTGCCCCTTAATTGGAAAAAAAATAATTGGGTACTCTAAATTTACATTAAAAAAACTCCCACTCTTACCAAACTGCCAACGCCACTCGCTTATCACTGCACCCTGTGCTGGATGCTCTGAAACTTTCTGATTTAAACCCTGCGTCTTGTTTATTGCTGAAAAAAGAGACATGCTATTGAAGCTTTTCATCTGGCACTCATCAGAACAGATTGCAAGAATACCAATTGTAAAGGGAGCAACCAATCCATGGGAAGAGAGTGCTGATTGGTTGGCAAGTGGACCTTTATTGATAGAGGTATTACCATGTAGAATGCACAAGGTAACAGTTAACTGCCAGGCTTTTGTTAAAATTCAATCTAGGCAGGTTGACTCTGATTAAGGTATTGCCAGGGGAATGAACCAGGGAATGGCTGTCCCATAAGCTTTGGTTTATTTAAAAATGGTGCAATTCTGAAACATCATGCTTAAAGGATATTCTCTGACATTGTGCATTACTCTTCTTTGAAACATCTTATTGAATGGGGTTTGAAAATCCAGATAAAGTCTCTGTCTCTGGCCTCCCTGTGGTGTGTATCTCAGCAGTGGGAGGTGGTCCAAGGTTTGCCAGTGGTCCCACCCGTCAATGGGATTTTCTACTGAATCCACCCCACTCCGTCAGGAAACCCGTGACAGGGATGCACCATTGGTGGGACTGGAATATCTTTCCCGCGTGAACAGCTGAAAGAACAGGGCAGCACAGGGCACAGTGGTTAGCACTGCTGGCCCGCATCACCAGGGCAGCACAGGGCACAGTGGTTAGCACTGCTGGCCCGCATCACCAGGGCAGCACAGGGCACAGTGGTTAGCACTGCTGGCCCGCATCACCAGGGCAGCACGGTGGCACAGTGGTTAGCACTGCTGGCCCACATCGCCAGGGCAGCACAGGGCACAGTGGTTAGCACTGCTGTCCCGCATCACCAGGGCAGCACGGTGGCACAGTGGTTAGCACTGCTGTCCCGCATCACCAGGGCAGCACGGTGGCACAGTGGTTAGCACTGCTGTCCCGCATCACCAGGGCAGCACGGTGGCACAGTGGTTAGCACTGCTGGCCCACTGCACCAGGGACCCAGGTTCAATTCCGGCCTTGGGTCACTGTGTGGAGTCTGCACGTTCTCCCCGTGTGTGCGTGGGTTTCCTCCGGGTGCTCCGGTTTCCTCCCACAGTCCAAAGATGTGCAGGTTAGGTGAAATGGCCATGATAAATTGTCCCTTAGTGTCCAAAAAGGTTAGGTGGGGTTACAACAGATAGGGTGGGGGAGCTGGCCGAGGTGGGGTGTTCTTTCAGAGGGTCAGTGCAGACTCGATGGGCTGAATGGCCTCCTTCGGCACTGTAAGGATTCGATGATTCTATGACCTCACCCTATAATCAATACCATTGTTGACTATTTCAAAATTCAGTGCGTGTTATCCTGCAAAACTTTCCCATCGAAATTCAGTGTTGCATTTCGCGGGCAGGATTCTCCGGTCCGCAGCCCCGTGTTTCCCGGCGTCAGGCCGTTCCCGGGAGGCAGGATTCTCCGGTCTGCAGCCCCGTGTTTCCCGGCATCGGGCCGTTCCCGGGAGGCGGGATTCTCCGATCTCCAGCTCCGTGTTTCCTGGCGTCGCGCCGTTCCCGGGAGGCGGGATTCTCCGATCTCCAGCTCCGTGTTTCCCGGCGTCGGGCCGTTCCCGGGAGACAGGATTCTCCGGTCTGCAGCTCCGTGTTTCCCGGCGTCCCGCCGTTCCCGAGAGACAGGATTCTCCGGTCTGCAGCCCCGTGTTTCCCGACGTCGCGCTGTTCCTGGGAGGCGGGATTCTCCGGTCTGCAGCTCCGTGTTTCCCGGCGTCCCGCCATTCCCGAGAGACAGGATTCTCCGGTCTGCAGCCCCGTGTTTTCCGGCACCGGGCCGTTCCCGAGAGACAGGATTCTCCGGTCTGCAGCCCCGTGTTTCCCGGCGTCCCGCCGTTCCCGGGAGGCGGGATTCTCCGATCTCCAGCTCCGTGTTTCCCGGCGTCGCGCCGTTCCCGGGAGACAGGATTCTCCGGTCTGCAGCCCCGTGTTTCCCGGCACCGGGCTGTTCCCGGGAGACAGGATTCTCCGGTCTGCAGCTCCGTGTTTCCCGGCGTCCCGCCGTTCCCGAGAGACAGGATTCTCCGGACTGCAGCTCCGTGTTTCCCGGCGTTGCGCAGTTCCCGGGAGGCGGGATTCTCCGATCTCCAGCTCCGTGCTTACCGGCGTCGCGCCGTTCCCGAGAGACAGGATTCTCCGGTCTTCAGCCCCGTGTTTCCCGGCGTCGGGCCGTTCCCGGGAGGCAGGATTCTCCGGTCTGCAGCCCCGTGTTTCCCGGCGTCGCGCCGTTCCCGGGAGACAGGATTCTCCGGTCTGCAGCTCCGTGTTTCCCGGCATCGGGCCGTTCCCGGGAGTCAGGATTCTCCGGTCTGCAGCTCCGTATTTCCCGGCGACGCGCCGTTCCCGGGAGACAGGATTCTCTCTTCCTGCCCCTTGTCAATGGGATTTCCCATTGAAGCCGCCCCATGCTGCCGGGAAACCCATGGGAGTGGGTGTGGGGGGGGCGCTGCCAAGAAATTCCTTTTTAAATATTAATTGTTCCTGAAGCAATCACCACAATTCGCAGTCCTGATTTTTCTGTGAACACTTGTCAGTAATCGTGACTGTCAGTTTCCTCCCAATGTCTCAAACCTCCAGACACTGGGTGGGGTTCTCCGGTTCAGAGATGTTGACCTTGTGTCATTGTGTGCAGACACTTGCATTAATTTTTAAAAGGATTTCCTCTCACTTTATGCTTACCCATCTTTGAATAGATTTCCACTTTATAATTCCACTTACTCACTTCCCATCCATACTTTCCGACCTTTCCCTGCCATATTCTGTTTAAATTTAGGCAGCTCTTGCTTCAGGTGGAGGCACAGTGCCCTGGGTCTGGATTGTGATTGACCTCCCTGCAATCTCTCCTTCTCCTCACAGCTAGCGAGGAACTTGTACCTGTTGTCCTGAGCCGGAGTGTCCTTCCTCGAGTGTAATGCAATTCTGGATAAACTATCCATAAATACTCCCCCCTCCTTTCTGTACCAGAGTCTCTGCCACTCATACTCCAGCTGTATTTATTCAGGGGATTTGTGCATTGCTGACTGGGCCCACGTTTATTACCGAAACCTGGGGCTGGATTCTCCGTTTCAGCGGCTAAGTGCCAGCTGAAAGAGAGAATTTCTGGGCATTTTATGACACCAAAACCGGCCCCGCCCCCCCTCCGATTCCGGTACCGGTGAGGGGCTAGGACCGCCGGTGACTGAAACTCCCGGCTCCCGCGCCAAAAACAGCCGGAGAATGGCCGGGTCCTTGGCTGCACAGGCGCACAACGGCGACCTGCAGCGGTCGTGCCGTACAAGATGGCGCTGGCCGTGCGTGGACCCGACCTGCGATCGCGACCCCACAGGCCACCTCAAGGCCAGCCCCCACCAGTCCACCCAGCCCGCGCGGAAGCCCCTCCCCCACCGGCCAGCGGCAAGATTACGGCCGAGTGTGGTGGCCCGAGGCACAGTCCGCAGCCGTCACGCTGGGTTACCGATCGCTCAGACCTTACATCAACCGCACGGGCGGGAACCCATCGGGGGCGGAGCATCACGTTCCAATGGTGCGCACCACCAGTTCAGAGGGGGCGGAGACTCGAAAACCGCCGTCAGACCGACGCCACCCCTATTTCTGACATCGGAAAGGATTCTCCGTCTGATCGCCGATTACGACATCGGCGTCGGGTGCCGGAGAATCCTGCCCCTGACTGTTTTTTAAATGTTTTTATCTGGGGTTTTTCTTTTTACACAGAGCAAAGGTGAACATACACAGCAAATATACACATCGGTTCTCGTTCATTATACACGTCAAGTCCTTGTTTTTCAGCAGGTGCCCAGTTTTAACAGATACCCTGGTCCCCTCTCCCATCTCTCCTCCCAATCCCCCTCCCCTTCTTAAGACCATAAGACCATAAGACATAGGAGCAGAGGTAAGGCCATTCGGCCCATCGAGTCCACTTCACCATTCAATCATGGCTGATTTCAACTCCATTTACCCGCTCTCTCTCCATAGCCCTTAATTCCTCGAGAAATCAAGAATTTATCAACTTCTGTCTTAAAGACACTCAACGTCCCGGCCTCCACCGCCCTCTGTGGCAATGAATTGCACAGACCCACCACTCTCTGGCTGAAGAAATTTCTCCTCATCTCTGTTCTAAAGTGACTCCCTTTTATTCTAAGGCTGTGCCCCCGGGTGGGGCCCAAAACTGCTCACAGTATTCTAAATGGGGCCTAACTTGTCGTCTGGTGTGCCGCCTTCGCCATCCGGTCTACCAACCTGTACCTGCGGGTGGGTCCTGGTGCTACCTACATTGTTATGTGTTGGGTTCTGTGTCTCTTTGTTTCCCTCACCTTCCTTCACCCCCTCGTCCCTCCCCTCTCCTGTCTTCAGCGACAATACCACTATGCCAATGCCTCCCCAAAGCTCTGTGTACCACTTTCAGCTGCATTAGGTTTAACCTAGGCTTCAGAGAGTCGTGAACACCGCCCAGTCCATCACACGAACCTGCCTCCCATCCATTAACTCCATCTACACCTCCCGCTGCCTGGGGAAAGCGGGCAGCATAATCAAAGACCCCGCCCACCCGGCTTACTCACTCTTCCATCAGGCAGGAGATACAGAAGTCTGAGAACACGCACAAACAGACTCAAAAACAGCTTCTTCCCCACTGTTACCAGACTCCTAAATGACCCTCTTATGGACGGACCTCATTAACACTACATCTTGTATGCTTCATCCGATGCCAGTGCTTTTGTAGTTACATTGTATATGTTGTGTTGCCCTATTATGTATTTTCTTTTATTCCCTTTTCTTCTCATGTATTTAATGATCTGTTGAGCTGCTCGCAGAAAAATACTTTTCACTGTACCTCGGTACACGTGACAATAAACAAATCCAATCCAATCCAACCTTGCAGATGTGGAGATGGAGTTGACCCTGGGCAGTGCTTCGCTCCAGAGTCCCCATCCTATTTCATACCCAAGATCTTCCTCCCATTCTTCCCGTGTCTGGTCCAGTGCAGAGTGTGCCCAGTAGTTGCCCATACAGTTCGCCACAATTTCCCCTCCCTAGGATGTCCGCGTCCAGTAGGTTCTCGAATAGCGATTGTTGCGGTGGCCGTGGACATGTCCTTTGTTTCCTATTGTAAGAGATTTTTGACTTGCATGTATCTTAATTAGTTTCCCCGGTCAGTTGGAACTGTTAGTTCCTCGAGCGCTGTCAGTCTGTTGTCTGTGTAGAAATCCCTAACTGTCAATGCCCCCCGTCCCGTCTCCACCTTTTGAAGGTGGCGTCCATTTTGGCTGGCGCGAACCTGTGGTTGATGCTGATGGGGGCCTTAATGGACATCTCGGTTAAACCGAAATGTTGTCGTAGTTGGTTCCACAATCAGAGCGTGGCTATCATCACTGGCCTTACTGAGTGCGGCACGGTAGCACAATGGTTAGCACTGTTGCTTCACAATGCCAGGGACCCGAGTTCAATACCCAGTTTGGGTCACTGTCTGTGCGGAATCTGCACATCCTCCCCGTGTGTGCGTGGGTTTCCTCCGGGTGCTCCGGTTTTCTCCCACAGTCCAAAAATGTGCAGATTAGGTGGATTGGCCAATGATAAATTGTCCCTTAGTGTCCAAAAAGGTTAGGTGGGGTTACTGGGTTACGAGGGTAGGGTGGAGGTGTGGGCTTGAGTAGGATGCTCTTTCCAAGGACCGGTGCAGAATCGATGGGCCGAATGGCCTCCTTGTGCACTGTAAATTCTTTGATTTGATGATTCTATGAGTGGCTGATCGGTGGGGATGGGAGAGCTGTCATGGCCAGGACCCAGAGGGATGCCCCGCGCAGGAACCCTCCTCCATTCTTTCCTATTGAGATTTGGGAGGGCTAGGCCCCCCATGCTTCTTGCTCTCTGCAGCATTTTGCCACCATCTCTGGTACGCATTTCTCCAGCCGCATGGCTAAGATAGTGGCCACTATTTTCACGCCCACGATTAGCAGCAAAATGTGTCTGCAGGACCTGCGTTCTGTTGGGTCTTTGTCTTTCTTTGGTCTCAGCGAGATTGCGGCTTGTGCTAGCGTAGGCGGCAGAATGCTCTTCGTCAGCGAGTCTGTCACCATCTCCCGCAGGTGCGGGCCCAGTGCTATCGTGAGGGGGCGTCGTGCCAGGGAGGCTGCCGAAGGCCAGGTGTCCTGTGTTTGGGGTGAGCTCTGCTATTCCCCTGCATCCCCTGCAGTGGGGCTGAGCTTCTGAGGAGTGGCAGCACCTGGTGGGCCGGTGATCGCGCTTGGCCACGCCCACCCTGGTGATGGCCACGCCCACCCTGGTGATGGCCACGCCCACCCAGGTGAAGGTCACGCCCACCCCGGTGAAGGCCACGCCCACCCCGGTGATGACCACACCCACCCCGGTGATGACCACACCCATGGGTCAGCCGGGGTCTGAGAGATCCTGAGAGAAAGAATCCACCTTGTTGAGAGTTTCTGAGCAGGGTCGATGACCGCCACTTCCCCACATTCGGAAAAGGAACGTTGCCCAATTTTTATTCCTAACTGCAATACTCTACAACGTGTACCTGATTAAAGTTCATCTGGCAATGGGTCCACCAGTTAATGTTTTACTGACTGTAATTTCTGGGCTGCTTCCATAATGAGGAATTGGGTTAAATTGTAATTTTAGTCCCTTGTTGATTGAATTTGCCTCTCCCACCTTATCATTGGTCTCAATTTGGTGCCTGAGTTTCCGAATAGTTTATTAATAATTCTGATCTGTCTGCAGTAAATGTTTTTATGTCTATTAATTAACTGAAACACAGAAACCCGCCCTTGCTGAGTAAATTAAGGTTTGTTCTGTATTATGAGCTTGACTTCGAACCCAACTTTAGTGCAGAATGTGAATCATTGAAGTGGATTCTCTGCTCCGTGACACTGGAACACGGATCATGATTGGGCTGCGAACCGTGGAGCCGTGATCCGGGGCCCTGCTGGTGACGGCTACGCGTTCCCGACCCAGGCTGGCATTGCCAGGCAAAGCCAGCATTTGCATGAATTAACTATTCTCCAGTCGCTAACGCCGAAATTGCATTTGGCGATTGGCCGGAGAATCCACATTGGCGCTGAAATCGGGGGCGCCGCTGCTTTTGCGATGCTCCGCCCTCTCCAAAACACCGTACAAAGACCAATACAGCACAGGTACAGGCCCTTCGGCCCTCCAAGCCTGCCCTGACCATGGTACCTGTCTAAACTAAAACCGTCTGCACTTACGGAGTCCGTATCCCACCATTCCCACCCTATCCATATATTCGCCCAGATGCCCCTTAAATGCCGCTATCGTACCTGCTCCCACCCCCTCCCCAGGCAGCGCATTCCATATATTTACCACCCTCTGTGTAAAAAAACTTGTCTTGCACGTCTGTTCTAAACTTTTCCCCAAGCACTTTAAACCCAGATAGCCTTCTGGGAGGTGAGTACTTACTTTAAAAAGCCTTGCCTTTACAGGAGCAGCCCTTCGGATTTCGGCGGCAGCGGTGCGTAGGGGCCTTCTTGGAGGTGAGTACTTACTTTAAAAAGCCTTGCCTGGTCCCGTGTCTGTTCTTCTTTTCTGTTTTATTTGTTTTTATATAAGGCGGGTACCGGAAGTTCGACCCGCGGACCTCTGGCAAGTCCCCCCCCCCCCTCAACTAATAAATTCTGGTGGAGAGCAAACCCGAGACACTACACGTGTAGTGTCTCCCACCCGCCCTCCTCCTCTAACCTAATAATAAGACCCATTGGTGTAAGGTAAGTGCCATATTATATTATTATTATATTATTAGCATTGTGCAGGTCAAGGTTCGGAGGTGGAGGAGCAGTCTCTGTCAGCGAGAGAACCTGAGAACATCTAAGACACTCAGAGGGTAAGAAGGTAAGTAAGTTATTTTTACTTTTATACCTTTTTTCAAATTGTGTGTGTCGGGGGGAAACTAAAGTGACATCACAGAAAAGCTGTGGCCTGAGTGGCTGGTTGTGATTCTAACCTAAATTTTAAAAAAAATTGAGTATTTGGGAACTAATTAAACATAATAACTTAATTATAATTTAGAGGATATCTTAGCCAGAGATCGGAGAGTATTATAGTTAGCTATCGCATTTCTATTAGAAATCTAGTGCTAGGAAACAGATAGTTGACAGTAACTTTGAAATTTAAAAAAAAGTATTTAAAAAAAAAAGACAAATTTTAATTAATTGACGCAATGTCAGTTAGAGGGGTGCTGTGCTCTGACTGTGAGATGTGGCAGGTCCGGGAGGCTTCCAGCGTCCCGGGTGGCTTCATCTGCAGAAAGTGCACCCAACTGGAGCTCCTCACAGACCGCATGGTTCGGTTGGAGCAGCAATTGGATGCACTTAGGAGCATGCAGGTGGCGGAAAGCGTCATAGATCGCAGTTATGTAAATGTGGTCACACCCAAGGTGCAGGCAGAGAAATGGGTGACCACCAGAAAGGGCAGGCAGTCAGTGCAGGAATCCCCTGTGGTTGTCCCCCTCTCGAACAGATATACCACTTTGGATACTGTCGGGGGGGATAGCCTATCAGGGGAAAACAGCAGCAGCCAGAGCAGTGGCACCACGGCTGGCTCTGATGTTCAGAAGGGAGGGTCAAAGCGCAGAAGAGTAATAGTAATAGGGGACTCTATAGTCAGGGGCACAGATAGGCGCTTCTGTGGACGTGAAAGAGACTCCAGGATGGTATGTTGCCTCCCTGGTGCCAGGGTCCAGGATGTCTCCGAACGGGTAGAGGGAATCCTCAAGGGGGAGGGCAAACAGGCAGAGGTCGTTGTACATATTGGTACTAATGACATAGGCAGGAAGGGGCATGAGGTCCTGCAGCAGGAGTTCAGGGAGCTGGGCAGAAAGTTAAAAGACAGGACCTCGAGGGTTGTAATCTCGGGATTACTCCCTGTGCCACGTGCCAGTGAGGCTAGAAATAGGAAGATAGAGCAGATAAACACGTGGCTAAACAGCTGGTGTAGGAGGGAGGGTTTCCATTATCTGGACCACTGGGAGCTCTTCCGGGGCAGGTGTGACCTGTATAAGAAGGACGGGTTGCATCTAAACCGGAGAGGCATAAATATCCTGGCCGCAAGGTTTGCTAGTGTCACACGGGAGGGTTTAAACTAGTATGGCAGGGGGGTGGGCACGGGAGCAATAGGTCAGAAGGTGAGAGCATTGAGGGAGAACTAGGGAATAGGGACAGTGTGGCTCTGAGGCAGAGCAGACGGGGAGAAGTTGCTGAACATAGCGGGTCTGGTGGCCTGAAGTGCATATGTTTTAATGCAAGGAGCATTACGGGTAAGGCAGATGAACTTAGAGCTTGGATTACTACTTGGAACTATGATGTTGTTGCCATTACAGAGACCTGGTTGAGGGAAGGGCAGGATTGGCAGCTAAACGTTCCAGGATTTAGATGTTTCAGGCGGGATAGAGGGGGATGTAAAAGGGGAGGTGGAGTTGCGCTACTTGTTCGGGAGAATATCACAGCTATACAGCGAGAGGACACCTCAGAGGGCAGTGAGGCTATATGGGTAGAGATCAGGAATAAGAAGGGTGCAGTCACAATGTTGGGGGTATACTACAGACCTCCCAACAGCCAGCGGGAGATAGAGGAGCAGATAGGTAGACAGATTTTGGAAAAGAGTAAAAACAACAGGGTTGTGGTGATGGGAGACTTCAACTTCCCCAATATTGACTGGGACTCACTTAGTGCCAGGGGCTTAGACGGGGCGGAGTTTGTAAGGAGCATCCAGGAGGGCTTCTTAAAACAATATGTAAACAGTCCAACTAGGGAAGGGGCGGTACTGGACCTGGTATTGGGGAATGAGCCCGGCCAGGTGGTAGATGTTTCAGTAGGGGAGCATTTCGGTAACAGTGACCACAATTCAGTAAGTTTTAAAGTACTGGTGGACAAGGATAAGAGTGGTCCGAGGATGAATGTGCTAAATTGGGGGAAGGCTAATTATAACAATATTAGGCGGGAACTGAAGAACATAGATTGGGGGCGGATGTTTGAGGGCAAATCAACATCTGACATGTCGGAGGCTTTCAAGTGTCAGTTGAAAGGAATACAGGACCGGCATGTTCCTGTGAGGAAGAAAGATAAATACGGCAATTTTCGGGAACCTTGGATGACGAGTGATATTGTAGGCCTCGTCTAAAAGAAAAAGGAGGCATTTGTCAGGGCTAAAAGGCTGGGAACAGACGAAGCCTGTGTGGCATATAAGGAAAGTGGGAAGGAACTTAAGCAAGGAGTCAGGAGGGCTAGAAGGGGTCACGAAAAGTCATTAGCAAATAGGGTTAAGGAAAATCCCAAGGCTTTTTACACGTACATAAAAAGCAAGAGGGTAGCCAGGGAAAGGGTTGGCCCACTGAAGGATAGGCAAGGGAATCTATGTGTGGAGCCAGAGGAAATGGGCGAGGTACTAAATGAATACTTTGCATCAGTATTCACCAAAGAGAAGGAATTGGTAGATGTTGAGTCTGGAGAAGGGGGTGTAGATAGCCTGGGTCACATTGTGATCCAAAAAGACGAGGTGTTGGGTGTCTTAAAAATTATTAAGGTAGATAAGTCCCCAGGGCCTGATGGGATCTACCCCAGAATACTGAAGGAGGCTGGAGAGGAAATTGCTGAGGCCTTGACAGAAATCTTTGGATCCTCGCTGTCTTCAGGGGATATCCCGGAGGACTGGAGAATAGCCAATGTTGTTCCTCTGTTTAAGAAGGGTAGCAAGGATAATCCCGGGAACTACAGGCCGGTGAGCCTTACGTCAGTGGTAGGGAAATTACTGGAGAGAATTCTTAGAGACAGGATCTACTCCCATTTGGAAGCAAATGGACGTAGTAGTGAGAGGCAGCACGGTTTTGTGAAGGGGAGGTCGTGTCTCACTAACTTGATAGAGTTTTTCGAGGAGGTCACTAAGATGATTGATGCAGGTAGGGCAGTAGATGTTGTCTATATGGACTTCTGTAAGGCCTTTGACAAGGTCCCTCATGGTAGACTAGTACAAAAGGTGAAGTCACACGGGATCAGGGGTGAACTGGCAAGGTGGATACAGAACTGGCTAGGCCATAGAAGGCAGAGGGTAGCAATGGAGGGATGCTTTTCTAATTGGAGGGCTGTGACCAGTGGTGTTCCACAGGGATCAGTGCTGGGACCTTTGCTCTTTGTAGTATATATAAATGATTTGGAGGAAAATGTAACTGGTCTGATTAGTAAGTTTGCAGACGACACAAAGGTTGGTGGAATTGCGGATAGCGATGAGGACTGTCTGAGGATACAGCAGGATTTAGATTGTCTGGAGACTTGGGCGGAGAGATGGCAGATGGAGTTTAATCCGGACAAATGTGAGGTAATGCATTTTGGAAGGTCGAATGCAGGTAGGGAATATACAGTGAATGGTAGAACCCTCAAGAGTATTGAAAGTCAAAGAGATCTCGGAGTACAGGTCCACAGGTCATTGAAAGGGGCAACACAGGTGGAGAAGGTAGTCAAGAAGGCATACGGCATGCTTGCCTTCATTGGCCGGGGCATTGAGTATAAGAATTGGCAAGTCATGTTGCAGCTGTATAGAACCTTAGTTAGGCCACACTTGGAGTATAGTGTTCAATTCTGGTCGCCACACTACCAGAAGGATGTGGAGGCTTTAGAGAGGGTGCAGAAGAGATTTACCAGAATGTTGCCTGGTATGGAGGGCATAAGCTATGAGGAGCGGTTGAATAAACTCGGTTTGTTCTCACTGGAACGAAGGAGGTTGAGGGGCGACCTGATAGAGGTATACAAAATTATGAGGGGCATAGACAGAGTGGATAGTCAGAGGCTTTTCCCCAGGGTAGAGGGGTCAATTACTAGGGGGCATAGGTTTAAGGTGAGAGGGGCAAGGTTTAGAGTAGATGTACGAGGCAAGTTTTTTACGCAGAGGGTAGTGAGTACCTGGAACTCGCTACCGGAGGAGGTAGTGGAAGCAGGGACGATAGGGACATTTAAGGGGCACCTTGACAAATACATGAATAGGATGGGAATAGAAGGATACGGACCCAGGAAGTGTAGAAGATTGTAGTTTAGTCGGGCAGTATGGTCGGCACGGGCTTGGAGGGCCGAAGGGCCTGTTCTTGTGCTGTACATTTCTTTGTTCTTTGTTTGTTCTATGTCCCCGAGTACTTGACTCTCCAGCCCTAGGAAAGAGCATCTGACTATCCACTCTGTCTATGCCCTTCATAATTTTGCAGACCTCTCTCAGGTTTCCTCTCAACCTCCGTCGTTCCAGTGAGAACAAACCGAGTTTATTCAACCGCTCCTCATAGCTAATGCCCTCCATACCAGGCAACATCCTAGTAAACCGATCCTGCACCCTCTCTAACGGCTCCAAATCCTTCTGGTAGTGTGGCGACCAGAATTGTACACAATATTCCAAATGAGGCCTAACTAAGGTCCTGTACAGCTGCAACAGGACTTGCCAATTTTTATATTCAATCCCCGACCGGTGAAGGCCATCATGCTGTATGCCTTTTGACCACCTTGTCCACATGCGTTGCCACTTTCAGTGACCGGTGGACATGCCCAGATCTCTCTGCCTCTCAGTACTCGCAAGGGTTTTCGCATTTATTGAGTAATTCCTACAGGCAATGGACCTTCTCCACCCAAGACTCCAGTTTCTATCCTGCTGTATCCTCTGACAATCCTCTTCAATATCTACAACTCTGCAACTCCACCAATTTTTGTGTCATCTGCAAATTTATTCCTAGAGTATGCCCCACACCATATGGACGGCCTCAGGATGGTACCCGAGGTCCTCCCCCGATGCTCCGCCCCTGACGGGCTGAGTTCCTGGCGCTGTCGGGCGCACGTGGTATTTATTTTCGGGAACTGGGCGTGGCAGCTGCGACTATGTCCAGCGCCGCCACAGTCGGGGGGGGGGGGGGGAGATCCGCGAGCAGGGGGCGCTTTGGCATGGGCCAGGGCTGGAGGGTGTCTGCCAGGGCCGGGGCTGGAGGGTGTCTGCCAGGGCCGGGGCTGGAGGGGGGAGTAGCGAGGATCGACTGACACGGGTGGTGGGGTTAGAGACTCCCCAATGCCAGCCCCTGATGGGGCCGGGGTGCAGTGCGGAAGGCAAAGTGTCGGGGGACATGGCCGAGGGGCGGATGTGGGACTGGGAGGGAGGGGGAGGGGGTACATACGGGGGGTGAGCTGCCACGTAGCCCACAGTTACTAAGCAAATTACTGCAGATGTTGGAATCTGAAACAAAAACCGAAAATACCAGACAATCACAGCAGGTCTGACAGCATCTGTGGAGGGAGAAGGGAGCAAACGTTTCGAGTCTGGATGATTCTTTGTCAAAGCTGGAGAGAATTGGAAATGGGGTCAGATTTATACTGTAGTAGGGGGGCCGTGGAGCATTGGGGCTGGGTAGAGGGCCAGCGATTGGTGGAGATTGACAAAGACTGGACAGAAAGATAAAAGGAATGTAAATGGTGGTGATTAAGACTAAGAAGGATGATGATAGTGGCACATAACGAGATTAGAATGTGTGAATGGCAGCTATAACTGCAGCTGTGTAAACCCTGGAAAATATCTGCTCCAAATCATTTATAATTTTGCATTTTCAAAATCTCAACAATGTAGCCTTTGGCTACATTTCTAAAGCTATTGATTTGCTAAACGGCTCCCTCACCTCCATCTCTGACACCAGTTACTGTCACTTACAACACTTGTGTCTATCCAGCAATGTGGAAAATTGCCCAGGTACACACCGTCCACAAGGAAAAGGACAGGTTGTTGATTCCATTAATCATATTTTGAAGAAAGAATGACTCTGAACCCAATCTTTTGCTTAAACCGAGTTTCTCTCCAGATTCCACTCACTCTCTCAGCACCCAATGTGAACTGGCTTTATAATCTTGGGATGATTTGCTAATCAATCCCAATTGGAGGCAGCTGCTTTTAATTAATAACTTAAAGCACGTGCTCCATTGCAGCAGAATGTCAACATTGACACCAGTTACTACCCCATCAGTCACCTGCTGGTATCAGTTTCATGTGACACTTACACAGCGGGTTCAAAGGTATTTCCTCACACGGAGAGGCTGCCATTGTCTCTGCTGCAGGAGGCACACCTCATTTCTAACACTTTCTACAAACCTGGCAGGAGAGGCAGGTCAGACGTTCAAAAAATGTCCACCTCTCTTTCATCTTGTGTTGGTGGAAAGATTTGCAGTAGAACAGGTAACACAGGGCAGCATTGTATTTCCAGGAAAATCCCGGGCTAAGTACTTCAATTCACAGTTGGAGCTGGCAACTGAGTTAATCTTCCCAGTTAATGTAAAAGTTGGTGAAAAGTTCTATTGCCAGAATATGAAGGGACCAAAGTTGCCACTCACGTGGATAGAGCTGTGAAGAAGGCCTATGGTGTGCTCGCGTTCATTAACAGAGGGATTGAATTTAAGAGCCGTGAGGTGATGATGCAGCTGTACAAAACTTTGGTAAGGCCACATTTGGAGTACTGTGTACAGTTCTGGTCGCCTCATTTTAGGAAGGATGTGGAAGCTTTGCAAAAGGTGCAAAGGAGACTTACTAGGATGTTGCCTGGAATGGAGAGTAGGTCTTACGAGGAAAGGTTGAGGGTGCTAGGCCTTTTCTCATTAGAACGGAGAAGGATGAGGGGCGACTTGATAGAGGTTTATAAGATGATCAGGGGAATAGATAGAGTAGACAGTCAGAGACTTTTTCCCCGGATGGAACAACCCATTACAAGGGGACATAAATTTAAGGTGAATGGTGGAAGATGTAGTGAGGATGTCAGAGGTAGGTTCTTTACCCAGAGAGTAGTGGGGGCATGGAATGTACTGCCTGTGGAAGTAGTTGAGTTGGAAACATTAGGGACCTTCAAGCAGCTATTGGATAGGTACATGGATTACGGTAAAATGATATTTCATAGAATTTCATCGAATTTACAGTGCAGAAGGAGGCCATTCGGCCCATAGAGCCTGCACTGGCTCTTGGAAAGAGCACCCTACCCAAGCCCACACCTCCAGCCTATACCCGTAACCCCACCCAACACTAAGGGCAATTTTGGACACTAAGGGCAATTTAGCATGGCCAATCCACCTACCCTGCACATCTTTGGACTGTGGGAGGAAACCGGAGCACCCGGAGGAAACCCACGCAGACACGGGGAGGACGTGCAGATTCCGCACAGACAGTGACCCAAGCCGGGAATCGAACCTGGGACCCTGGAGCTGTTAAGCGGTTGTGCTAACCACCATGATACCGTGCTGCCCTAGTGTAGATTTATTTGTTCTTAAGGGCAGCACGGTATCATTGTGGATAGCACAATTGCTTCTAATTGTTTCAGACTATAAATACCATTGTCTGAGCTTTGGTTCAATAAACTCATTGTTAAACGCCAAAGAAAACCCAATCAGCTCACTGGTGTTCAGTTTGGGTTCAGCCAATGACTATTCATTTCCTGACTTCATTACAGCCTTGGTTCAAACATGGACAAGAGAGCTGACTGCCAGAGGTGAGGTGAGAGTGACTGCCCTCGACATCAAGGCAGCATTTGATCAAGGAGCCCCAGCTAAACTGGAGTCAATGGGAATTGGGTGAAAACCCTGGTTGGAGTCAGGCCCGGCACAAAGGAAGATGGTTGTGAAATTGGAGGTCAATCATCTCAGCTCCAGGCCATCACTGCAGGAGTTCCACAGGGTAGTGTCCTAGGCCCAACCAGCTCCAGTTGCTTCATCAATGACCTGCCTTCCAACAGCGTACCAGCCTCCCCGAATAGGCGCGGAATGTGGCGACTAGGGGCTTTTCACAGTAACTTCATTTGAAGCCTACTTGTGACAATAAGCGATTTTCATTTCATTTTCAACAGAAGTGGTGATGTCCACTGCCGATTGCACAATGCTGAGCATCATTTACATCCTTCGGAGATACTGAAACAGACCATATCCAAATGCAGCAAGACCTGTACAACATCCAGGCTTGGACTGAGAAGTTTCAAGTAACATTGGTGCCACACAAGTAGAACATAGAACATTACAGCGCAGTACAGGCCCTTCGGCCCTCAATGCTGCGCCGACCTGTGAAACCACTCTAAAGCCCATCTACACTATTCCCTTATCGTCCATATGTCTATCCAATGACCATTTGAATGTCCTTAGTGTTGGCGAGTCCACTACTGTTGGAGGCAGGGCATTCCACGCCCTTACTACTCTCTGAGTAAAGAATCTACCTCTGACATCTGTCCTATATCTATCTCCCCTCAATTTAAAGCTATGTCCCCTCGTGCTAGACATCACCATCCGAGGAAAAAGGCTCTCACTGTCCACTCTATCCAATCCTCTGATCATCTTGTATGCCTCAATTAAGTCACCTCTTAACCTTCTTCTCTCGAACGAAAACAGCCTCAAGTCCCTCAGCCTTTCCTCATAAGATCTTCCCTCCATACCAGGCAACATTGTGGTAAATCTCCTCTGCACCCTTTCCAATGCTTCCACATCTTTCCTATAATGCGGCGACCAGAATTGCACGCAATACTCCAAATGCGGCCACACCAGAGTTTTGTGCAGCTGCAACATGACCTCATGGCTCCGAAACTCAATCCCTCTACCAATAAAACCTAACACACCGTACGCCTTCTTAACAACCCTCTCAACCTGGGTGGCAACTTTCAGGGATCTATGTACATGGACACCAAGATCTCTCTGCTCATCCACACTGCCCAGAATCTTACCATTAGCCCAGTACTCTGTCTTCCTGTTATTCCTTCCAAAATGAATCACCTCATACTTTTCTGCATTAAACTCCATTTGCCACCTCTCAGCCCAGCGCTGCAGCTTATCTATGTCCCTCTGTAACTTGTAACATCCTTCCGCACTGTCCACAACCCCGACTTTAGTGTCATCTGCAAATTTACTCACCCATCCTTCTACGCCCTCCTCCAGGTCATTTATAAAAATGACAAACAGCAGTGGCTCCAAAACAGATCCTTGTGGTACACCACTAGTAACTGGACTCCAGTCTGAACACTTCCCATCAACCACCACCCTTTGTCTTCTTCCAGCTAGCCAATTTCTGATCCAAACTGCTAAATGACCCTGAATCCCATGCCTCCGTATTTTCTGCAGTAGCCTACCGTGGGGAACCTTATCAAACGCTTTACTGAAATCCATATACACCACATCAACTGCTTTACCCTCATCCACCTGTTTGGTCACCTTCTCAAAGAACTCAATAAGGTTTGTGAGGCACGACCTACCCTTCACAAAACCGTGTTGACTATCTCTAATCAAATTATTCCTTTCCAGATGATTATACATCCTATCTCTTATAAAACTTTCCAAGATTTTGCCCACAACAGAAGTAAGGCTCACTGGTCTATAGTTACCGGGGTTGTCTCTCCTCCCTTTCTTGAACAAGGGGACAACATTTGCTAGTGTCAGGCAATGACAATCTCCAATAAGAAAGGATCTAACCAAAGTCCAAAGATGTGCAGGTTAGTGGTTTGGCCACTCCAAATTACCCCTTAGTGTGTCCAAAGAAGTGCAGGTTAGATGGGGTTATGGGGTTATGGGAATAGAACGGGGAGTGGGCCTGGGTAGGGCGCTCTTTCATAGGGTTGGCAGACTCGACGGCCGCCTTCTGCACTGTAGGAATTCTATAGTTCTATTCTAACCAGTGCCTCATGACATTCAATGGCATTTCCATCACTGAATCCCCCACTGTAAATATCTGGGGGTTACCATTCATCAGAGACTGAACTGGATCAGCCATATCAATACTGTGGCTACCAGAGCCAGCCAGAGGCTAGGAATCCTATGACGAGCAGCTCATCTCCTGGCTCCCCAAACACTGTTCACCATCTACAAGGCACAAATCAGGACTGTGAGGGAATTCTTGCTATTTGCCCGGATGGGTGCAGCTCCACCAACAATCAAACCTTTGCACTGTTATGGGCTAGGGTCTAGAGAACCCCAACGTGTATCATGGAGTTCACCTGACCCACAACTTTTACTAGATTGTGGTATGGGGAGCACACGGCCCACTCTACAGGTGTGGTACAGCAGAAATGGAAAAGTATTTTTTAAAAGCAAAACAATGTTTATTCTATGAGTTAACTTTTTTAAAACATAGTGAACATCTTCGCAACCATTAATTCAAATACACCCCCCAAAGAATACAACACTAAGTAATACTTAATAACTTCCCAAACAACATCCAGAAGACAGAAGAAACACCTTTTACCGGAAGCATTTACATTCACAACTGAGAACATTTATAATTCTGAATTCACCAAATGATCAAGAGATAGTCTTTTGATGGCAGAGAGAACAGCAGTACACCTGCTTGGTCTGGCTTCAGCTCCAAGACTGAAAATGAAACTAAAACATACCCTGCAGCAAACAGCCTAAAACGAAAGTAAAAAGCTGACAGACAGCCCAGCTCCACCCACTCTCTGACATCACTGATAAACACCCATTTCCTAAAGGTACATTTCTTAAGCACCCATTTCTTAAAGGTACTCTCACATGACAGCACCATCCAGGACAAAGCAGTCCATTTGGTTGCCATGCCATCCACCACCTTAAACATTCAATCCCTCCATCACTGACACACAGTAGCAGCCGTGTGTACCATCTACAAGATGCACTGCAGCAACTCACCAAGGTTCCTCAGGCAGCAGTTTCCAAACCCACGGCCACTCCCATCTAGAAGGACAAGAGCAGCAGATACTCGGGTTCCCCTCCAGGTCACTCACCATTCCGACGAGACATCTATTGCCGTTCCTTCACTGTCGCTGAGGCAACATCCTGGAACTCCCTCTCTAACAGCAGAGCGGGTGTACCTACACCACATGAACTGCAGTAGTTCAAGAAGGTGGGTTACCACCACCTTCTGAAGGGCAATTATAGATGGGCAATGAATGCTGGCGTAGCCAGCGATTCCCACGTCCCATGAAAGAATTTTTAAAAATAATAATAATCTTTATTATTGAAGCTGAAAGTTCTTCCAAAAATGGACCTTGTGAGAGGAATCCTGGAATCCATTCCTCAGGATTTGAATAATTAACAGATAGAAATGTGACATCTTGTCAAGCCATTGCCAATGTGTCTTGTGGTGAGTGTCTTGAGTAACAGTGTATGCTTTATAAAGAGCTGGATAGTGGGAATGTGAGGGATCGTGATACACGTGACAAAAGGATCAGATCGAAAGGCCAGTCTCCCAGAGTGGATACTCAGGTGACGTATGGGGCGGAATTCTCTGAAAATGGGGCTATGTCCCCACGCCTGCGAGAAAACAGGTGCAAATCACTCTGGACTTTCCTGAAGCAGTTGGAAGCTCCGGCTGCCGATAGGGGGCCCTGCACTTCCGGCCGCGGGTCCGCACATGTCCGCAGCGGCCGCCTACAGCATCTGCCCCTGTAACATGGCGGACCCACACACCGTGGGCCGGCCCCAACAATATAGGACCCCCCCCAGATTGTGCGCACCTGCCGATCAGTGGCCCCCGACCGCGAGCCTGGCCGCCCTGGAGGCACCCCCCCTCCCCCCGGTGATGGATCCCCCTGCCCCCCACCAGAGCGGCCGCGGACTGGGTCCGCAGTCGCCACTCCGAGCTCCCGCTGGGTGGAACCATGAGTGAACCACGCCGGCGGGAGCTCGACATGCTGCCAGCTGAGAATCGTCGCGGGGGCCTCTTTCAATGGCCCCCGACTGGCGCCGCGTTGACCGTGCACACGCGATTGGCGGCGATTCTCCGGTCTGCAGAGAACCGCAGGAAAGCGTCGGACCCGATTGCGGGTCTGACGCCCCGTCCCTGTGCTGAGCATGATTTCGACGAGAAGGCTCAGAGAATCCCGCCCCTTGTGTCTAATGACTCAAAGAATGCAACAATGGTGTGCCGTCCAGGAAAGCTACTGGCAAGTTTCAATGTTGTTTGAATATTCAGGATGATGGCCAAGAAGTGGAGGACTGGCAGAATGGGTGACAGGGTGGAGAGTATGAAAGCACAGTGCCAGAGTGACCTCAAAGCACCAGTCCCAACGGACATACATATGCGAGTAAAGGCCATGCCACGCACGGTGCACCCCCATCAGCAGCGGGTCCTCCGTCCAGGCAGCCGGGCAGTGGGGTTTCCCATTGTGAGTGCCCCCACGCCGGTGGGAGATCAGTCAGCGCGAGTGCGGTGCGGACGAAGCGGAGGATCCCGCTTGAAGAGATTAGACATATAAAAACGATAAAGGAAAGAACTGTCTAGAACAAAACTAAAAGCAGAAGTCCTCACAGCTGTGAAGTTTTGGTGTCTGTCAATAACTTGGCGATAAATGAATAAGTGAAGTAAAATGGCGGGAATTAAATAGCTGGAGAGAGTTTCGAGTCTGTTGCATGGAGCGAGAAAATAGGAAACCGGCCTGGTCACATCGGATCTGTGTTGAAAAAGTCCTTGCAGATGTGGGTTATAGTGAGGCTAGATGCCAGGGACTTTGAACAGTGAACAATATTAATCACTTCACCATTGGTAGCGTGCTTTCGGTTGCCTGGGTACTAAGCTCCTTACACAACTCTCTACACTTCATCCGTGAGGAAATTCCTTCAAATCTGTGACCTTGACCGAGCCTTTGGTCAGCTGATCCCAGTATTTCCTCATACTTTGGGCAGAGCACAAATGGATAGCACTGTGGCTTCACAGCACCAGGGTCCCAGGTTCGATTCCCCGCTGGGTCGCTGTCTGTGCGAAGTCTGCACGTTCTCCCCGTGTCTGCGTGGGTTTCCTCCGGGTGCTCCGGTTTCCTCCCACAGTCCAAAGATGTGCAGGTTAGGTGGATTGACCATGATAAATTGCCCGTAGTGTCCAAAATTGCCCTTAGTGTTGGGTGGGGTTACTGGGTTATGGGTTATGGAGGCGTTGACTTTGGGTAGGGTGCTCTTTCCAAGAGCCGGTGCAGACTCGATGGGCCGAATGGCCTCCTTCTGCACTGTAAATTCTATGATAAATTTTTGATAATCTATGATAAATGTAGGGAGGTCATGCTTCAGTTTACAGGGCATTGGTCAGACCACATCTGGAGTATTGTGCACAGTATTGGCCTCCTTGTTTAAGCAAAGATGTAAATGTGTTGGAAACAGTTCAGGGAGGGTTTACCAGACTAATACCAGGACTGGGCAGTATTTTATGAGGAAAGTTTGGGGAGGTTGGGTTTATATCCACTAGAGTTTCGAGTAAGAGGCGACTTGATCGCAACCTTTAAGATCCTGCGGGGCATTGACAGGATGGATGTGGAGGGGATGTTTCCTCTTGTGGGAGAATTGAGAACTAGGGGGTCATTGTTTAAAAATAAGGGGTTGTACATTTAAGACGCATTTGAGGATAATTCTTTTTCCTCTGAGGGTCGAGAGTCTCTGGAACTCTCTCCCTCAAAAGGCAGTGGAAGCAGCATCTGAATATCTTTAAGGCCGAGCTGGATAGATTCTTGTTTAACAAGGGGGTGAAAGGTTATCGGGGGTCGGCAGGAATGTGAGGTTGAGGTTACAGTCAATCAGCCAATGATCTTATTGAATGGGGGAGCAGGCTCGAGGGGCCGAGTGGCCTCCTCCTGTTCCTGATTCATATGCTCCAAGACACTGCCCAACTGTGTAATCAGACAATATTTGACACCAAACCTTGCTGGAATGGTTTTGGATAGGCAATAAAAGCTTGGCCAAGCAGGTAGGTTTGAAACTCTAAGGAGGTGAGAAAGATTAAAAATGCTCCCAAAACCTTATCGAAGACCCATGACTAGTGAAAGTGCTTTCAAAGAGAGGAGTTTGGATCCACACATGAGAGTCAGCTGTGACACTGAAGTTGTACAATTCAGAGAAAAAAGTCCCAAGTCCTCAGCTAAATCGCAATTTTGAAAATAAAACAGGGTTACTTTGCTGGGTAATGGGGAAGGAGCAAGGCCGTGGGGCTAATTTTTAAGGAAGTAGCAGGTAGAGGCGAGGTGAGGCAAATGGGCCCATGTTAATGCTAATTCAAATTCATTGAAGAATTAATTAGAAATGAGGGTTTATGGTCCCACACAGAGTAATGAGTTGAGTGAGTCGGACTAAGGAGGTTGGATACATTTTAGAAGCGCAAATAAACTGTGAATGAAACACAGCTACATTCCCCAGGGGAGCTGGGATAGAGAATTCCACAGCTACATCTTTTAACCCATCACTGGCAGGGGTGTTTTGCATCACAGTAAGCAAGGTGGGATATGGGTCCGGATATCAGTCTCTATATCAGTCACAAAGTGAAGGTGGGATATGGGTCCGGATATCAGTCTCTATATCAGTCACAAAGTGAAGGTGGGATATGGATCTGTAAACCTGTGGAGGGTGAATATGGGATTGGGATCCAGATATCAGTCACACAGTGATTGTCGGAAAATGATCTGGAAATCACTGTGAGCGAGCAAATGCATGGCAGATGCAATATAATTTGAATAAATGCGAGGTTATCCACTTTGGTAGCAACAACGAGAAGGCAGACTATTATCTGAATGGCCATAAATTAGGAGAGGGGTATGTGCACCGAGACCTGGGTGCCCTCGTACACCAGTCACTGAAGGTCAGCATGCAGGTGCAGCAGGCAGTAAAGAAGGCAAATGGTATGTTAGCTCATAGCGAGAGGATTCGAGTACAGGAGCCTGGATGTCTCGCTGCAATTATACAGGGCCTTGGTGAGGCCACACCTGGAATATTGGGGACGATTCGCCGAGCCCCGCGCAGGAGATTCGCCGCAACTGCGCCACGACGCCCTGATGCTGGCGAAGTGCGGAGAATCGGCGCCATTTCCGCCAGCGCATTTGGACGGGCGCCGCCCGCGGGCCGCTGGAATCGGTGGGGCCGCCGATTCTCCGGCCCGCATGCGCCGAGTGGCCGCGCTGATACGACAGAGTCCCGCCGGCGCCGTTCACCCCTGGTCGCTGCCGGCGGGAACTCTGTGCGAACGGTCGGGGAGGCGGCCTGTGGGGGGGGCTGCTTCACCGGGGGGGGGGCCTCCGATGCGGTCTGGCCCACGATCGGGGCCCACCGATTGGCGGGCCAGCCACTGCCCCGCCCCCCCCCGGGCCTAATTTCTGGCGCGGCCGGCCCCTGAACACTTACGCCACCCGTGTTGAGTCGGGGCCGGCGCGCTACAGAGGTCCCCCGCGTATGCACGGGTTGGCGCGGCGCCCATTTGGCGCTGCGAAAGGAGGCTGGAGCGGCGTGAACCACTCCAGCACCGTGCTGGCCCCCTGTGGGGGACAGAATCGGTCAGACCCGGGCTCAGTTCGCGCCGTCGTGGAGCGCGACGGCGTTGACGACGGCGCAAACACTTGGCCTCCAATTGTGGGCACTTTTGGTCTCCTTATCTGAGGAAGGATGTTCTTGTTCTAGATTATGTTGAGTGTGCCCAGAACCAGGGGTCACAGTCTGAGGATATGGGGCAGACCATTAAGGATGGAGATGAGGAGATATTTCTTCACAGATAGTGCTGAGCCTGTGGAATTCATTACCACAGGAAATGGTTGAGGCCAAAACATTGTACAGTATAGTTTCAAGAAGCAGTTAGATACAGCACTTAGGGCTAAGGGGTGCAAAGGATGTGGGGGGAAAGTGGGATAAGGCTATTGAGTTGGTGGATCAGCGATGATGAATGGCGGTGCCGGCTTGAAGGGCCGAATGGCCTCTGCCTCCTCCTACTTTTATGTTACACTGTTTTCAACATGGTGAGGTGGGATCCGGATATCAGTCTGAGTGAAGGTGGGATCCGGATCCGGATTTCAGTCTCAGTGAAGGTGGGATATGGATCCGGATATCAGTCTGAGTGAAGGTGGGATCCGGATATCAGTCTGAGTGAAGGTGGGATCCGGATCCGGATATCAGTCTGAGTGAAGGTGGGATATGGATCCAGATATCAGTCTGAGTAAAGGTGGGATCCGGATCCGGATATCAGTCTCAGTGAAGGTGGGATCTGGATCTGGATATCAGTCTGATTGAAGGTGGGATATGGATCCGGATATCAGTCACAGTGAAGGTGGGATCCGGATCCGGAAATCAGTCTGAGTGAAGGTGGGATCCGGATCCGGATATCAGTCTGAGTGAAGGTGGGATATGGATCAGGATATCAGTCTGAGTAAAGGTGGGATATGGATCCAGATATCAGTCTGAGTGAAGGTGGGATCCGGATCCGGATATCAGTCTCAGTGAAGGTGGGATCTGGATATCAGTCTGAGTGAAGGTGGGATATGGATCTGGATATCAGTCTGAGTGAAGGTGGGATATGGATCCGGATATCAGTCACAGTGAAGGTGGGATATGGATCCGGATATCAGTCTGAGTGAAGGTGGGATCCGGATCCGGATATCAGTCTGAATGAAGGTGGGATATGGATCCGGATATCAGTCTGAGTGAAGGGGGGATTATGGATCCGGATTTCAGTCTCAGTGAAGGTGGGATATGGATCCGGATATCAGTCTGAGTGAAGGTGGGATATGGATCCGGATATCAGTCTGAGTGAAGGAGGGATATGGATCCGGATATCAGTCTGAGTGAAGGTGGGATATGGATCCGGATATCAGTCACAGTGAAGGTGGGATATGGATCCGGATATCAGTCTCAGTGAAGGTGGGATATGGATCCGGATATGAGTCTGAGTGAAGGTGGGATATGGATCCGGATAACAGTCTGATTGAGGCGGGATATGGATCCGGATATCAGTCACAGTGAAGGTGGGATATGGATCCGGATAAAAGTCTGAGTGAAGGTGAGATATGGATCCGGATATCAGTCTGAGTGAAGGTGGGATCCGGATCCGGATATCAGTCTGAGTGAAGGTGAGATATGGATCCGGATATCAGTCTGAGTGAAGGTGGGATCCGGATCCGGATATCAGTCTGAGTGAAGGTGGGATATGGATCCGGAAATCAGTCACAGTGAAGGTGGGATATGGATCCGGATAAAAGTCTGAGTGAAGGTGAGATATGGATCCGGATATCAGTCTGAGTGAAGGTGGGATCCGGATCCGGATATCAGTCTGAGTGAAGGTGAGATATGGATCCGGATATCAGTCTGAGTGAAGGTGGGATCCGGATCCGGATATCAGTCTGAGTGAAGGTGGGATATGGATCCGGAAATCAGTCACAGTGAAGGTGGGATATGGATCCGGACATCAGTCTGAGTGAAGGTGGGATATGGATCCGGATATCAGTCTGAGTGAAGGTGGGATCCGGATCCTGATATCAGTCTGAGTGAAGGTGGGATCCGGATATCAGTCTGAGTGAAGGTGGGATGTGTATCCGGATATCAGTCTGAGTGAAGGTGGGATCCGGATCCTGATATCTGTCTGAGTGAAGGTGGGATATGGATCCGGATATCAGTCTCAGTGAAGGTGGGATATGGATCCGGATATCAGTCTGAGTGAAGGTGGGATCCGGATCCTGATATCTGTCTGAGTGAAGGTGGGATATGGATCTGGATATCAGTCTCAGTGAAGGTGGGATATGGATCCGGATATCAGTCTGAGTGAAGGTGGGATATGGATCCGGATATCAGTCTGAGTGAAGGTGGGATATTGATCCGGATATCAGTCTGAGTGAAGGTGGGATATGGATCTGGATATCAGTCTCAGTGAAGGTGGGATATGGATCCGGATATCAGTCTGAGTGAAGGTGGGATATGGATCCGGATATCAGTCTGAGTGAAAGTGGGATATGGATTCGGATATCAGTCTGAGTGAAGGTGGGTTTAGATCCGGATATCAGTCTGAGTGAAGGTGGGATATGAATCCGGATATCAGTCTCAGTGAAGGTGGGATATGGATCCGGATATCAGTCACAGTGAAGGTGGGATATGGTTCCGGATATCAGTTCAGTGAAGGTGGGATATGGATCCTGATATCAGTCTCAGTTAAGGTGGGATATGGATCCGGATATCAGTCTGAGTGAAGGTGGGATATGGATCCGGATATCAGTCACAGTGAAGGTGGGATATGGATCCGGATATCAGTCTCAGTGGAGGTGGGATATGGATCTGGATATCAGTCTCAGTGAAGGTGGGATATGGATCCGGATATCAGTCACAGTGAAGGGGGATATGGATCCGGATATCAGTCTGCGTGAAGGTGGGATATGGATCCGGATATCAGTCTGAGTGAAGGTGGGATATGGATCCCTATATCAGTCTGAGTGAAGGTGGGTTGTGGATCCGGATATCAGTCTGAGTGAAGGTGGGATATGGACCCGGATATCAGTCTGAGTGAAGGTGGGATCCGGATCCTGATATCAGTCTGAGTGAAGGTGGGATATGGATCCGGATATCAGTCTGAGTGAAGGTGGGATATGGATCCGGATATCAGTCACAGTGAAGGTGGGATATGGTTCCGGATATCAGTCTCAGTGCAGGTGGGATATGGATCCGGATATCAGTCTGAGTGATGGTGGGCTATGGATCCAGATATCAGTCTCAGTGAAGGTGGGATATGGATCCGGATATCAGTCACAGTGAAGGTGGGATATGGATCCGGATATCAGTCTCAGTGAAGGTGAGATCCGGATCCTGATAACTGTCTGAGTGAAGGTGGGTTGTGGATCCGGGTATCAGACACCGTGAAGGTGGGATATGGATCCGGATATCAGTCACAGTGAAGGTGGGATATGGATCCTGATATCTGTCTGAGTGAAGGTGGGATATGGATCCGGATATCAGTCTGAGTGAAGGTGGGATATGGATCCGGATATTAGTCTGAGTGAAGGTGAGATATGGATCCGGATATCAGTCACAGTGAAGCTGGGATATGGATCCGGATATCAGTCTCAGTGAAGGTGAGATCCGGATCCTGATATCTGTCTGAGTGAAGGTGGGATATGGATCCGGATATCAGTCTGAGTGAAGGTGGGATATGGATCCGGATATCAGTCTGAGTGAAGGTGGGATATGGATCCGGATATCAGTCTCAGTGAAGGTGAGATATGGATCCGGATATCAGTCACAGTGAAGGTGGGATATGGATCCGGATATCAGTCACAGTGAAGCTGGGATATGGATCCGGATATCAGTCTCAGTGAAGGTGTGATCCAGCTCCTGATATCAGTCTGAGTGAAGGTGGGATATGGATCCGGATATCAGTCTGAGTGAAGGTGGGATATGTATCCGGATATCAGTCTCAGTGAAGGTGGGATATGTATCCGGATATCAGTCTGAGTGAAGGTGCGATATGGATCCGGTTATCAGTCTCAGTGACGGTGGGATATGGATCCGGATATCAGTCTGAGTGAAGGTGGAATATGGATCCGGATAACAGTCTGAGTAAAGGTGCGATATGGATCTGGATATCAGTCTGAGTGAAGGTGGGATATGGATCCGGATATCCGTCTGAGTGAAGGTGGGATATGGATCCGGATAACAGTCTGAGTGAAGGTGCGATATGGATCCGGATATCAGTCTCAGTAAAGGTGGGATCCGGATCCGGATATCAGTTACAGTGAAGGTTGGATATGGATCCGGATATCAGTCTCAGTGAAGGTGGGATCCGGATCCGGATATCAGTCTGAGTGAAGGTGGGATATGGATCCGGTTATCAGTCTCAGTGACGGTGGGATATGGATCCGGATATCAGTCTGAGTGAAGGTGGGATATGGATCCGGATAACAGTCTGAGTGAAGGTGGGTTGTGGATCCGGGTATCAGTCACCGTGAAGGTGGGATATGGATCCGGATATCAGTCTGAGTGAAGGTGGGATATGGATCCCTATATCAGTCTGAGTGAAGGTGGGTTGTGGATCCGGATATCAGTCTGAGTGAAGGTGGGATATGGACCGGATATCAGTCTGAGTGAAGGTGGGATCCGGATCCTGATATCAGTCTGAGTGAAGGTGGGATATGGATCCGGATATCAGTCTGAGTGAAGGTGGGATATGGATCCGGATATCAGTCACAGTGAAGGTGGGATATGGTTCCGGATATCAGTCTCAGTGCAGGTGGGATATGGATCCGGATATCAGTCTGAGTGATGGTGGGCTATGGATCCAGATATCAGTCTCAGTGAAGGTGGGATATGGATCCGGATATCAGTCACAGTGAAGGTGGGATATGGATCCGGATATCAGTCTCAGTGAAGGTGAGATCCGGATCCTGATATCTGTCTGAGTGAAGGTGGGTTGTGGATCCGGGTATCAGTCACCGTGAAGGTGGGATATGGATCCGGATATCAGTCACAGTGAAGGTGGGATATGGATCCTGATATCTGTCTGAGTGAAGGTGGGATCCGGCTCCTGATATCAGTCTGAGTGAAGGTGGGATATGGATCCGGATATCAGTCTGAGTGAAGGTGGGATATGGATCCGGATATCAGTCTCAGTGAAGGTGAGATCCGGATCCTGATATCTGTCTGAGTGAAGGTGGGATATGGATCCGGATATCAGTCTGAGTGAAGGTGCGATATGGATCCGGATTTCAGCCTCAGTAAAGGTGGGATCTGGATCCGGATATCAGTCACAGTGAAGGTGGGATATGGAGCCGGATATCAGTCACAGTGAACCTGGGATATGGATCCGGATATCAGTCTGAGTGAAGGTGGGATATGGATCCGGATATCAGTCTGAGTGAAGGTGGGATATGGATCCGGATATCAGTCTCAGTGAAGGTGAGATATGGATCCGGATATCAGTCACAGTGAAGGTGGGATATGGATCCGGATATCAGCCACAGTGAAGCTGGGATATGGATCCGGATATCAGTCTCAGTGAAGGTGTGATCCAGCTCCTGATATCAGTCTGAGTGAAGGTGGGATAAGGATCCGGATATCAGTCTGAGTGAAGGTGGGATATGTATCCGGATATCAGTCTCAGTGAAGGTGGGATATGTATCCGGATATCAGTCTGAGTGAAGGTGCGATATGGATCCGGATATCAGTCTGAGTGAAGGTGGGATATGGATCCGGATAACAGTCTGAGTAAAGGTGCGATATGGATCTGGATATAAGTCTGAGTGAAGGTGGGATATGGATCCGGATATCCGCCTGAGTGAAGGTGGGATATGGATCCGGATATCAGTCTGAGTGAAGGTGGGATATGGATCCGGATAACAGTCTGAGTAAAGGTGCGATATGGATCTGGATATCAGTCTGAGTGAAGGTGGGATATGGATCCGGATATCCGCCTGAGTGAAGGTGGGATATGGATCCGGATATCAGTCTGAGTGAAGGTGCGATATGGATCCGGATATCAGTCTCAGTAAAGGTGGGATCCGGATCCGGATATCAGTCACAGTGAAGGTGGAATATGGATCCGGATATTCGTCTGAGTGAAGGTGGGATATGGATCCGGATATCAGTTACAGTGAAGGTTGGATATGGATCCGGATATCAGTCTCAGTGAAGGTGGGATCCGGATCCGGATATCAGTCTGAGTGAAGGTGGGATATGGATCCGGATATCAGTCACAGTGAAGGTGGGATATGGATCCGGATATCAGTCTCAGTGAAGGTGGAATCCGGATCCCGATATCAGTCTGAGTGAAGGTGGGATATGGATCCGGATATCAGTCTGAGTGAAGGTAGAATATGGATCCGGATATCAGTCTCAGTGAAGGTTGGATATGGATCCGGATATCAGTCTGAATGAAGGTGCGATATGGATCCGGATATCAGTCTCAGTGAAGGTGGGATCCGGATCCTGATATCAGTCTGAGTGACGGTGCGGATTTGGATCCGGATATCAGTCTGAGTGAAGGTGGGATATGGATCCGGATATAAGTCTGAGTGAAGGTGGAATATGGATCCGGATATCAGTCTGAGTGAAGGTGGGATATGGATCCGGATATCAGTCTGAGTGAAGGTGGGATCCGGATCCTGATATCAGTCTCAGTGAAGGTGGGATATGGATCCGGATATCAGTCTGAGTGAAGGTGGGATATGGATCCGGATATCAGTCACAGTGAAGAACAAAGAACAAAGAACAAAGAAATGTACAGCACAGGAACAGGCCCTTCGGCCCTCCAAGCCCGTGCCGACCATACTGCCTGACTAAACTACAATCTTCTACACTTCCTGGGTCCGTATCCTTCTATTCCCATCCTATTCATATATTTGTCAAGATGCCCCTTAAATGTCCCTATCATCCCTGCTTCCACTACCTCCTCCGGTAGCGAGTTCCAGGTACCCACTACCCTCTGCGTAAAAAACTTGCCTCGTACATCTACTCTAAACCTTGCCCCTCTCACCTTAAACCTATGCCCCCTAGTAATTGACCCCTCTACCCTGGGGAAAAGCCTCTGACTATCCACTCTGTCTATGCCCCTCATAATTTTGTATACCTCTATCAGGTCGCCCCTCAACCTCCTTCGTTCCAGTGAGAACAAACCGAGTTTATTCAACCGCTCCTCATAGCTAATGCCCTCCATACCAGGCAACATTCTGGTAAATCTCTTCTGCACCCTCTCTAAAGCCTCCACATCCTTCTGGTAGTGTGGCGACCAGAATTGAACACTATACTCCAAGTGTGGCCTAACTAAGGTTCTATACAGCTGCAACATGACTTGCCAATTCTTACACTCAAGCCCCGGCCAATGAAGGCAAGCATGCCGTATGCCTTCTTGACTACCTTCTCCACCTGTGTTGCCCCTTTCAATGACCTGTGGACCTGTACTCCTAGATCTCTTTGACTTTCAATACTCTTGAGCGTTCTACCATTCACTGTATATTCCCTACCTGCATTAGCCCTTCCAAAATGCATTACCTCACATTTGTCCGGATTAAACTCCATCTGCCATCTCTCCGCCCAAGTCTCCAGACAATCTAAATCCTGCTGTATCCTCCGACAGTCCTCATCGCTATCCGCAATTCCACCAACCTTTGTGTCGTCTGCAAACTTACTAATCAGACCAGTTACATTTTCCTCCAAATCATTTATATATACTACAAAGAGCAAAGGTCCCAGCACTGATCCCTGTGGAACACCACTGGTCACAGCCCTCCAATTAGAAAAGCATCCCTCCATTGCTACCCTCTGCCTTCTATGTCCTAGCCAGTTCTGTATCCACCTTGCCAGTTCACCCCTGATCCCGTGTGACTTCACCTTTTGTACTAGTCTACCATGAGGGACCTTGTCAAAGGCCTTACTGAAGTCCATATAGACAACATCTACTGCCCTACCTGCATCAATCATCTTAGTGACCTCCTCGAAAAACTCTAGCAAGTTAGTGAGACACGACCTCCCCTTCACAAAACCGTGCTGCCTCTCACTAATACGTCCATTTGCTTCCAAATGGGAGTAGATCCTGTCTCGAAGAATTCTCTCCAGTAATTTCCCTACCACTGAAGTAAGGCTCACCGGCCTGTAGTTCCCGGGATTATCCTTGCTACCCTTCTTAAACAGAGGAACAACATTGGCTATTCTCCAGTCCTCCGGGACATCCCCTGAAGACAGCGAGGATCCAAAGATTTCTGTCAAGGCCTCAGCAATTTCCTCTCCAGCCTCCTTCAGTATTCTGGGGTAGATCCCATCAGGCCCTGGGGACTTATCTACCTTAATATTTTTTAAGACACCCAACACCTCGTCTTTTTGGATCACAATGTGACCCAGGCTATCTACACCCCCTTCTCCAGACTCAACATCTACCAATTCCTTCTCTTTGGTGAATACTGATGCAAAGTATTCATTTAGTACCTCGCCCATTTCCTCTGGCTCCACACATAGATTCCCTTGCCTATCCTTCAGTGGGCCAACCCTTTCCCTGGCTACCCTCTTGCTTTTTATGTCCGTGTAAAAAGCCTTGGGATTTTCCTTAACCCTATTTGCCAATGACTTTTCATGACCCCTTCTAGCCCTCCTGACTCCTTGCTTAAGTTCCTTCCTACTTTCCTTATATGCCACACAGGCTTCGTCTGTTCCCAGCCTTTTAGCCCTGACAAATGCCTCCTTTTTCTTTTTGACGAGGCCTACAATATCACTCGTCATCCAAGGTTCCCGAAAATTGCCGTATTTATCTTTCTTCCTCACAGGAACATGCCTGTCCTGTATTCCTTTCAACTGACACTTGAAAGCCTCCCACATGTCAGATGTTGATTTGCCCTCAAACATCCGCCCCCAATCTATGTTCTTCAGTTCCCGCCTAATATTGTTATAATTAGCCTTCCCCCAATTTAGCACATTCATCCTCAGACCACTCTTATCCTTGTCCACCAGTACTTTAAAACTTACTGAATTGTGGTCACTGTTACCGAAATGCTCCCCAACTGAAACATCTACCACCTGGCCGGGCTCATTCCCCAATACCAGGTCCAGTACCGCCCCTTCCCTAGTTGGACTGTTTACATATTGTTTTAAGAAGCCCTCCTGGATGCTCCTTACAAACTCCGCCCCGTCTAAGCCCCTGGCACTAAGTGAGTCCCAGTCAATATTGGGGAAGTTGAAGTCTCCCATCACCACAACCCTGTTGTTTTTACTCTTTTCCAAAATCTGTCTACCTATCTGCTCCTCTATCTCCCGCTGGCTGTTGGGAGGCCGGTAGTATACCCCCAACATTGTGACTGCACCCTTCAGTCTGAGTGAAGGTGCGATATGGATCCGGATATCAGTCTCAGTAAAGGTGGGCTCCGGATCCGGATATCAGTTACAGTGAAGGTGGAATATGGATCCGGATATCAGTCTCAGTAAAGGTGGGATCCGGATCCGGATATCAGTTACAGTGAAGGTGGGATATGGATCCGGATATCAGTCTCAGTGTAGGTGGGATCCGGATCCTGATATCTGTCTGAGTGAAGGTGGGTTGTGGATCCGGATATCAGTCACCGTGAAGGTGGGATATGGATCCGGATATCAGTCACAGTGAAGGTGGGATATGGATCCAGATATCAGTCTCAGTGAAGGTGAGATCCGGATCCTGATATCTGTCTGAGTGAAGGTGGGATATGGATCCGGATATCAGTCTGAGTGAAGGTGGGATATGGATCCGGATATTAGTCTGAGTGAAGGTGAGATATGGATCCGGATATCAGTCACAGTGAAGCTGGGATATGGATCCGGATTTCAGTCTCAGTGAAGGTGAGATCCGGATCCTGATATCTGTCTGAGTGAAGGTGGGATATGGATCCGGATATCAGTCTGAGTGAAGGTGCGATATGGATCCGGATATCAGCCTCAGTAAAGGTGGGATCTGGATCCGGATATCAGTCACAGTGAAGGTGGGATATGGAGCCGGATATCAGTCACAGTGAAGCTGGGATATGGATCCGGATATCAGTCTCAGTGAAGGTGAGATATTGATCCGGATATCAGTCTGCGTGAAGGTGGGATATGGATCCGGATATCAGTCTCAGTGAAGGTGAGATATGGATCCGGATATCAGTCACAGTGAAAGTGGGATATGGATCCGGATATCAGTCTCAGTGAAGGTGGGATCCGGCTCCTGATATCAGTCTGAGTGAAGGTGGGATATGGATCCGGATAACAGTCTGAGTAAAGGTGCGATATGGATCCGGATATCAGTCTGAGTGAAGGTGGGATATGGATCCGGATATTCGTCTGAGACAAGGTGGGATATGGATCCGGATATCAGTCTGAGTGAAGGTGCGATATGGATCCGGATATCAGTCTCAGTAAAGGTGGGATCCGGATCCGGATATCAGTTACAGTGAAGGTGGGATATGGATCCGGATATCAGTCTCAGTGAAGGTGGGATCCGGATCCCAATATCAGTCTGAGTGAAGGTGGGATATGGATCCGGATATCAGTCTGAGTGAAGGTGGAATATGGATCCGGATATCAGTCTCAGTGAAGGTGGGATATGGATCCGGATATCAGCCTGAATGAAGGTGCGATATGGATCCGGATATCAGTCTCAGTGAAGGTGGGATCCGGATCCTGATATCAGTCTGTGTGACGGTGCGATTATGGATCCGGATATCAGTCACAGTGAAGGTGGGATATGGATCCGGATATCAGTCTGAGTGAAGGTGAGATATGGATCCGGATATCAGTCTCACTGAAGGTGGGATATGGATCCGGATATCAGTCACAGTGAAGCTGGGATATGGATCCGGATATCAGTCTGAGTGAAGGTGAGATATGGATCCGTATATCAGTCTGAGTGAAGGTGGGATATGGATCCGGATATCAGTCTGAGGGAAGGTGAGATATTGATCCGGATATCAGTCTGAGTGAAGGTGGGATATGGATCCGGATATCAGTCTCAGTGAAGGTGAGATATGGATCCGGATATCAGTCTGAGTGAAGGTGGGATATGGATCCGGATATCAGTCTCAGTGAAGGTGAGATATGGATCCGGATATCAGTCTCAGTGAAGGTGGGATATGGATCCGGATATCAGTCTGAGGGAAGGTGAGATATTGATCCGGATATCAGTCTGAGTGAAGGTGGGATATGGATCCGGATATCAGTCTGAGGGAAGGTGAGATATTGATCCGGATATCAGTCTGAGTGAAGGTGAGATATGGATCCGGATATCAGTCACAGTGAAGGTGGGATATGGATCCGGATATCAGTCTCAGTGAAGGTGTGATCCGGCTCCTGATATCAGTCTGAGTGAAGGTGGGATATGGATCCGGATATCAGTCTGAGTGAAGGTGGGATATGTGTCCGGATATCAGTCTCAGTGAAGGTGGGATATGTATCCGGATATCAGTCTGAGTGAAGGTGCGATATGGATCCGGTTATCAGTCTCAGTGACGGTGGGATATGGATCCGGATAACAGTCTGAGTAAATGTGCGATATGGATCTGGATATCAGTCTGAGTGAAGGTGGGATATGGATCCGGATATCTGTCTGAGTGAAGGTGGGATATGGATCCGGATATCAGTCTGAGTGAAGGTGCGGTATGGATCCAGATATCAGTCTCAGTAAAGGTGGGATCCGGATCCGGATATCAGTTACAGTGAAGGTGGGATATGGATCCGGATATCAGTCTCAGTGAAGGTGGAATCTGGATCCCGATATCAGTCTCAGTGAAGGTGGGATCCGGATCCTGATATCAGTCTGAGTGACGGTGCGAATTTGGATCCGGATATCAGTCTGAGTGAAGTTGGGATATGGATCCGGATATAAGTCTGAGTGAAGGTGGAATATGGATCCGGATATCAGTCTGAGTGAAGGTGGGATATGGATCCGGATATCAGTCTGAATGAAGGTGCGATATGGATCCGGATATCAGTCTCAGTGAAGGTGGGATCCGGATCCTGATATCAGTCTGAGTAAAGGTGCGATATGGATCCGGATAACAGTCTGAGTAAAGGTGCGATATGGATCCGGATATCAGTCTGAGTGAAGGTGGGATATGGATCCGGTTATCAGTCACAGTGAAGGTGGGATATGGTTCCGGATATCAGTCTCAGTGAAGGTGGGATATGGATCCGGATATCAGTCTGAGTGATGGTGGGATATGGATCCGGATATCAGTCACAGTGAAGGTGGGATATGGATCCGGATATCAGTCTCAGTGAAGGTGAGATCCGGATCCTGATATCTGTCTGAGTGAAGGTGGGATCTGGATCCGGATATCAGTCACAGTGAAGGTGGGATATGGAGACGGATATCAGTCACAGTGAAGCTGGGATATGGATCCGGATATCAGTCTCAGTGAAGGTGGGATCCGGATCCAGATATCAGTCTCAGTGAAGGTGGGCTATGGATCCAGATATCAGTCTCAGTGAAGGTGGGATATGGATCCGGATATCAGTCACAGTGAAGGTGGGATATGGATCCGGATATCAGTCTCAGTGAAGGTGGGATATGGATCCGGATATTACTCTGAGTGAAGGTGAGATATGGATCCGGATATCAGTCACAGTGAAGCTGGGATATGGATCTGGATATCAGTCACAGTGAAGCTGGGATATGGATCCGGATATCAGTCTCAGTGAAGGTGGGATCCGGATATCAGTCTGAGTGAAGGTGGGATATGGATCCGGATATCAGTCACAGTGAAGGTGGGATATGGATCCGGATATCAGTCTGAGTGAAGGTGGGATATGGATCCGGATATCAGTCTGAGTGAAGGTGAGATATTGATCCGGATATCAGTCTGAGTGAAGGTGGGATATGGATCCGGATTTCAGTCTCAGTGAAGGTGAGATATGGATCCGGATATCAGTCACATGAAGGTGGGATATGGATCCGGATATCAGTCACAGTGAAGCTGGGATATGTATCCGGATATCAGTCTCAGTGAAGGTGGGATCCGGCTCCTGATATCAGTCTGAGTGAAGGTGGGATATGGATCCGGATAACAGTCTGAGTAAAGGTGCGATATGGATCCGGATATCAGTCTGAGTGAAGGTGGGATATGGATCCGGATATTCGTCTGAGTGAAGGTGGGATATGGATCCGGATATCAGTCTGAGTGAAGGTGCGATATGGATCCGGATATCAGTCTCAGTAAAGGTGGGATCCGGATCCGGATATCAGTTACAGTGAAGGTGGGCTATGGATCCGGATATCAGTCTCAGTGAAGGTGGGATCCGGATCCGGATATCAGTCTGAGTGAAGGTGTGATATGGATCCGGATATCAGTCACAGTGAAGGTGGGATATGGATCCGGATATCAGTCTGAATGAAGGTGCGATATGGATCCGGATATCAGTCTGAGTGACGGTGCGATTATGGATCCGGATATCAGTCTGAGTGAAGGTGGGATATGGATCCGGATATCAGTCAGAGTGAAGGTGGAATATGGATCCGGATATCAGTCTGAGTGAAGGTGGGATATGGATCCAGATATCAGTCACAGTGAAGGTGAGATATGGATCCGGATATCAGCCTCAGTGAAGGTGGGATATGAATCCGGATATCAGTCTTAGTGAAGGTGGCATCCGGACATCAGTCTGAGTGAAGGTGGGATATGGATCCGCATATCAGTCTGAGTGAAGGTGGAATCTGGATCCCGATATCAGTCTGAGTGAAGGTGGGATCCAGATCCTGATATCAGTCTGAGTGAAGGTGGGATATGGATCCGGATATCAGTCTGAGTGAAGGTGGGATATGGATCCGGATATCAGTCACTGTGAAGGTGGGATATGGATCCGGATATCAGTCTGAGTGAAGGTGGGATCCGGATCCGGATGTCAGTCTGAGTGAAGGTGGAATATGGATCCGGATATCAGTCACTGTGAAGGTGGGATATGGATCCGGATATCAGTCTGAGTGAAGGTGGGATATGGATCCGGATATCAGTCACTGTGAAGGTGGGATATGGATCCGGATATCAGTCTGAGTGAAGGTGGGATCCGGATGTCAGTCTGAGTGAAGGTGGGATATGGATCCGGATATCAGTCACAGTGAAGATGGGATATGGATCCGGATAACAGAATCTGGGATCCGAATTGGGAAATCAGCTGGATGTTGACTTGGGATTGGGTTAGGTGACCCTCGCCTGCAGAGGGTCAGGGAGGAGATCTCTGTGTTTAGTGGAGGGTGCAGAGGGTGAGGGTGGGTGGGGTAGACTGAGGAAAGCTGAGGGAGGGTGAGGGGGGTGGGAGTGTGAGGGAGGCTAAGGGAGGTTGAGGGAACGTGAGGGAGACTGAGGGGGGGTGAGGGAGGGCGAGCGAGACTGAGGGACGGTGAGAGAGACTGAGGGAGTTTGAGGGAGGTTGGGTGAGGGAGGCTAAGGGTGGGTGAGGGAGGCTGAGGGAGGCTGAGGGAGGCTGGTGGAGGGTGAGGGAGGGTGTGGAGTGTGAGGGAGGCTGAGGGAGGGTGAGGGAGGCTGAGGGAGGGTGAGGGAGGCTGAGGGAGGGTGTGGAGGGTGAGGGAGGCTGACGGTGTGTGTGGAGGGTGAGGGAGGCTGATGGATGGTATGGAGGCTGAGGGACTGTGAGGCAGGCTGAGGGAGGTGAGGGAGGCTGTTGGAGGGTGAGGGAGTGTGTGGAGGGTGAGGGAGGCTGATGGAGGGTGAGGGAGTGTGTGGAGGGTGAGGGAGGCTGAGGGAGGGTGAGGGAGTGTGTGGAGGGTGAGGGAGGGTGAGGGAGTGTGTGGAGGGTGAGGGAGGCTGAGGGAGTTTGTGTAGGGTGAGGGAGGCTGAGGGAGGATGTGGAGGGTGAGGGAGGATGTGGAGGGTGAGGGAGGCTGAGGGACTGTGAGGCAGGCTGAGGGAGGGGAGGGAGGTTGGTGGAGGGTGAGGGAGTGTGTGGAGGGTGAGGGAGGCTGAGGGAGGATGTGGAGTGTGAGGGAGGATGTGGAGGGTGAGGGAGGCTGAGGGAGTGTGTGGAGGGTGAGGGAGGCTGAGGGAGGATGTGGAGTGTGAGGGAGGATGTGGAGGGTGAGGGAGGCTGAGGGAGGGTGTGGAGGGTGAGGGAGGCTGAGGGAGTGTGTGGAGGGTGAGGGAGGCTGAGGGAGGATGTGGAGTGTGAGGGAGGATGTGGAGGGTGAGGGAGGATGTGGAGGGTGAGGGAGGCTGAGGGAGGGTGTGGAGGGTGAGGGAGGGTGTGGCGGCTGAGGGAGTGTGTGGAGAGTGAGGGAGGCTGAGGGAGGAGGTGGAGGGTGAGGGAGGAGGTGGAGGGTGAGGGAGGAGGTGGAGGGTGAGGGAGGCTGAGGGAGGGTGTGGAGGGTGAGGGAGGGTGTGGCGGCTGAGGGAGGCTGAGGGAGTGTGTGGAGGGTGAGGGAGGGTGAGGGAGGAGGTGGAGGGTGAGGGAGGAGGTGGAGGGTGAGGGAGGCTGAGGGAGGAGGTGGAGGGTGAGGGAGGAGGTGGAGGGTGAGGGAGGGTGTGGAGGGTGAGGGAGGCTGAGGGAGGATGTGGAGAGTGAGGGAGGCTGAGGGAGGGTGTGGAGGGTGAGGGAGGCTGAGGGAGGAGGGGGAGGGTGTGATGCAGTTTGAATTGCTCCAATCCTGTGCGAGGTGAGTGGATGTTTCAATCTGAGCGCAGCCGGCTGCAAACTCGCTCCTCCTCCGGCACCGCGGCACAAAGCGGAGCTGCAGCCGGACTGGGAGCTCCCGGAGCGGGCAGCGGGCACCGGGCACGTCGGGCATGACTGAGGCACAGGGAGGTAGGCACAGTCTGATCCCATATCTAAACTCAATGTTCAAATGGAGAAAGCGGCACCGGGAGGAAACTGGGGCAGCGGCAAAACTGCAGAAAACAGTTCATGCCCTCCTTACAGCGAATTGGAGGAGCTTGGGCTGGAATTGGAGGGGGTTGAATTGAGATTGGAGGGGATTGAGCTGGGATAGGAGGGGGTCGAATTGGGATTGGAGGGGATTGAGTTGGGATTGGAGGGGGTTGAGCTGGGATTGGAGGGGGTTGAGCTGGGATTGGAGGGGGTTGAGCTGGGATTGGAGGGGGTTGAGCTGGGATTGGAGGGGGTTGAGCTGGGATTGGAGGTGGTTGAGCTGGGATTGGAGGGGGTTGAGCTGGGATTGGAGGGGGTTGAGCTGGGATTGGAGGGGGTTGAACTGGGATTGGAGGGGGTTGAGCTGGGATTGGGGGGGATTGAGTTGGGATTGGAGGGGGTTGAGCTGGGATTGGAGGTGATTGAGCTGGGATAGGAGGGGGTCGAATTGGGATTGGAGGGGTCGAGCTGGGATTGGAGGGGGTCGAGCTGGGATTGGAGGGGGTCGAGCTGGGATTGGAGGGGGTCGAGCTGGGATTGGAGGGGGTCGAGCTGGGATTGGAGGGGGTTGAGCTGGGATTGGAGGGGGTTGAGCTGGGATTGGAGGGGGTTGAGCTGGGATTGGAGGGGGTTGAGCTGGGATTGGAGGGGGTTGAGCTGGGATTGGAGGGGGTTGAGCTGGGATTGGAGGGGGTTGAGCTGGGATTGGAGGGGGTTGAGCTGGGATTGGAGGGGGTTGAGCTGGGATTGGTGGGGGTTGAGCTGGGATTGGAGGGGGTTGAGCTGGGATTGGAGGGGGTTGAGCTGGGATTGGAGGGGGTTGAGCTGGGATTGGAGGGGGTTGAGCTGGGATTGGAGGGGGTTGAGCTGGGATTGGAGGGGGTTGAGCTGGGATTGGAGGGTGTTGAGCTGGGATTGGAGGGGGTTGAGCTGGGATTGGAGGGGATTGAGCTAGGATAGGGGGGGTTGAATTGGGATTAGAGGGGATTGAACTGGGATAGGAGGGGGTTGAATTGGGATTGAAGGGGATTGAGCTGGGATAGGAGGGGGTTGAATTAGAATTGGAGGGGATTGAGCTAGGATAGGAGGGGGTTGAATTGAGATTGTAGGGGGTTGAGCTGGGATTGGGGGGGTTCAGTTGGGATTGGAGGGGGTTGAGCTGGGATTGGAGGGGATTGAGTTGGGATTGGAGGGGGTTGAGCTGGGATTGGAAGGGGTAGAGCTGGGATTGGAGGGGGTTGAGCTGGGATTGGAGGGGGTTGAGCTGGGATTGGAGGGGGTTGAGCTGGGATTGGAGGGGGTTGAGCTGGGATTGGAGGGGGTTGAGCTGGGATTGGAGGGGGTTGAGCTGGGATTGGAGGGAGTTGAGCTGGGATTGGAGGGGGTTGAGCTGGGATTGGAGGGGGTTGAGCTGGGATTGGAGGGGGTTGAGCTGGGATTGGAGGGGTTGAGCTGCGATTGGAGGGGGTTGAGCTGGGATTGGAGGGGGTTGAGCTGGGATTGGAGGGGGTTGAGCTGGGATTGGAGGGGGTTGAGCTGGGATTGGAGGGGGTTGAGCTGGGATTGGAGGGGGTTGAGCTGGGATTGGAGGGGGAGCTGGGATTGGAAGGGGTTGAGTTGGGATTGAGCTGGGATAGGAGGGGTTGAATTGGAATTAGAGGGGGTTGAACTCGGATAGGAGGGGGTTGAATTGGGATTGAAGGGGATTGAGCTGGGATAGGAGGGGGTTGAATTGGAATTGGAGGGGATTGAGCTAGGATAGGAGGGGGTTGAATTGAGATTGTGGGGGGGTTGAGCTGGGATTGGGGGGGGTTGAGCTGGGATTGGAGGGGGTTGAGTTGGGATTGGAGGGGGTTGAGCTGGGATTGGAGGGGGTTGAGCTGGGATTGGAGGGGGTTGAGCTGGGATTGGAGGGGGTTGAGTTGGGATTGGAGGGGGTTGAGCTGGGATTGGAGGGGGTTGAGCTGGGATTGGAGGGGGTTGAGCTGGGATTGGAGGGGGTTGAGCTGGGATTGGAGGGGGTTGAGCTGGGATTGGAGGGGGTTGAGCTGGGATTGGAGGGGGTTGAGCTGGGATTGGAGGGGGTTGAGCTGGGATTGAAGGGGGTTGAGCTGGGATTGAAGGGGGTTGAGCTGGGATTGGAGGGGGTTGAGCTGGGATTGGAGGGGGTTGAGCTGGGATTGGAGGGGGTTGGGCTGGGATTGGAGGGGGTTGAGCTGGGATTGGAGGGGATTGCGCTGGGATTGGAGGGGATTGCGCTGGGATTGGAGGGGATTGCGCTGGGATTGGAGGGGATTGCGCTGGGATTGGAGGGGATTGCGCTGGGATTGGAGGGGATTGCGCTGGGATTGGAGGGGATTGCGCTGGGATTGGAGGGGATTGCGCTGGGATTGGAGGGGATTGCGCTGGGATTGGAGGGGGTTGCGCTGGGATTGGAGGGGGTTGCGCTGGGATTGGAGGGGGTTGCGCTGGGATTGGAGGGGGTTGAGCTGGGATTGGAGGGGGTTGAGCTGGGATTGGAGGGGGTTGAGCTGGGATTGGAGGGGGTTGAGCTGGGATTGGAGGGGTTTGAGCTGGGATAGGAGGGGTTTGAGCTGGGATAGGAGGGGTTTGAGCTGGGATTGGAGGGGTTTGAGCTGGGTTTGGAGGGGGTTGAGCTGGGTTTGGAGGGGGTTGAGCTGGGTTTGGAGGGGGTTGAGCTGGGTTTGGAGGGGGTTGAGCTGGGTTTGGAGGGGGTTGAGCTGGGTTTGGAGGGGGTTGAGCTGGGTTTGGAGGGGGTTGAGCTGGGTTTGGAGGGGGTTGAGCTGGGTTTGGAGGGGGTTGAGCTGGGTTTGGAGGGGGTTGAGCTGGGTTTGGAGGGGGTTGAGCTGGGTTTGGAGGGGGTTGAGCTGGGTTTGGAGGGGGTTGAGCTGGGTTTGGAGGGGGTTGAGCTGGGTTTGGAGGGGGTTGAGCTGGGTTTGGAGGGGGTTGAGCTGGGTTTGGAGGGGGTTGAGCTGGGTTTGGAGGGGGTTGAGCTGGGATTGGAGGCGGTTGAGCTGGGTTTGGAGGGGGTTGAGCTGGGATTGGAGGCGGTTGAGCTGGGTTTGGAGGGGGTTGAATTGGGATTGAGCTGGGATAGGAGGGGTTGAATTGGAATTAGAGGGGGTTGAACTCGGATAGGAGGGGGTTGAATTGGGATTGAAGGGGATTGAGCTGGGATAGGAGGGGTTTGAATTGGGATTGAGCTGGGATTGGAGGGGGTTGAATTGAAATTGGAGGGGATTGAGCTGGGATGGGGGGTTGAATTGGGATGAGAGGGGGTTGAACTGGGATAGGAGGGGTTGAATTGGGATTGAAGGGGATTGAGCTGGGATAGGAGGGGGCTGAATTGGGATTGGATGGGGTTGAGTTGGGATTGGAGGGGGTTGAATTGGAATTGGAGGGGATTGAGCTGTGATTGGAGGGGGTTGAGCTGGGATTGGGGTGGTTGAGTTGGGATTGTAGGGTGTTGGGCTGGGATTGAGCTGGGATTGGAGGGAGTTGAGCTGGGATTGGAGGGGGTTGAGCCGGGATTGGAGGGGGTTGAGCCGGGATTGGAGGGGGTTGAGCCGGGATTGGAGGGGGTTGAGCCGGGATTGGAGGGGGTTGAGCCGGGATTGGAGGGGGTTGAGCCGGGATTGGAGGGGGTTGAGCCGGGATTGGAGGGGGTTGAGCCGGGATTGGAGGGGGTTGAGCCGGGATTGGAGGGGGTTGAGCCGGGATTGGAGGGGGTTGAGCCGGGATTGGAGGGGGTTGAGCCGGGATTGGAGGGGGTTGAGCCGGGATTGGAGGGGGTTGAGCCGGGATTGGAGGGGGTTGAGCCGGGATTGGAGGGGGTTGAGCCGGGATTGGAGGGGGTTGAGCCGGGATTGGAGGGGGTTGAGCCGGGATTGGAGGGGGTTGAGCCGGGATTGGAGGGGGTTGAGCCGGGATTGGAGGGGGTTGAGCCGGGTTTGGAGGGGGTTGAGCCGGGTTTGGAGGGGGTTGAGCTGGGATTGCAGGGGGTTGAATTGGGATTGAGCTGGGATAGGAGGGGGTTGAATTGGAATTAGAGGGGGTTGAACTGGGATAGGAGGGGGTTGAATTGGGATTGAAGGGGATTGAGCTGGGATAGGAGGGGGTTGAATTGGGATTGAGCTGGGATTGGAGGGGGTTGAATTGGGATTGAGCTGGGATTGGAGGGGATTGAGCTGGGATAGGAGGGGGTTGAACTGGGATAGGAGGGGGTTGAATTGGGATTGAAGGGGATTGAGCTGGGATAGAAGAGGTTTGAATTGGGATTGGATGGGGGTGAGCTGGGATTGGAGGGGGTTGAATTGGAATGGGAGGGGACTGAGCTAGGATAGGAGGGGGTTGAATTGAGATTGTAGGGGGTTGAATTGAGATTGTAGGGGGTTGAGCTGGGATTGGGGGGGTTGAGTTGGGATTGGAGGGGGTTGAGCTGGGATTGGAGGGGGTTGAATTGGGATTGCAGGGGGTTGAGCTGGGATTGGGGGCTGAGCTGGGATTGGAGGGGGTTGAGCTGGGATTGGAGGGGGTTGAGCTGGGATTGGTGGGGGTTGAGCTGGGATTGGTGGGGGTTGAGCTGGGATTGGTGGGGGTTGAGCTGGGATTGGTGGGGGTTGAGCTGGGATTGGTGGGGGTTGAGCTGGGATTGGTGGGGGTTGAGCTGGGATTGGAGGGGGTTGAGCTGGGATTGGAGGGGGTTGAGCTGGGATTGGAGGGGGTTGAGCTGGGATTGGAGGGGGTGGAGCTGGGATTGGAGGGGGTGGAGCTGGGATTGGAGGGGGTGGAGCCGGGATTGGAGGGGGTGGAGCCGGGATTGGAGGGGGTGGAGCCGGGATTGGAGGGGGTGGAGCCGGGATTGGAGGGGGTGGAGCCGGGATTGGAGGGGGTGGAGCCGGGATTGGAGGGGGTGGAGCCGGGATTGGAGGGGGTGGAGCCGGGATTGGAGGGGGTGGAGCCGGGATTGGAGGAGGTGGAGCCGGGATTGGAGGGGGTTGAGCCGGGATTGGAGGGGTTTGGGCTGGGATTGGAGGGGGTTGGGCTGGGATTGGGCTGTGATTGGAGGATTGGGAAATGTTTAACGGCGCTCCTTTGCTATTTGTAGTTTGACTAACGGAGGTACAATAGTTAAATTGCCGGGATATTTTTGAAGTACCTTTAAATGAATTGCAACAGTGAGTGTGTTGAGGGGCCACTCAGACTTCTGTCTGTCATTTTAATCAGAAATGGCACTAAAACAATGACTGGAAATACATTGATAAGCACATTGGGTGGTGTCAGTCTTATATTAACATTTTGAGACTAACTCATTCATCAAAAGATACAACTTCTACTGTGTGCACAAGGACCTACTTTGTTCCAGGATAAACACGTGGAATTTGCTGTAAATTTCCGATATGCAACTAAATTCACCTCAACATTATACTGCTGCACAGTCAGTGTGTCTCTGAGATAAGCTTGTGTCTCAGCCTGGGGTGTTCTAGGACTCGGTATGTTAGTAGATGTGGATCACAGTCTGTGATAACACGGTGAACTGAGGCGCTGCGAGTCAAGAGCAGTATTACGGTGGCGGAGAGGATGCTAGATTGTTCTATGTTCTATAGTGTAGGTTAGATGGCTTTTGTTTCGGTGCAACATCGTGGGCCGAAGGGCCTGTACTGCGCTGTATTGTTCTATGTTCTATGTTCTAGATGGGGACTTTTCTTCCGAGGTAGTATTGGCTGAGGTTAGAAACAGGAAAGGAGAGGTCACCCTGTTGGGAGTTTTCTATAGGCCTCCAAATAGTTCTAGGGATGTAGAGGAAAGGATGGCGAAGATGATTCTGGAAAAGAGCGAAAGTAACAGGGTAGTTATTATGGGAGACTTTAACTTTCCAAATATTGACTGGAAAAGATATAGTTCGAGTACATTAGATGGGTCGTATTTTGTACAATGTGTGCAGGAGGGTTTCCTGACACAATATGTTGACAGGCCAACAAGAGGCGAGGCCACGTTGGATTTGGTTTTGGGTAATGAACCAGGCCAGGTGTTGGATTTGGAGGTAGGTGAGCACTTTGGGGACAGTGACCACAATTCGGTGACGTTTACGTTAGTGATGGAAAGGGATAAGTATACCCCGCAGGGCAAGAGTTATCGCTGGGGGAAGGGCAATTATGATGCCATTAGACATGACTTGGGGGGGGGGGGCGGGGGGGGGGGGCGGTAGGTTGGAGAAGTAGGCTGCAAGTGTTGGGCACACTGGATAAGTGGGGCTTGTTCAAGGAACAGCTACTGCGTGTTCTTGATAAGTACGTACCGGTCAGGCAGGGAGGAAGGCGTCGAGCGAGGGAACCGTGGTTTACCAAAGAAGTGGAATCTCTTGTTAAGAGGAAGAAGGAGGCCTATGTGAAGATGAAGTGTGAAGTTTCAGTTGGGGCGCTTGATAGTTACAAGGTAGCGAGGAAGGATCTAAAGAGAGAGCTAAGACGAGCAAGGAGGGGACATGAGAAGTATTTGGCAGGAAGGATCAAGGAAAACCCAAAAGCTTTCTATAGGTATGTCAGGAATAAAAGAATGATTAGGGTAAGAGTAGGGCCAGTCAAGGACAGGGATGGGAAGTTGTGTGTGGAGTCTGAAGAGATAGGCGAGATACTAAATTAATATTTTTCGTCAGTATTCACTCAGGAAAAAGATAATGTTGTGGAGGAGAATGCTGAGACCCAGGCTATTAGAATAGATGGCATTGAGGTACGTAGGGAAGAGGTGTTGGCAATTCTGGACAGGCTGAAAATAGATAAGTCCCCGGGACCTGATGGGATTTATCCTAGGATTCTCTGGGAAGCCAGGGAAGAGATTGCTGGGCCTTTGGCTTTGATTTTTATGTCATCATTGGCTACAGGAATAGTGCCAGAGGACTGGAGGACAGCAAATGTGGTCCCTTTGTTCAAAAAGGGGAGCAGAGACAACCCCGGCAACTATACCCGGGGGGTGGGCACGGGAGCAATAGGTCAGAAGGTGAGAGCGTTGAGGGAGAACTAGGGAATATGGACAGTGTGGCTCTGAGGCAGAGCAGACGGGGAGAAGTTGCTGAACACAGCGGGTCTGGTGGCCTGAAGTGCATATGTTTTAATGCAAGGAGCATTACGGGTAAGGCAGATGAACTTAGAGCTTGGATTAGTACTTGGAACTATGATGTTGTTGCCATTACAGAGACCTGGTTGAGGGAAGGGCAGGATTGGCAGCTAAACGTTCCAGGATTTAGATGTTTCAGGCGGGATAGAGGGGGATGTAAAAGGGGAGGCGGAGTTGCGCTACTTGTTCAGGAGAGTATCACAGCTATACAGCGAGAGGACACCTCAGAGGGCAGTGAGGCTATATGGGTAGAGATCAGGAATAAGAAGGGTGCAGTCACAATGTTGGGGGTATACTACAGGCCTCCCAACAGCCAGCGGGAGATAGAGGAGCAGATAGGTAGACAGATTTTGGAAAAGAGTAAAAACAACAGGGTTGTGGTGATGGGAGACTTCAACTTCCCCAATATTGACTGGGACTCACTTAGTGCCAGGGGCTTAGACGGGGCAGAGTTTGTAAGGAGCATCCAGGAGGGCTTCTTAAAACAATATGTAAACAGTCCAACTAGGGAAGAGGCGGTACTGGACCTGGTATTGGGGAATGAGCCCGGCCAGGTGGTAGATGTTTCAGTAGGGGAGCATTTCGGTAACAGTGACCACAATTCAGTAAGTTTTAAAGTACTGGTGGACAAGGATAAGAGTGGTCCGAGGATGAATGTGCTAAATTGGGGGAAGGCTAATTATAACAATATTAGGCGGGAACTGAAGAGCATAGATTGGGGGCGGATGTTTGAGGGCAAATCAACATCTGACATGTGGGAGGCTTTCAAGTGTCAGTTGATAGGAATACAGGACAGGCATGTTCCTGTGAGGAAGAAAGACAAATACGGCAATTTTCGGGAACCTTGGATGACGAATGATATTGTAGGCCTCGTCAAAAAGAAAAAGGAGGCATTTGTCAGGGCTAAAAGGCTGGGAACAGACGAAGCCTGTGTGGCATATAAGGAAAGTAGGAAGGAACTTAAGCAGGGAGTCAGGAGGGCTAGAAGGGGTCATGAAAAGTCATTGGCAAATAGGGTTAAGGAAAATCCCAAGGCTTTTTACACTTACATAAAAAGCAAGAGGGTAGCCAGGGAAAGGGTTGGCCCACTGAAGGATAGGCAAGGGAATCTATGTGTGGAGCCAGAGGAAATGGGCGAGGTACTAAATGAATACTTTGCATCAGTATTCACCAAAGAGAAGGAATTGGTAGATGTTGAGTCTGGAGAAGGGGGTGTAGATAGCCTGGGTCACATTGTGATCCAAAAAGACGAGGTGTTGGGTGTCTTAAAAAATATTAAGGTAGATAAGTCCCCAGGGCCGGATGGGATCTACCCCAGAATACTGAAGGAGGCTGGAGAGGAAATTGCTGAGGCCTTGACAGAAATCTTTGGATCCTCGCTGTCTTCAGGGGATGTCCCGGAGGACTGGAGAATAGCCAATGTTGTTCCTCTGTTTAAGAAGGGTGGCAGGGATAATCCCGGGAACTACAGGCCGGTGAGCCTTACTTCAGTGGTAGGGAAATTACTGGAGAGAATTCTTCGAGACAGGATCTACTCCCATTTGGAAGCAAATGGACGTATTAGTGAGAGGCAGCACGGTTTTGTGAAGGGGAGGTCGTGTCTCACTAACTTGATAGAGTTTTTCGAGGAGGTCACTAAGATGATTGATGCAGGTAGGGCAGTAGATGTTGTCTATATGGACTTCAGTAAGGCCTTTGACAAGGTCCCTCATGGTAGACTAGTACAAAAGGTGAAGTCACACGGGATCAGGGGTGAACTGGCAAGGTGGATACAGAACTGGCTAGGCCATAGAAGGCAGAGGGTAGCAATGGAGGGATGCTTTTCTAATTGGAGGGCTGTGACCAGTGGTGTTCCACAGGGATCAGTGCTGGGACCTTTGCTCTTTGTAGTATATATAAATGATTTGGAGGAAAATGTAACTGGTCTGATTAGTAAGTTTGCAGACGACACAAAGGTTGGTGGAATTGCGGATAGCGATGAGGACTGTCTGAGGATACAGCAGGATTTAGATTGTCTGGAGACTTGGGCGGAGAGATGGCAGATGGAGTTTAACCTGGACAAATGTGAGGTAATGCATTTTGGAAGGGCTAATGCAGGTAGGGAATATACAGTGAATGGTAGAACCCTCAAGAGTATTGAAAGTCAAAGAGATCTAGGAGTACAGGTCCACAGATCACTGAAAGGGGCTACACAGGTGGAGAAGGTAGTCAAGAAGGCATACGGCATGCTTGCCTTCATTGGCCGGGGCATTGAGTATAAGAATTGGCAAGTCATGTTGCAGCTGTATAGAACCTTAGTTAGGCCACACTTGGAGTATAGTGTTCAATTCTGGTCGCCACACTACCAGAAGGATGTGGAGGCTTTAGAGAGGGTGCAGAAGAGATTTACCAGAATGTTGCCTGGTATGGAGGGCATAAGCTATGAGGAGCGATTGAATAAACTCGGTTTGTTCTCACTGGAACGAAGGAGGTTGAGGGGCGACCTGATAGAGGTATACAAAATTATGAGGGGCATAGACAGAGTGGATAGTCAGAGGCTTTTCCCCAGGGTAGAGGGGTCAATTACTAGGGGGCATAGGTTTAAGGTGAGAGGGGCAAAGTTTAGAGTAGATGTACGAGGCAAGTTTTTTACGCAGAGGGTAGTGGGTGCCTGGAACTCACTACCGGAGGAGGTAGTGGAGGCAGGGACGATAGGGACATTTAAGGGGCATCTTGACAAATATATGAATAGGATGGGAATAGAAGGATACGGACCCAGGAAGTGTAGAAGATTGTAGTTTAGTCGGGCAGTATGGTCGGCACGGGCTTGGAGGGCCGAAGGGCCTGTTCCTGTGCTGTACATTTCTTTGTTCTTTGTTCTTTTTGTATAGACCGGTGAGCCTCACGTCTGTTGTGGGTAAAGTCTTGGAGGGGATTATAAGAGACAAGATTTATAATCATCTAGATAGGAATAATATGATCAGGGATAGTCAGCATGGCTTTGTGAAGGGTAGGTCATGCCTCACAAACCTTATTGAGTTCTTTGAGAAGGTGACTGAACAGGTAGACGAGGGTAGAGCAGTTGATGTGGTGTATATGGATTTCAGTAAAGCGTTTGATAAGGTTCCCCACGGTAGGCTATTGCAGAAAATACGGAGGCTGGGGATTGAGGGTGATTTAGAGATGTGGATCAGAAATTGGCTAGCTGAAAGAAGACAGAGGGTGGTGGTTGATGGGAAATGTTCAGAATGGAGTTCAGTTACAAGTGGCGTACCACAAGGATCTGTTCTGGGGCCGTTGCTGTTTGTCATTTTTATAGATGACCTAGAGGAGGGCGCAGAAGGGTGGGTGAGTAAATTTGCAGATGACACTAAAGTCAGTGGTGTTATCGACAGTGCGGAAGGATGTTGCAGGTTACAGAGGGACATAGATAAGCTGCAGAGCTGGGCTGAGAGGTGGCAAATGGAGTTTAATGTAGAAAAGTGTGAGGTGATTCACTTTGGAAGGAATAACAGGAATGCGGAATATTTGGCTAATGGTAAAATTCTTGGAAGTGTGGATGAGCAGAGGGATCTCGGTGTCCATGTACATAGATCCCTGAAAGTTGCCACCCAGGTTGATAGGGTTGTGAAGAAGGCCTATGGAGTGTTGGCCTTTATTGGTAGAGGGATTGAGTTCCGGAGTCATGAGGTCATGTTGCAGCTGTACAAAACTCTGGTACGGCCGCATTTGGAGTATTGCGTACAGTTCTGGTCACCTCATTATAGGAAGGACGTGGAAGCTTTGGAACGGGTGCAGAGGATATTTACCAGGATGTTGCCTGGTATGGAGGGAAAATCTTATGAGGAAAGGCTGATGGACTTGAGGTTGTTTTCGTTAGAGAGAAGAAGGTTAAGAGGAGACTTAATAGAGGCATTCAAAATGATCAGGGGGTTAGATAGGGTGGACAGTGAGAGCCTTCTCCCGCGGATGGAAATGGCTAGCGCGAGGGGACATAGCCTTAAACTGAGGGGTAATAGATATAGGACAGAGGTCAGAGGTAGGTTCTTTACGCAAAGAGTGGTGAGGCCGTGGAATGCCCTACCGGCAACAGTAGTGAACTCACCAACATTGAGGGCATTTAAAAGTTTATTGGATAAGCATATGGATGATAATGGCATAGTGTAGGTTAGATGGCTTTTGATTTTTTGACTTCCCATGTCGGTGCAACATCGTGGGCCGAAGGGCCTGTACTGCGCTGTATCGTTCTATGTTCTATGAGATTCCTAACCGACTGATCAACAGTAAGGGACTGGGGTCTCAGTCTGTCTCAGACACTCCCTCAGTTTGTAATGTCCCGAATTGGACATTAGGTGAATAGGTGAATTGGACATTCTGAATTCTCCCTCTCTGTACCCGAACAGGCGCCGGAATGTGGCGACTAGGGGCTTTTCACAGTAACTTCATTGCAGTGTTAATGTAAGCCTACTTGTGACAATAGTAAAGATTATTATTATTATTAGTGTTTCAGTCTATCTGTCTGGGCAGCTCCATTGAGTCTAAATTGTCAGACAACTTGTCCCACATCCCGTGCCGATTGAACAGGAATTTGGGAAGACCAAAATGGTTCCCAGCACAATCAATCCCCCAGCCATGAGATCTATCCCCTCTCCCTGGGAACTGAGCTTGATCTCTCAATTTATCATGTATTCCCTTGCCTTGTTTGTCCCTCCCAAGTTACCTCGCACTTATCCGGTATTGAATTCCACAGAGTTATGATCACTGATTAGTTTTATTACCAAAAATTAAGTCCAGGCCTGCCCCCCTCCCTTGCATCACATTCTCGTTTGTGATGTTCCTTTCCATTCCATCATAAACAACATTTATTTCCATCTGTTGGACATCAACCAACTTCGCCTGTTGCAGCTGATCGACTGCTGAAACCCTCATTATTGCCGTTGTTACCTCCCAACTAGACTAATCCAATTCATTCCTGTCTGGCCTCCTACATTCCCCCTCTGGAAACTTGACATCATCCAAAACTTTGCTAATTTGCACCAAATCCCAATCGCTCGTCAGCTGTGTGCTCACTGACATACTGCAGGACAGTGATTTGATTTGAAAAATTGTTTTTGGATTCCTCCATGGCCATTCCCCGCTCAATCTGTGTCTCCTCCAGCGACACACACCGTGAGATATTTCACCCAGATAGCAGGGACAATCTTCAACCTGCATTCACTGTCCGAGGGAACAGCAACACAGCAATCCGGAGAGAATTGAGGAACATGGGGCAAAATTCTCCAGTGTTGGGGCTATGACCCCACGCCTGCGAAAAAACGCGCGCAAATCACTCTGGACTTACCTGGAATAAGTCCAGGGTGATTCTGCGATTTCCAGGGGGCTAGCAGGAACGCGGAGTGCTCCTCACTGCTCCAGCTGCCAATACTGAGCCCTGCACTTCGGGTGCCTTCGGCCGGCAGCGCCGGGTGACATGGCCACCGCACACCATGGACCGGCAGTGACAACATAGCGCCCCGCCAGATCGCCCGCAGCTCGGTGGCCCCTGTTCGGAACCTTGGCCAACTAGGAGGCACCCCTCCCGGCAACGGACCCCTCCGCCCGGTGACGGATCCCCCCCGCCCCCCAGCAGAACGGCCGAGGACACTCCGAGTTCCCGCCGGGTGAACCATGAGAGAACCACGCTAGTGGAAACTCGGCCAGTTGACTTTGGAGAACAGCCATGGGGGCAGCACGGTAGTACAGTGGTTAGCACAATTGCTTCACAGCTCCAGGGTCCCAGGTTCGATTCCCCGCTGGGTAACTGTCTGTGTGAAGTCTGCACGTGTGTGCGTGGGTTTCCTCCGGGTGCTCCGGTTTCCTCCCACAGTCCAAAGATGTGCAGGTTAGGTGGATTGGCCGTGATAAATTGCCCTTCGTGTCCAAAATTGCCCTTAGTGTTGGGTGGGGTTACTGGGTTATGGGGATAGGGTGGAGGTGTGGACCTTGGGTAGGGTGCTCTTTCCAAGAGCTGGTGCAGACTCGATGGGCCGAATGGCCTCCTTCTGCACTGTAAATTCTATGATATATGTCGGTCTTTTTCAATGGCCCCGACCGGCGCTGCATTGACCGGGCGCGCCCGATTCGTGGCAATTCTCTGGCGACCGGCGTCGGAGCGATCGCGAGTTTGACGGCCATTCTCTGCCCATGCGCTGAGCACAATTCTGAAGCGGAGACTCGGAGAACCCCACCCATGATTCTCTCCGGAGAGATCGCATCTCCAATTCTCCCCACCCCCCACCTGAAAGGGCGGGAACCTCATTAAAATACCTCCTCTTGTGGGGCAACCTGGGACGAGAGGTCATAGGTTTTTGATCGCGGCAGCAGATTTAAAACAGAAATGAGGAGAACTTACTTCTCCCAAAGGGTTGTGAATCTGTGGAATTCGCTACCCCAGAGTGCAGTGGATGCTGGGACAGTGAGTAAATTTAAGGAGGAGTTAGGCAGGTTTTTAGTGGGTAATGGGTTGAAGGGTTTTGGAGAACGGCAGGACGGTGGAGTTAAGGCCAGGATCGAATTGAATGGTGGAGTGGATGCGAGGGGCTGAATGGCCCACTCCTGCTCCTGGTTCCTATTATAATAAATTTAAATATTATTAATGAGTCCCCGCCACATGACCGCCCCCCCCCCCCCCCCCCCCCCCCATCACTAAATATTGAAACCCTGCCAACGTGACATTTGCAACAGTTTTTTAAAATAAGGATTCAGTTGAGGGGATCCCTCCAGGGGTATGAAGGTAAATATAGGCCCCAGGGGAGAGATGGACATGCCTGGCAGTGCCAATCTGCGTGACTAATCTATGTCGGGAGCAATACCAAGGGCGGGGCTCATGTGAGCTACATTGGGGAGGGTTCCGTTAATGTCTGGTGGGCAGGGGGGGGTGGGGGCGCGGGCCATGAGGGGGAGCTTGCAGGCATGGCGATACGTCCACAGTGATGGGTGGGGAGCCCTGAATGATTGTCCGTGGATAGCCCCCATTCCTCTGTGGTGGGGACAAGGGGCTGTTCAGTGGCAATGCAGATTGGAGACCCCTCCGTCCTGATCTCTGTGGAGCCGGGGGCCGGCTCTATCAGGCCCCGCCCCACAAGAGTGACGGTGTAAACCACGGCCACTCATTTACTTTCTTTAAAGAGGCTGAAGATCTGGAGTGAAAACTGGTCTGTGTAACTGGAGAGCTGCACCCCAGTCTTCAGTCTGAACACCACAATTTCCAAACAAATGGTTAGATTCCAACCAGTGGGAAAACCTATTGGAGGGCCCACTCTGCTCCAGCACCCGAGAATGGTTAATGAGAACATAGGAGCAGGTGTTGACCATTTGACCCCTTGAACCTATTCACCCTTCAATAAGATCATGGCTCACCTGACAGTGACATTAACTCCGCCGTCCTGCCAGCCCCCAGAACCCTCCACTTCCCCGTCAATCAAACATCCTTCGAACTTGGCCTTGAATAAATTCAATGACCCAGCCTGCACTGCTCCCAGGAACAGAATCACTAACTCCGTGAGGCGGCAGTGCTAACCAGTGCACCACCAATCACAACACTGAGAACAGAAATTACTTCTCATCTCGTCTCAAAGGGGCAACATTCTATCAGCACCTTCCCCGTAAAGTCCATCAGATTCTGATGTGTCCTTTTCATCTCTCATTCTTCTAAACTCCTGTGAGCATCGGCCCAACTTGCTCAATATTTTCTCAAAAGACAAACCATTCATCCCAATGAATCTCTACCACTTGTCATTTCCATAATGCATTTACCATTTAGTGGGAGCGTTGTCAGAGATGCAGAGATCAAATGGTATGTTGGCTTTCATTACGAGAGGATTCGAGTACAGGAGCAGGGATGTCTTGCTACAATTATACAGGGACTTGGTATATTGTGGAATATTGTGAGCAGTTTTGGTCTCCTTCTCTGAGGAAGGATGTTCTTGCTCTCGAGGGAGAGCAGCGAAGGTTTACCAGACTGATTCCAGGGATGGCAAGACTGATGTACGAGGAGATATTGAATCAGTTAGGATTGTATTCGCTGGAATTCAGGAGAATGAGGGGGGATCTCATAGAAACCTATGAAATTCTAACAGGACTGGACAGGGTAGATGCAGGAAGGATGTTCCCGATGGTGGGGGTGTCCAGAACCGGGATCACAGTCTGAGGATACGAGATAGACCATTTCGGACAGAGATGTGGGACATTTCTTCACCCAGCGGTGAGCCTGTGGAACTCATTATCACAGGAAGTAGTCGAGGCCAAGACATTGTGGGCAGGACTTTACACCACGCTGCACCCGCAAAGCTACTCGCCGAGGTGCAGCGTGGCCAAAAGAAGCTGGGAGACTCTGCTCCCAGGAACGTCCCGCTTCACAACACCTCGCGAGATCTAATCACTTTTCGTGTCACAAGTAGGCTTACATTAACACTGCAATGACGTTACTGTGAAAATCCCCGAGTCGCCACATTCCGGCGCCTGTTCGGGTCACAGAGGGAGAATTCAAAATGTCCAATTCACCTAACAGCACGTCTTTCGGGACTTTAACACGATCTCGCGAAATGTTGTAAATCCCGCCCATAGCAAATCAGCATATTAAAGCGAGACAGTTAGCCTCACTTTAATGTGCAGAATTCCGAGGTACCTGAGGTGTGGGATCAATCTCCCTCGCCTCGGAGACCTCAGGCGAGCGACATTCAGCACTGGTCTCAGATGGAACGACATTCATGGGGGTCTCCCAGGGGATCGGAGGCCCCTCGGTGCTAGCCCGCTGGGCAGAGTGGTATCCTGGCACAAGGTGCCCAGCCCTCGCTACACTGAGGGGTTCCAGTGAGTGGAGCTCCTCAGTGCACACCGGGCTAGGTGTGGCTTTGGCTGTGTGTTCCCCGCTGAGGCCCGCCATCTAACACGGGTGCCGTTTTATAGCGAGCGCTGGGAAACACGCAACTAAACACGCTCATTATGGGGTTTTGTTGCCATTTAGTTAAATCCCGCCCTGTATGTTTTCAAGAAACAGTTGGATGCAGCACTTACGGGATCAATGGATATGGGGGAAAGTGGGGTTAGGCTATTGAGTTGGATGATCAGCCAGGATCATAATGAATGGCGGAGCAGGCTCGAAGGGCCGAATGGCCTCCTCCTGCTCCTATTTTCTATGTTTCTATTCCGCGTCGGTGAATGGAATGTTCATGTTTTTCCCTGCAGGATTCCAATATTGACTGTAGGATATGGGAACAATGAGAAAACCCCCACTGAGCTCCTCTGTCGAGGCCCCAAACTCTCCAACTCCATTAGATGCAGATTGAAACTTCCTTTATGTCATCCCATCAGATATCACCCCTTCTTTTAGTGTAAAAATTAGCTGCTAAGTAAAGCTCCAACAATATACTTTTCCCAATCTCAGAAACCGGTGAGATTAATTTGATTTTAACCTTAAAGCTCAATACTGACGATCTCCAGTGCTGGTGAGCACTGCCCATAGTGAGCTAATCAGGCACCAACTTTATTAATGCATTCAGTATTGTCAGTGTGTGTGAGTGTGGCATCTTGGAGAAGTGAATTTGAACAAATTGACAGAAGTATTAATTTGAGTTGGAAGCACATCTTGGAGCGGGGGCATTGTCACTACAGACTGGAGTGCACAATCTCAGCTGACATGTCACTCGTAAGTGACCTCTCTCTAACTTTAAGATTATGTCCTCGGAAACCTCACCAGAGGAAATAGTTTCCTCAAATCTTCCCATCCAGTCCCTCTGTGATACTAAAGACGCCACGGTTCTCACCCATCAACTTTCGAAACTCAAAGGAATACCAGAAGGTTTCTGGAACTCATTATTTAAGGCACAGTATTGTTCTGGTGAAGTTATTCTGCAGCCCCCCCCCCTCCCCCCCTCAAGGCTGATTCATCCTTCCAGAGATGCAGTGTCCAGAACTGAACTCTGTAAGTGAGGTTTGACCAGTGCTCTGTGTGACTGAACCAAAACTTTCAGCCGCTTTTATTCCCTTCCCCTTGGGATGAAAGCTGACATTTGCTTTTACTGGATGTGGAATTTTGTTCAGTGAGCAAGTTGCTGATAATGACTGACGAACAAAAATGATAAAATAACACAGTCCTGGCCTGCATAATGTAAACAGGAAACAGAGGCACTGGCGAGGAGCAAAATGGATTTCCAACAAAGGTTGGTGTTGTAACCTGCGTAGATCCTATTGGCTGGGGACAATTGGTTACCCCGCGGATCCGGGGAATATGAGCTCTCTGATAAGGGGGCCTGTTGGGACACAGAAGACCAGTAACAAAGTACTGGTGCTGTGTAAATATTCGTGTAAATAAAGTTACGTTTGACTCTCAAACTCATGCTGGACTCTTTGTGACCCTCACATAAGTTGGGAAGTTATAATTATCACAAAAGACTGAATAAACTGAGGTGCTTTTCTCGAGAACAGAGAGGTTTGAGGAGACACCTGTGAGATATCATTAAAGGGTTTGATAAGATCGGCAAAGTGGAAAGGTTTCCACTTGTGGGCGATACTTGAGGTTGCAGTTACTGGGACAAGTTGTAGAAGGAAATATGATCATTCGTATCCTGTGGTAAAGACAGTGCATCAGTGAGGGAGGGGTGGGCCCTGTCTTTCGATGTAACGGTAACTCAATAGTAAACCATTGGGTTCGGAATGGAGATGTGTCCCCAAATCCCTGGTCTTTCCCTGGATGTTCTGGTACTCTTCATTTTCAAAGAATTATTCAATTCCATTTTAAATATTACAGACTGCTCTCCTTCACTTATAACTAACAGCCAGGCCACTGATTTGACCATCAGATCTTCAAGGTGAGCTCCCATCCTCAATTGGGTGGAGGTCCTGGTGGGGGCCCATTCATTACTGCCCCCAGGGCCCATCACCCATCAGCACAGGGTACGCTCCCACATTGTCAGTCATAGCTGTAAAGTAAGTAAAAGTAAAGTCTCCATAGTCCCAGATGACCATCGGCTGCTTTCCCCTTTGAGGGGGGAGAGCTGACTGGTGGTGGTTTAACCTGAGGGTCACCACACCTCAGGCGAGGGGCAAGGTTGAGAGGGTGGGGCCCTCGTGAATAACCTCAGCCGGTACGGAAATCAAACCCACGTCGCTGGCCTTGCTCTGCATCACAAACCAGCTGAGCACAGTCATATGACCCCAGCATCATCAGTTGCTTTAATATTCAGTTGCCCTCAGGACCTTTTTGTTTCTTATGGTCTTTTGTGCAGCTGTTAGCCTGTAACCTGAAATCTCTCTGTTGAGAGCCTTTGCACTATTTTCATTCTGGGAAACACTTTGTGATTTACTCAAAGGTATCAATTAGGTTACTGAGGCACGGCGTGCCTTCTCGAGATTATTCTGGCTCCCCCTGACTTGCCTTATCAAGTGGTGACTAATTCCCTCCACCGTGGTGATACGTCTGTGAATGTGTCAGAAACTGTGTCACCTTTGCTCAAATCAGTGTGGTTTAGACTTTTGTGAAATGTTTGAATGAGACATTTTGCAATTGTGGCTCATGTCATGTGGTCCCAACACTCACTTCAGAACTTTGTCCTTACTGATCGTTACTGGCAACGACACATTTACAAACTCAGACCATAATTGTGGAAAGTACTTCCAGTCAGAACCGTACAATGTTGTAACAAACAGGTTAGATGATCAACAATGTCTCTGAAGTATCTGTAACTTGCGAATTACATGTTTCTAAAAACCTAAACGTTTTGGAATAGCTCCCTGTAATTTGTTTGTCTGCTTGATGATAAGATGCTAAATTTAGACTAAGTGTGATCCTACCCTTGTAACTTTAAATGGAGAGCAACATTGTTTGAAGTCTGTTATGGGAGAGGTGTTTTCAGAACCCCAAAATATATCAACCTCCGCCTTTAATGGATTGTTGCTTTTGAAGCACACGGCTTGTTCCCCAAGTGTGGGATTACAATTATGGACACGTGGGTTTTAAAACAAAACAGTGTTTATTCTATGAACTCAATTTAACCTTTAAAAAACAAACATTGAAGTAATGGGTGTTAAGAAATTCAAAGGTAACCCCAAAAGACTACAACACTAAATAATCCTTTAAACTGTTCTTTTAAACATCCAAAACCCTTCACCTTCAAAAACAGACATGAGGTTACATTCAATATATTTATAGTCTTTGGATTTCAGACATGAACAGACCAGCTCTGTGTTTTCTTCCTGCAGCTCTCAGCAAAACACACAGACACTCCCAGCTTTCTCCTCAAACTGAAACCAAAAACTCAGAACTAACCTCAAAATGGCCGAACTGAGCTCAGCTCCACCCACTCTCTGACATCACTATTTTCTTAAAGGTACATTGCTTAAACATCCATTTCTTAAAGGTACTCATGTGACAAGTCTAAACTCCCAGGCCTCCGTTGCAGAGCTCTGCTGGGAACACAAGGAGAGATGGTCATGGCTTGAATATACCTGCCAGCTGATGTGCCCATTTCCTGACGCCAAACCATTTCTGCAGAGGTGGGTTTGTGCCAGCAAGGATATATGACCCCACAAGACAGACACTTAGTTACGTTAAGAGCCTAATTAAGACCAGTTGAAGGGGGCCAGTTTCCTGCACTTGCAGGTTGGATGTGACAGGACTGGGGGTTAGTATTCCAGGACCTCATATTACTGCCTGGGTACAGGTGTAGCCACAGGCCATCTCATAAAGTGATTCCACCTCCCCAGACACCATAGCAGCTGCCAGGCTACTAAATTAACCTTTTACGTAGAGATTTAAACGAGATGTAGAGAAACTGCTACCATTTTGAAATGCCATACCATCCATCGCAACTTGATAATTTGAAAGCCATGCGTGCTGGCAGAAAGCTGGCCTGTGTGTCAGTTAAGGTGTGTCCTTGTCAAATTCCTACTGAGACTTTCTCCTTGGTGCAGAGTGTGGCTGGATACAGCCCTGACCTGGCTTTCGGAATCACTTGTTTATTATCACAGCTTTTCTCAACTGCTCTTATCTTGTGAAGAAATTGACCAGTTGCCCCTATATCTGCTTTACAAATGGAATAATGTGTCACAAGAATAACATTGCATCAGATACTTCACACTTTCAGTTGCAGTCTGCTTACCTTGCACTTTGACCCTGTAAACTAGTCCTTTGAAACCTTTGCCATGGTGATCTAATCATTCCATTATCCAGCACAGCAACGTTCCACTCTCACTGGACCCAGGGCACCTCCAGTCATGGCCTTTCTTCAGCCCTGAACCAAGTGGGCCTCGAGTAGCAAAATCTTTTACAAATATATTTAGAGAGCGAACAGTTGCTGCAGCATTGAGATGGTTGAAATTCATATTGTTCATTTTCTTCATTGTAGCCACAAAGAGAGAATTAGAGGTAACTCACATCGAGTTTGTATAACATTGTGTGAGGCGTTTATTTTTTTTTAAATTTAGAGTACCCAACTATTTTTTTTCCCAAATTAAGGGACAATTTAGCGTGGCCAATCTACCGATCCTGCTCATCTTTGGGTTGTGGGGGTGAGACCCACACAGACACGGGGAGAATGTGCAAACTCCACACAGACAGTGTCCCAGAGCCGGGATTCAAACCCGGGTCCACAGCGCCGCAGTCTGTGTGCTAACCACTGTGCCACCGTGCTGCCCTTGTAAGGTGTTTATTTACAAGGTGCTGCTTAACTAATGTTGAACCCCACAAAAGCCCCGAAACGCTCTGGTGACATCGATAAAAGCTCAGAGGGCCCGACGAGGTAAATCGTAAAGAGGTTTAATTTGGCACCGTAAGTAAAGACCTCAACTTGACTTACAGCTCCAAGCTCCCAAACGGGATGACCGTTATAACCACTCCCAATCCTGGCTGGATTTTGAGGCAATTGTCACGATTTAATAATAATCGAGCCGCAGCTGACGGGCGTGAACTCGTGTTCCACGAGTTCAATTGTGGCCTCCCCATGGCACTCGTGAGGGTTAGTACAACATAATTGCGCAACATGTGATATTACACTAACCAATAGTGTTACTCTGGTATGTAACAAATATAAATAAGAAATAAATGATAGCATTAACAGGTCCGTGTTAGCCATGGGTATATATTTACTTTTAGCTTTCAGACCTGAGCTGTTTATTCCAGTTGATGGCTGTCAGCACAGATTCACTGGATTGGATTTGTTTTATTGTCACGTGTAGTGAGGTACAGTGAAAGTATTGTACTGTGTACAGACCAGACAGATCGTTCCATACATGAAAACATTGGACATAATGATAAATACACAATGTAAATACATAGACACAGGCATCGAGTGACGCATACAGGAGTGTAGTACTACTCAGTAGAGAAGATGTGTGGAGAGATCAGATCAGTCCATAAGAGGGTCATTTAGGAGTCTGCTAACAGCGGGGAAGAAGCTGTTTTTTAATCTGTTAATGCATGTTTTCGGACTTTTGTATCTCCTGCCCGAAAGAAGATGTTGGAAGAGTGAGTAAGCCGGGTGGGAGGGGGTCTTTGATTATGCTTGCCGCTTTCCCCAGGCAGCGGGAGGTGTAGATGGAGTCAATGGATGGGAGGCAGGTTCGTGTGATGGACTGGACGGTGTTCACGACTCTCTGAAGTTTCTTGCGGTCCTGGGCCGAGCAGTTGCCATACCAGGCTGTGATGCAGCCTGATAGGATGCTTTCTATGGTGCATCTGTAAAAGTTGGTAAGAGTCAATGTGGACATGCCGAATTTCCTTAGTTTCCTGAGGAAGTATAGGCGCTGTTGTGCTTTCTTGGTTGTAGCCTAAAACAACCAGACAGGTTTCAGGAACAAACACTCATCCGAAAATATCCAATATTAAAATGAAGTCTGCCTCAATAAAGTACTTTTATTGCAATCGTTGATACAACACACAGCTGTTTTCTATCTAAAATACAGCAATTATTACAAAATGTACAGATGTTGGAAAACTGCAATAAAACAGAAAATGCTGGAGGTATCAACTGTGGAGAGAGAGAAACCAGCCAGAACTTTACAGCGTTTGAAGGTTTTCAGAGGCCAGCAGCAAACGTGGGTTTAGATCCCAGGAGTAAATACCTCAATGCCCCTCGGGGAATGTCATCCAGTTCAGGGGCCCTCTGGCATCTGGCAGCTCCACTGGGAGTGGTGGGCTCTGTTGTGACAAACGGGAGGACAACTCCGATGTCGGAAAATCTTTCAGTTATTTATGGCCCCAGCTCCCAAGCCATGGTTCTGTTTAATATAATGTTTTTATGTTTCCTAATTTCTATGTAACTAGACCCATGTACACAGTGATCTCCCTGTGTCTATTTGCAGACACATGGCTGTTACTTTGGACCCGAAATGATCAAGTTATTTTAACTTTCACTCTTTCAACTTTTTTTCTGTTTATCTCTCCCCAACTGACTTCTGCCATCATGCCTTCTTCATTTCTCCATTCAGATATTTATAATCTTTATTAATGTCACAAATAGGCTCACATTAACACTGCAATGAAGTTACTGTGAAAATCCCCTCGTCGCCACACTCCGGCACCTGTTCAGGTACACTGAGGGAGAATTCAGAATGTCCAAATTATCTAACAGCCCGTCTTTCGGGACTTGTGGGAGGAAACCGGAGCGCCCGGAGGAAACCCACGCAGACACGGGGAGAACGTGCAGACTCCGCACAGACAGTGACCCAAGCTGGGAATCGAACCCGGGTCCCTGGTGCTGTAAAGCAACAGTGCTAACCACTGTGCTACCAGGCAGATAGGTGGCCAATCCATGGCTTATGAAGGAAATTAGAGATAGTGTTCAATCCAAGGAAGAAGCAAACAAATTGGCCATGGAAAGTAACAGGTCTGAGGATTTGAAGTAGTTTAAAATTCAGCAAAGATGGACCAAGGGATTGATTAATAAGGAAAAAATACAATACGAGAGTAAGCTTGCACGGAACATAAAAACTGACTGTAAAGGTATCTATACATACTTGAAGAGAAAAAGATTGGTGAAGACAAATGTAGATCCCTTAAAGTCAGAAACAGGGGAATGTATTGTAGGGAACAAAGAGATGGCTGAGCAACTAAATACATACTTTGGTTCTGTCTTCACATAAATCAGATACCAGAAATGTTGGGGAACGCAGGGTTCCCCCAACTCTATGTGGTGAGATCGCGACTCGCAATATTGCTCACGGGAAACCTTCCAGGAGCAGGTCAGACAAAGTTGAGCCTATAAATCTGAGATCGGGGTCCTACACTTTCTGGAATGTATCTGACTGGGAACGGAGCCTATTCTTAATTCCAGAGGAATACATTCCATGACTAATTCCGTGACTATTTTATGCTAGTTTTGAATCAAAGGATACTCATCACTGATTCAGGAACAAAGAACAGCCCAGGAACAGGCCTTCAGCCCGCCAAACCTGCTGCCCGTCTAAACTAAAACCTTCTGCACTTCCAGGGTCCGTATTCCTTTATTCCCGTCCTATTCATGTGTTTTTCAAGATGCCTCTTAAACTCTGTTATTGGACCAGCTTCCGGCAGCGCATCCAGGCATTCACCACCCTCTGTGTTTAAAAAAAACTTGCTTCGCACATCTCCTCAAATTTTACCCCTCGCAGAGAATATTTTTCCAAGCTGAAAAATTTAGGATGCTATACGGCTTTTTAAAATTAATTGTCAATAATTCTCTCACCTGGAAGACCCAGAATTAGGAACAAATGATCAAATTCCAAGGCCATGCCAAATATCTCAAGCTCCGTAACCACACCAATGGGATTGAATCTTGACACAGGACCATACGCAGATGTATAATTGCCCTCGTCTACCAGGCACTTTAGGCACATCAAGGATATAGCAAGTTCAAAACTGTGTCTCAAACTCTGTAATGTGCACACGGTGCAGTATCGTGAACTGAGTCCCCCTCATTCTGATACATCCTGAAATCTTATTGGGATTTGGAACACAAGGTATCATAAAAATTGCTAATTAACTAAAAACATAGGACATACGATAAATACACAATGTAAGTACATAGAGATAGACACCAGGTGAAGCATACACAATGTACTGCGACACAGTAAGAGGATGCATAGAGAGATCAGTTCAGTCCATAAGAGGGTCATTCAGGAGTCTGGTGACAGTGGGGAAGAAGCTGTTTTTGAGTCTGTTAGTGCGTGTTCTCAGACTTCTGTATCTCCTGCCCGATGGAATAGGTTTGAAGAGAGAATAACCCGGGTGGGAGGGGTCTTTGATCATGCTGCCCGCTTTCCGAAGGCAGCGGGAGGTGTAGATGGAGTCACTGGATGTGAGGCGGGTTTGTGTGATGTTAAGTAATGGGTTAAGAGACATTCCAATTAGTTGTCACATTTATGTTAAGTATCCAATAATTGATGCTGATATGTAAAGGGGCTTCAGGTGGCCTTTGTGTCAGGTGATGTGATGTTAGAGTTTTGTGCAGAGTCTGTTGAAGTAAATTAAAGGTGTTTATGGAAAAGGAGCAGAATCTTTGACTCTTTACACAACAGCAGCTAAACGTCTAACATGTGATGGACTGGGCTGTGTTCACAACTCTCTGAAGTTTCTTGCGGTCCTGGGCCGAGCAGTTGCCATACCAGGCTGTGATGCAGCCCGATAGGATGCTTTCTATGGTGCATCTGTAAAAGTTGGTAAGAGTCAATGTGGACATGCCAAATTTCCTTAGTTTCTGAGGAAGTACCGGGGCTGTTGTGCTTTCTTAGTTGTATCGTCAACATGAGTGGACCAGGACAGATTTTTGTTGATGTGCACACCTAGGAATTTGAAGCTGTGAACCATCTCCATCTCAGCACCAGTGATGCTGACAGGGGTGTGTACAACACTTTGCTTCCTGAAGTCAATGACCAGCTCTTTAGTTTCGCTGACATTGAGGGAGAGATTGTTGTCGCTACACCACTCCACTAGGTTCTCTAGCTCCCTCCTGTATTCTGACTCATCGTTGTTCGAGATCCGACCCACCTCTGTGTATATAGGAAGTATAGTAGAGGACTAAGTACACAGCCTTGCGGAGCCTGGGTATTGAGGACTATTGTAGAGGAGGTGTTGTTTATCTTTACTGATTGTGGTCTATGGGTCATGAAGTCAAGGATCCAGTTGCAGAGGGGGGAGCTGTTGAGCTGCTCGCAGAAAAATACTTTTCACTGTACCTCGGTACGCGTGACAATAAACAAATCCAATCCAATCCAAGTCCTAGGTTTTGGAGTTTGGATATCCGTTTGGCTGGGATTATGGTGTTGAAGGCGGAGCTGTAGTCAATGAACAGCGAGTGGTTAGGAGCTGGAATACACTGTCTGTGAGTGTGGTGGAGACAGATTCACACAGCGAGTGGTTAGGAGCTGGGATACACTGTCTGTGAGTGTGGTGGAGACAGATTCACACAGCGAGTGGTTAGGAGCTGGGATACACTGTCAGTGAGTGTGGTGGAGACAGATTCACACAGCGAGTGGTTAGGATCTGAATGTTCTGTCTGTGAGTGTGGTGGAGACAGATTCACACAGCAAGTGGTTAGGGTCTGGAATGTACTGTCTGTGAGTGTGGTGGAGACAGATTCACACAGCGAGTGGTTAGGAGCTGGGATACACTGTCTGTGAGTGTGGTGGAGACAGATTCACACAGCAAGTGGTTAGGGTCTGGAATGTTCTGTCTGAGAGTGTGGTGGAGACAGATTCACACAGCGAGTGGTTAGGAGCTGGAATACACTGTCTGTGAGTGTGGTGGAGACAGATTCACACAGCAAGTGGTTAGGGTCTGGAATGTACTGTCTGTGAGTGTGGTGGAGACAGATTCACACAGCGAGTGATTAGGAGCTGGGATACACTGTCTGTGAGTGTGGTGGAGACAGATTCACACAGCGAGTGGTTAGGATCCGGAATGTTCTGTCTGTGAGTGTGGTGGAGACAGATTCACACAGCGAGGGTTAGAATCTGGAATACACTGTGAGTGTGGTGGAGACAGATTCACACCGAGGGTTAGAATCTGGAATGCACTGTCTGTGAGTGTGGTGGAGACAGATTCACACAGCGAGTGGTTAGGATCCGGAATGTTCTGTCTGTGAGTGTGGTGGAGACAGATTCACACAGCGAGTGGTTAGGAGCTGGAATACACTATCTGTGAGTGTGGCGGAGACAGATTCACACAGCGAGTGATTAGGATCTGAATGTTCTGTCTGTGAGTGTGGTGGAGACAGATTCACACAGTGAGTGGTTAGGGTCTGGAATGCACTGTCTGTGACTGTGGTGGAGACAGATTCACACAGCGAGGGTTAGAATCTGGAATACACTGTGAGTGTGGTGGAGACAGATTCACACCGAGGGTTAGAATCTGGAATACACTGTGAGTGTGGTGGAGACAGATTCACACAGCGAGTGGTTAGGAGCTGGAATACACTGTCTGTGACTGTGATTGAGACAGATTCGCACAGCGAGTGGTTAGGAGCTGGAATACACTGTCTGTGAGTGTGGTGGAGACAGATTCACACAGCGAGTGGTTAGGATCTGAATGTTCTGTCTGAGAGTGTGGTGGAGACAGATTCACACAGCGAGTGGTTAGGAGCTGGAATACACTGTCTGTGAGTGTGGTGGAGACAGATTCACACAGCAAGTGGTTAGGAGCTGGGATACACTGTCTGTGAGTGTGGTGGAGACAGATTCACACAGCGAGTGGTTAGGATCTGAATGTTCTGTCTGAGAGTGTGGTGGAGACAGATTCACACAGCGAGTGGTTAGGAGCTGGAATACACTGTCTGTGAGTGTGGTGGAGACTGATTCACACAGCAAGTGGTTAGGGTCTGGAATGTACTGTCTGTGAGTGTGGTGGAGACAGATTCACACAGTGAGTGGTTAGGGTCTGGAATGCACTATCTGTGAGTGTGGTGGAGACAGATTCACACAGTGAGTGGTTAGGGTCTGGAATGCACTGTCTGTGACTGTGGTGGAGACAGATTCACACCGAGGGTTAGAATCTGGAATGCACTGTCTGTGAGTGTGGTGGAGACGGATTCACACAGCGAGTGGTTAGGATCCGGAATGTTCTGTCTGTGAGTGCGGTGGAGACAGATTCACACAGCGAGTGGTTAGGATCTGGAATGTTCTGTCTGAGAGTGTGGTGGAGACAGATTCACACAGCGAGTGGTTAGGATCTGGAATGTTCTGTCTGAGAGTGTGGTGGAGACCGATTCACACAGCGAGGGGTTAGGATCTGGAATGTTCTGTCTGAGAGTGTGGTGGAGACAGATTCACACAGCGAGTGATTAGGATCTGGAATGCACTGTCTGTGACTGTGGTGGAGACAGATTCACACAGCGAGTGGTTAGGATCCGGAATGTTCTGTCTGTGAGTGTGGTGGAGACAGATTCACACAGCGAGGGTTAGAATCTGGAATACACTGTGAGTGTGGTGGAGACAGATTCACACCGAGGGTTAGAATCTGGAATGCACTGTCTGTGAGTGTGGTGGAGACAGATTCACACAGCGAGTGGTTAGGATCCGGAATGTTCTGTCTGTGAGTGTGGTGGAGACAGATTCACACAGCGAGTGGTTAGGAGCTGGAATACACTGTCTGTGAGTGTGGTGGAGACAGATTCACACAGCGAGTGATTAGGATCTGAATGTTCTGTCTGTGAGTGTGGTGGAGACAGATTCACACAGTGAGTGGTTAGGGTCTGGAATGCACTGTCTGTGACTGTGGTGGAGACAGATTCACACAGCGAGGGTTAGAATCTGGAATACACTGTGAGTGTGGTGGAGACAGATTCACACCGAGGGTTAGAATCTGGAATACACTGTGAGTGTGGTGGAGACAGATTCACACAGCGAGTGGTTAGGAGCTGGAATACACTGTCTGTGACTGTGATTGAGACAGATTCGCACAGCGAGTGGTTAGGAGCTGGAATACACTGTGAGTGTGGTGGAGGCAGATTCACACAGCAAGTGGTTAGGGTCTGGAATGCATTGTCTGTGAGTGTGGTGGAGACAGATTCACACAGCGAGTGATTAGGATCTGGAATATTCTGTCTGAGAGTGTGGTGGAGACAGATTCACACAGCGAGTGGTTCGGATCTGGAATGCACTGTCTGAGAGTGTGGTGGAGGCATATTCACACAGCGAGTGATTAGGATCTGGAATGTACTGTCTGTGAGTGTGGTGGAGGCAGGTTCAATCAAAGCTCCAAAAGGAAACTGAATTAATTCTGAAATGGATGATTGGGCAGAAAATCGGGAGAAGGTGGGAAAGGGGTAAATTGCTCCAACAGAGAGCCAGTAAAATGGGCTGAGTGGACATCTGCACTGTCACAATTCTGTGTTCCTGTGGAAGGGTTAGGTGATTGGATGTATAAATCCTTGCTGTCATTTGAATTCAAATTCAATTTTGATCATTTGAAAGTTTAATGAAAAAAGGCAACAGGAGACTGACAGTGAAATAGAACATAGAATATAGAACATACAGTGCAGAAGGAGGCCATTCGGCCCATCGAGTCTGCACCGACCCACTTATGCCCTCACTTCCACCCTATCCCCGTAACCCAATAACCCCTCCTAACCTTTTTTTGGTCACTAAGGGCAATTTACCATGGCCAATCCACCTAACCTGCACGTCTTTGGACTGTGGGAGGAAACTGGAGCACCCGGAGGAAACCCACGCAGACACGGGGAGAACGTGCAAACTCTGCAAAGACAGTGACCCAGCGGGGAATCGAACCTGGAACCTGGCACTGTGAAGCCACAGCGCTATCCACTTGTGCTACCATGGTGCCCAAAGTTTGTTCCTGTCACCTCCTGCTGAGACCAAAGGTGTTTCCTGGCATCTTCCTGGCCCATTGATTTAAGATGGAGGAAGCCTTTTGTCTCAAGTTATAAATTGGGCCTTTAATGCGTCATCTTGGGATTTGCTAAATTAAATCAAATCCTTATCAGTGACTGTTTTAGGGGTCTAAAGATAAATGTTGGACTGAGTAATTTTAATGTTGGAGCAAAGACTAAACTGGTAACGTTTCTTTCAATGTAACACTCTGTACATCTAACACAGAAAGTTACAGTGCAAGCTGTATTTATACAGAGTGAGTAACCAGTACAAGTGGATAGCAATAGTCATTGTTTAAAATGTGACGTTCTAAACCAGTCTCCTAATACATAGTGTGGAATAATAATGATCGGAAGAATTGTACAATTACAACTAATCACAAAGTGTCACAGGGTCTAACTCCAAAACAAAGTTACATTTAAATGCTTCTTCTTAAAAGCTATGAGCTAAACTAATGTAAGGAACATCTGTTGTTATCCTTCCCGCTCCTGGACCCATTCATTCCTGTCAGCAAATGTGATTCAACTTATAACCGGCCTCTTCAGCCGTTATCTGTGATTAGCTCATCCACAGTTAGATTTATTCTGTCCAACATCCCTGTCCAACATCCCTGTCCAACATCCCTGTCCAACATCCCTGTCCAACATCCCTGTCCAACATCCCTGTCCAACATCCCAGTCCAACATCCCTGTCCAACATCCCTGTCCAACATCCCTGTCCAACATCCCTGTCCAACATCCCTGTCCAACATCCCTGTCCAACATCCCTGTCCAACATCCCTGTCCAACATCCCTGTCCAACATCCCTGTCCAATATCCCAGTCTAACATCCCTGTCTAACATCCCAGTCCAACATCCCAGTCTAACATCCCAGGATGCAATGTCATAGAATCATAAAATCATAGACATTTACAGCATGGAAACAGGCCCTTCGGCCCAACCAGTCCATGCCGCCCAGTTTTTACCATTAAGCTAGTCCCAGTTGCCCGCACTTGGCCCATAACCCTCTATACCCATCTTACCCATGTAACTATCTAAATGCTTTTTAAAAGACACAATTGTACCCGCCTCTACTACTACCTCTGGCAGCACATTCCAGACACTCACTACCCTCTGAGTGAAGAAATTGCCCCTCTGGGCCCTTCTGAATCTCTCCCCTCTCACCTTAAACCTATGCCCTCTAGTTTTAGACTCCCCTACCTTTGGGAAAAGATGTTGACTATCTACCTTATCTATGTCCCTCATTATTTTATATCCTGTCAGAATAGTCACATGACGCTAAAACAAAATTTCCCCACAAATTTAATCAGAATCATATAATAGTATGTTGAATGATTATTACACTAAACAAAAATTATTCATGTGACATAAATTTACCTACAGGTGAGTGGAGACCGGTATGGAACATAAACACTGGCAAAAACACATTTGGTTGAATGGCCTTTTTCTGAACTGTAATTACTACCTGCCTGTGTGTGTTGATGTGAATGTGTGTGAGGCTGGTTCTGAGTGTGATGTATACTCCCCTCACCCGACACAGTTGCTCTCTGATGCCTGAGCTGATCAGCGGATAGTGGGGTCCCCACACTCGATTCCATTTCACTGGACATGTCGAGCAAACATTGTTTTGTAGCCATCAGGTAGAGAATTCCTGCTGTTCACCTGCCCTAACTGAGAGGCACCGAGGCCTACTTTAATCCCCATACCGTTGGTTCAAATCAGGTTGAAGACACAGAGCAAATTGGAATCAGTCTCTCCCTCTGCGTGGCTCACTGGTGGGGGTAAGTAAGTATTGGAGGACCAGCTGTCCGGCTCAGTCTTGCTCTTGATTCCTGATGAATGAGAAGTGGTTTCTCTCGGCTGTGAGTAACACGTTTACTCTGCCTGAAACATTCTCTCATCCAGCCTCTTCACAGAATAACAAGTTCGAACACATCGATCCATAAAGCAGCATACTTACACTGGGTGTGAATCCTAGAATCCGAACACAGTTAAACTTCCTGTGCAAAAAGTTACTAAAGCCTCGGTAATGTTTTTGTTCTTCAACCGAAGCCCAACAACCCCCTCACAAAGCAGCTCACAGAACTGTAAGCTTTTATCTTGTGTGTTTGGAACCTATTCTGTATCTACAAGTTCTGTAGAGTGATGGGCCCGAAGCACATTCTCTATTGTTTATCACCAAGTGCAGCAAGTGGGACCCAGTTTAACCGTGAGTAATGCATTTCCTACTCACCGCAGCATGCAATAATGTTTCAATCCGCAAATTAGCTGACTTGAGTGCGATCTATTTTTCTAATTATCGAGACTTTTAGAGACAGCTTCTTGTCTGCGCAAATGTTTCTGATTTCTTACTTTTGTTACAGTCCCAGATTGTAACTGGACGGGAAGATCCCAGGGACCTGACTCAAAAGACTCTGGCTTTTATTTTCTTAAATAAAATATGGAGGAACCCAGTCACAGGACTGCTAATTAGTGTTACCAACAAGAAATTTGTTTTATCAAACATGAAAAAACCGGATTATGATGCAATACTCCTTTACCTCCCCCCCCCCCCCCAGGGTGCCTTAACAATTACACTCAGATTTAAAGGTTAACATGGATTACAAAGTGCATCTTCATCTACAATGGTCTCATTAACACAAAGTCCTTTTTAATCACACAACATGACTGTGGGTAAATACACTCTCCACTCTGAACCCCAAGTCAATATTTGTGGATGCCTCACACAATCCCACTAAATGATTGTCACGTGAGAGTTTCCAAACGCCACTCCCCAAAATACGCTTTAAAATCTTCTCTCATAATATATTTTCCCTTAGCGGTTTGCATTCCGAAATCCAAGCCAGGTTTTCCAAATTCCAAATAAACAAAGCTTTTGCTCCACTTCTAACAGCAAATCTAGTCCAGGATTTTACACCAACCCCTTTAGAATTCTTTGTCTTGACTGCTGTTACAAACTGCTCACAATTGCGTTGCCTCGCGATTCCCAGACTGTATTAAAATGGCATCAGACGTTTGATTTACCTTTGAAAGCTCCTGTCCCACTTTTAAATCTGGTTAATGCAATATTCTATTTAATGCAGAACACTTTGTTTACTCTTCCTTGAATTTTTATGAACAATACTTTGGTTTCTGTTCACTTAACTCCAGACTCCTCGGACACTTCTCTTCATTTCTCTAGTTTCCTTAACTAGCTTGACTTTAGATTTCTGGCATTTGTTTTCATAATAATGATTCCATAGTATGGCTTTTCTTCTAGCAAGGCTGAGAGAATTGTTCACTCTTTAGCCTTCTAAAGTTAACTGCTTCAAACAAAGCTGTAAGAGCTGCCTTCTCTCTCACTTCCTATCTCTAACAGCAATCAAATTAGCTTCACTAAAAAAGCTTCTCTACCTGACAAGGCCCCAATTTCTAAGCAACACCCATATACCACTGCTGGCCTATTTATTCTTCATGCCACAGCTCTCTCTGAGCACAACAGGAACACGCCAACACCCACACATACAAATACCTTTGTCCAGCATGAATTAACTATAGGTTTTTTTCTCCAGGCAAAGAAACATTAAATTAAACCCACTTAAAACTATACCTTATTTCTAATGTTTACCAATACAAATCTAATTCCCTTCAAATTCCCATTGTTTTCATAACACTGTTTACTCTATGTATTGGAAATTAGAACACATTACATTGGCTTACTGAAAGATTGGGCGCATACTCTGTACTGGGGATACTGAGAAACTAGGCCCATACTCTGTACTGGGGATACTGAGAAATTGGGCCCATACTCTGTACTGGGGATACTAAGAGATTGGGCCCATACTCTGTACTGGGGATACTAAGAGATTGGGCCCATACTCTGTACTGGGGATACGAAGAGATTGGGCCCATACTCTGTACTTGGGATACTAAGAGATTGGGCCCATACCCTGTACTGGGGATACTGAGAGATTGGCCCATTCTCTGTACTGGGGATACTGAGAAACTAGACCCATACTCTGTACTGGGGATACTGAGAGATTGGGCCCATACTCTGTACTGGGGATACTGAGAAATCGGGCCCATACTCTTTACTGGGGATACGAAGAGATTGGGCCCATTCTCTGTACTGGGGATACTGAGAGATCGGGCCCATACTCTTTACTGGGGATACAAAGAGATCGGGCCCATACTCTGTACTGGGGATACTGAGAGATTGGGCCCAGACTCTGTACTGGGGATACTAAGAGATTGGGCCCATACTCTGTACTGAGGAAATTGAGAGATTGGGCCCATACTCTGCACTGGGCATACTGAGAAACTAGGCCCATACTCTGTCCTGGGGATACTGAGAGATTGGGCCCATTCTCTGTACTGGAGATAGTGAGAAACTAGGCCCATACTCTGTACTGGGGATACTGAGAGATTGGCCCATTCTCTGTACTGGGGATACTGAGCGATTGGCCCATTCTCTGTACTGGGAAAACTGAGAAACTAGGCCCATACTCTGTACTGGGGATACTGAGAAACTGGACCCATACTCTGTACTGGGGATACTGAGAGATTGGCCCATTCTCTGTACTGGGGATACTGAGAAATTGGGCCCATACTCTGTACTGGGGATACTAAGAGATTGGGCCCATACTCTGTACTGGGGATACGAAGAGATTGGGCCCATACTCTGTACTTGGGATACTAAGAGATTGGGCCCATACTCTGTACTGGGGATACGAAGAGATTGGGCCCATACTCTGTACTTGGGATACTAAGAGATTGGGCCCATACTCTGTACTGGGGATACTGAGAAACTAGGCCCATACTCTGTACTGAGGACATTGAGCGATTGGGCCCATACTCTGTACTGGAGATACTGAGAAACTGGACCCATACTCTGTACTGGGGATACTGAGAAATCGGGCCCATACTCTTTACTGGGGATACTGAGAGATTGGGCCCATACTCTGTACTGGGGATACTGAGAAATCGGGCCCATACTCTTTACTGGGGATACAAAGAGATTGGGCCCATTCTCTGTACTGGGGATACTGAGAGATCGGGCCCATACTCTTTGCTGGGGATACGAAGAGATCGGGCCCATACTCTGTACTGGGGACACTGAGAGATTGGGCCCAGACTCTGTACTGGGGATACTAAGAGATTGGGCCCATACTCTGTACTGAGGAAATTGAGAGATTGGGCCCATACTGTGCACTGGGCATACTGAGAAACTAGGCCCATACTCTGCTCTGGGGATACTGAGAGATTGGGCCCATATTCTGCACTGGGCATACTGAGAAACTAGGCCCATACTCTGCTCTGGGGAAACTGAGAGATTGGGCCCATTCTCTGTACTGGAGATAGTGAGAAACTAGGCCCATACTCTGTACTGGGGATACTGAGAGATTGGCCCATTCTCTGTACTGGGAAAACTGAGAAACTAGGCCCATACTCTGTACTGGGGATACTGAGAAACTAGACCCATACTCTGTACTGAGGACATTGAGAGATTGGGCCCATACTCTGTACTGGGGATACTGAGAGATTGGGCCCATACTCTGTACTGGGGATACTGAGAAACTAGGCCCATACTCTGTACTGAGGACATTGAGAGATTGGGCCCATACTCTGTACTGAGGATATTGTGTGATTGGGCCCATACTCTGTACTGGGGATAGTGAGAAACTAGGCCCATTCTCTGTACTGGGGATACTGAGAGATTGGGCCCATACTCTGTCCTGGGGATACTGAGAGATTGGGCCCATACTCTGTCCTGGGGATACTGAGAGATTGGCCCATTCTCTGTACTGGGAGAACTGAGAAACTAGGCCCATACTCTGTACTGGGGATACTGCGAGATTGGCCCATACTCTGTACTGGGGATACTGCGAGATTGGCCCATTCTCTGTACTGGGCATACTGAGAAACTAGACCCATACTCTGTACTGGAGATACTGAGAAACTGGACCCATACTCTGTCTTAGGGATACTGAGAGATTGGGCCCATACTCTGTACTGAGGATACTAAGAGATTGGGCCCATACTCTGTACTGGGGATAGTGAGAAACTAGGCCCATACTCTGTACTATCCCTGAGGACATTTAATAGTCAACCACATTGCTCTGTGTGGGTCTGGAGTCACATGTCGGCCAGACCAGGTAAGGACGACAGATTTCCTTCCCTAAAGGACCTCAGTGAATAAGATGATATTTTTTATGACAAATGGTTTCATGGTCATCATTAGACTTTTAGTTCCAGATTTTTTATTGAATTCTGATTTCACCACCTGGTGTGGTGGGATTGAAACCAGTGTCCCCAGAGCATTAGACTGGATCCCTGGATCACTAATCCAGTGAAAATAACAGCAGGCTGCTGCCTCCCCTAAAGCACCATACCCTGTGTTAAATCTGCCCCTTCTGCCTTGGATGGGAGCTTTTGTCTGAGGTTTGAATCACCCCGATTAATAGTACACTGGCTGGGGTCAAGTATTTCTGAGCTGATGGAGCAGTGGGTTCATATCACATCCAATTACTGGAATGTGCAGTGAAAGAAGAATGAATTGAAATGAAGATTTAAGGGCAAGGAAAATGACTGAAAGAAATCAGATTATAGTGGAACCCGATTAAATGGGAAGATGAACAAAAATCAGCAATGGGAAATATTGAACGAGGAGGTGGAAAGTGCACAAATCAAACAGATTGTGGAAAGAGTGTCGAAGGAAGTCGATACAGAGAGAGTGGATGCACTGGCAGTAATCTTCCAAGAACCTGTAAATTCTGCAAATATCCCAGAGGATTGGAAAAAACTGGCCTATTGTTATTCAAAAAAGGACGGAGACAAAAAACAAGTAACTAGGCCAGTTAGCTTAACTTCTGTCATTGAGAAATTGTTAGTCCATTATAAAGGATGTAAAAGCATTTAGAAATGCAGAATATAATCGAGCAGAGTTGGTTTGGCTTCATGAAGGGGAAATTATGGCCGCGGTCTTCCCAAAGGGGATCAAAGCCCCTTTCTTCACATTTGTGTGGACCAGTGCTGACCGGCACCTGCTGAGGAGGCCGGAGTATCGAGGGAGGCCGGAGTATCGAGGGAGGCCGGAGTATCGAGGGAGGCCGGAGTATCGAGGGAGGCCGGCGTATCGAGGGAGGCCGGAGTATCGAGGGAGGCCGGAGTATCGAGGGAGGCCGGAGTATCGAGGGAGGCCGGAGTATCGAGGGAGGCCGGTGGATCGAGGGAGGCCGGTGGATCGAGGGAGGCCGGAGTATCGAGGGAGGCCGGCGTATCGAGGGAGGCCGGCGTATCGAGGGAGGCCGGCGTATCGAGGGAGGCCGGCGTATCGAGGGAGGCCGGCGTATCGAGGGAGGCCGGCGTATCGAGGGAGGCCGGCGTATCGAGGGAGGCCGGAGTATCGAGGGAGGCCGGAGTATCGAGGGAGGCCGGAGTATCGAGGGAGGCCGGCGTATCGAGGGAGGCCGGCGTATCGAGGGAGGCCGGAGTATCGAGGGAGGCCGGTGGATGTTGGGTAACTTCGCCAAAGCCAATTTAAAACCGGCTTCGGTGCGGCCGTTGTGGGCGGCATTCGGACTCCGACGCCCCGCAGGACCTGGATGAATCCTGGGATGTGGAACCAGCTGAGGAGACATTTTAGGATGGAGGGGATGACGGTGTTAACGCCGCTGTGTGAGAACCACGGGTTTAAGTTGGGGAGGGGGGCGGTATATACAGGAGATGGAGAGAGATGCGGCTGGTGAGGGCGAGGGATTTGTATCTGGAAGAGAGGTTCGCAAGCCTCGAGGAGCTGTGGGAGGGGGTAGAGCTCCCGAGGGGAAGTCAATGTCGGTATTTACAAGTGAGGGACTTTGAGGGGAGGTTTGGAAAGGATTTCCCAGGCTGCCGAGGCAAACCTATTGGAATGGTTGCTGCTTCCAGACGCGGAAGGGGAGGGTAGGATTGGGACATAAACAAGTGGCTGGGGGAAGCAGGGGGTAGGGGGGGAAGCAGGCGGGGGGGAGCAGGTGGTGAGGATCAAGGAGAAATGGGAGGACTTGAGGGAGGAGATAGGTTGTGGAGTGAGGCGCGACGCAGGGTGAATTCGACCTCCTCATGTGCGAGGAAGAGTTTGATACAGTTTAAGGTGGCGCACAGGGTGCATTTGACATGGGTGATGGTGAGTGGCATCTTCCAGGGGTGGCAGACAAGTGTGATAAGTGTGGGTGAGGGCCAGCAAATATGTTCTGGGGGTTGAGAAGTTAGAGGGCTGCTGGGCGGAGTGTTCGTTAGGGAGATGCTGGGCGGGGTGTTCGTTAGGGAGATGCTGGGCGGGGTGTTCGTTAGAGAGATGCTGGGCGGAGTGTTCGTTAGGGAGATGCTGGGCGGGGTGTTCGTTAGGGAGATGCTGGGCGGAGTGTTCGTTAGGGAGATGCTGGGCGGGGTGTTCGTTAGAGAGATGCTGGGCGGAGTGTTCGTTAGAGAAATGCTGGGCGGAGTGTTCGTTAGAGAGATGCTGGGCGGAGTGTTCGTTAGGGAGATGCTGGGCGGAGTGTTCGTTAGGGAGATGCTGGGCGGAGTGTTCGTTAGAGAAATGCTGGGCGGAGTGTTCGTTAGAGAGATGCTGGGCGGAGTGTTCGTTAGAGAGATGCTGGGCGGAGTGTTCGTTAGGGAGATGCTGGGCGGGGTGTTCGTTAGGGGGATGCTGGGCGGGGTGTTCGTTAGAGAGATGCTGGGCGGGGTGTTCGTTAGGGAGATGCTGGGCGGAGTGTTCGTTAGGGAGATGCTGGGCGGAGTGTTCGTTAGGGAGATGCTGGGCGGCGTGTTCGTTAGGGAGATGCTGGGCGGGGTGTTCGTTAGAGAAATGCTGGGCGGAGTGTTCGTTAGAGAGATGCTGGGCGGGGTGTTCGTTAGAGAGATGCTGGGCGGAGTGTTCGTTAGGGAGATGCTGGGCGGAGTGTTCGTTAGGGAGATGCTGGGCGGGGTGTTCGTTAGAGAAATGCTGGGCGGAGTGTTCGTTAGAGAGATGCTGGGCGGGGTGTTCGTTAGAGAGATGCTGGGCGGAGTGTTCGTTAGGGGGATGCTGGGCGGAGTGTTCGTTAGAGAGATGCTGGGCGGAGTGTTCGTTAGAGAGATGCTGGGCGGAGTGTTCGTTAGGGGGATGCTGGGCGGGGTGTTCGTTAGAGAGATGCTGGGCGGGGTGTTCGTTAGGGAGATGCTGGGCGGGGTGTTCGTTAGGGAGATGCTGGGCGGGGTGTTCGTTAGAGAGATGCTGGGCGGAGTGTTCGTTAGGGAGATGCTGGGCGGAGTGTTCGTTAGGGAGATGCTGGGCGGAGTGTTCGTTAGGGAGATGCTGGGCGGGGTGTTCGTTAGGGAGATGCTGGGCGGAGTGTTCGTTAGGGAGATGCTGGGCGGAGTGTTCGTTAGGGAGATGCTGGGCGGGGTGTTCGTTAGGGAGACGCTGGGCGGAGTGTTCGTTAGGGAGATGCTGGGCGGGGTGTTCGTTAGGGAGATGCTGGGCGGAGTGTTCGTTAGAGAGATGCTGGGCGGGGTGTTCGTTAGGGAGATGCTGGGCGGAGTGTTCGTTAGGGAGATGCTGTGCGGGGTGTTCGTTAGGGAGATGCTGGGCGGAGTGTTCGTTAGGGAGATGCTGGGCGGAGTGTTCGTTAGGGAGATGCTGGGCGGGGTGTTCGTTAGAGAGATGCTGGGCGGAGTGTTCGTTAGGGAGATGCTGGGCGGGGTGTTCGTTAGAGAGATGCTGGGCGGAGTGTTCGTTAGAGAGATGCTGGGCGGAGTGTTCGTTAGGGAGATGCTGGGCGGGGTGTTCGTTAGGGAGATGCTGGGCGGGGTGTTCGTTAGGGAGATGCTGGGCGGAGTGTTCGTTAGGGAGATGCTGGGCGGGGTGTTCGTTAGGGAGATGCTGGGCGGAGTGTTCGTTAGGGAGATGCTGTGCGGGGTGTTCGTTAGGGAGATGCTGGGCGGAGTGTTCGTTAGGGAGATGCTGGGCGGAGTGTTCGTTAGGGAGATGCTGGGCGGGGTGTTCGTTAGGGAGATGCTGGGCGGAGTGTTCGTTAGGGAGATGCTGGGCGGGGTGTTCGTTAGAGAGATGCTGGGCGGGGTGTTCGTTAGGGAGATGCTGGGCGGAGTGTTCGTTAGGGAGATGCTGGGCGGGGTGTTCGTTAGGGAGATGCTGGGCGGAGTGTTCGTTAGGGGGATGCTGGGCGGGGTGTTCGTTAGGGAGATGCTGGGCGGGGTGTTCGTTAGAGAGATGCTGGGCGGGGTGTTCGTTAGGGAGATGCTGGGCGGGGTGTTCGTTAGGGAGATGCTGGGCGGGGTGTTCGTTAGAGAGATGCTGGGCGGGGTGTTCGTTAGGGAGATGCTGGGCGGGGTGTTCGTTAGGGAGATGCTGGGCGGGGTGTTCGTTAGGGAGATGCTGGGCGGGGTGTTCGTTAGGGAGATACTGGGCGGAGTGTTCGTTAGAGAGATGCTGGGCGGGGTGTTCGTTAGGGAGATACTGGGCGGAGTGTCAGAATTCGCTTCCTATTAATTCCAAAGCTCATATATTAAACATATTTTTAAATATAAAGGGAAAATTAGAATGTGAGAGAAAACTGTCAAGAAATCTAAAAACCGGCTGTAAATGCTCCTGCGAGTATATAAAAAGGAAAAGAATAGTTAACGTAAGCAATGGTCCTTCGCAGCCTGAGACTGCGAAATTCATCACAGGAACCAGGCAATGGGAGAGTGTATGAACATGTACTTTGCGTGTGTCTTCACAGGAGAGAGACACAGAGGTTCCAGCAGAAAATCGAGGTAGAAGAGAGGGGAGAACTTAAGACAGTCACAGGAGAACTTAAGACAGTCACAGGAGAACCGTCACTCTGTCTCTGACCGTCACTCTGTCTCTGACCGTCACTCTGTCTCTGTCTCCGACCGTCACTCTGTCTCTGTCTCCGACCGTCACTCTGTCTCTGTCTCCGACCGTCACTCTGTCTCTGACCGTCTCTCTCTCTCTGACCGTCACACATTCTCTGTCTCTGACCGTCACTCTGTCTCTGACCGTCACTCTGTCTCTGTCTCCGACCGTCACTCTGTCTCTGTCTCTGACCATCACTCTGTCTCTGACCGTCACTCTGTCTCTGTCTCTGACCGTCACTCTGTCTCTGTCTCTGACCGTCACTCTGTCTCTGTCTCTGACCGTCTCTCTGTCTCTGTCTCTGACCGTCACTCTGTCTCTGACCGTCACTCTGTCTCTGTCTCTGACCGTCACTCTGTCTCTGTCTCTGACCGTCACTCTGTCTCTGTCTCTGACCGTCTCTCTCTCTCTCTGACCGTCACTCTGTCTCTGTTTCTGACCGTCTCGCTCTCTCTGACCGTCACTCTGTCTCTGTCTCTGACCATCACTCTGTCTCTGACCGTCACTCTGTCTCTGTTTCTGACCGTCTCTCTCTCTCTGACCGTCACTCTGTCTCTGTCTCTGACCATCACTCTGTCTCTGACCATCACTCTGTCTCTGTCTCTGACCGTCTCTCTCTCTCTGACCGTCACTTTATCTCTGTGTCTGACCGTCACTCTGTCTCTATCTCTGACCATCACTCTGGCTCTGACCATCTCTCTCTCTCTGACCATCACTCTGTCTCTGTCTCTGACCATCTCTCTGTCTCTGACCATCACTCTGTCTCTGTCTCTGACCATCACTCTCTCTCTGTCTCTGACCGTCACTCTGTCTCTGACTGTCACTCTGTCTCTGTCTCTGACTGTCTCACTGTCTCTGACCATCACCCTGGCTCTGTCTCTGACCATCACTCGCTCTCTGACCGTCACTCTGTCTCTATTTCTGACCATCACTCTGGCTCTGACCATCTCTCTCTCACTGACCATCACCCTGGCTCTGTCTCTGACCGTCACTCTGTCTCTGACCGTCACTCTGTCTCTGACCGTCACTCTATCTCTGTCTCTGACCGTCTCTCTCTCTCTCTCTCTAACCGACACTCTGTCTCTGTTTCTGACCGTCTCTCTCTCTCTCTGACCGTCACTCTGTCTCTGTCTCTGACCGTCACTCTGTCTCTGACGGTCACTCTGTCTCTGTCTCTGACCATCTCTCTCTATCTGACCATCACTCTGTCTCTGTCTCTGACCCTCACTCTCTCTCTGACCGTCACTTTGTCCCTGTCTCTGACCGTCTCTCTGTCTGTGACCGTCACTTTGTCTCTGTCTCTGACCGTCACTCTGTCTCTGACCGTCTCTCTCTCTCTGACCATCACTCTGTCTCTGACCGTCACTCTGTCTCTGTCTCTGACCGTCTCTTTCTCTCTGACCATCACTCTGTCTCTATTTCTGACCATCTCTCTCTCTCTCTCTCTCTCTCTCTCTGACCGTCACTCTGTCTCTGTCTGTGACTGTCACTCTGTCTCTGACCGTCTCTCTGTCTCTGACCGTCACTCTGTCTCTGACCGCCTCTCTCTCTGACCATCACTCTGTCTCTGTCTCTGACCATCACTCTGTCTCTGACCGTCTCTCTGTCTCTGACCGTCACTCTCTCTGACCATCACTCTGTCTCTGACCGTCACTCTGTCTCTGACCATCACTCTGTCTCTGACCGTCACTCTGTCTCTGTCTCTGACCATCACTCTGTCTCTGACCGTCTCTCTGTCTGTGACCGTCACTTTGTCTCTGTCTCTGACCGTCACTCTGTCTCTGACCGTCTCTCTCTCTCTGACCATCACTCTGTCTCTGACCATCACTCTGTCTCTATTTCTGACCATCTCTCTCTCTCTCTCTGACCGTCACTCTGTCTCTGTCTGTGACTGTCACTCTGTCTCTGACCGTCTCTCTGTCTCTGACCGTCACTCTGTCTCTGACCGCCTCTCTCTCTGACCATCACTCTGTCTCTGACCGTCACTCTGTCTCTGTCTCTGACCATCACTCTGTCTCTGACCGTCACTCTGTCTCTGTCTCTCACCATCACTCTGTCTCTGTCTTTGACCGTCACTCTGTCTCTGTCTCTGACCCTCCCTCTGTCTCTGTCTCTGACCGTCACTCTGTCTCTGACCATCACTCTGTCTCTGTCTCTGACTGTCTCTCTCTCTCTGACCATCATTCTGTCTCTGTCTTTGACCGTCACTCTGTCTCTGTCTTTGACCGTCACTCTGTCTCTAACCGTCATTCTGACTCTGACCGTTTCTCTCTCCCTGACCGTCACCCTGCCTCTGACCGTCACTCTGCCTCTGACCGTCACTCTGCCTCTGTCTCTGACCGTCATTCTGTCTCTGTCCCTGACCGTCTCTCTGTCTCTGTCTCTGACCATCACTCTGTCTCTGTCTTTGACCATCACTCTGTCTCTGCCTCTGACCGTCTCTCTGTCTCTGACCATCACTCTGTCTCTGTCTCTGACCGTCACTCTGCCTCTGAGTATCACTCTGTCTCTGACCGTCACTGTTTCTCAGTCTCTGACCCTCACTCTGTGTCTGACCGTCACTCTGCCTCTGAACGTCACTCTGTCTCTGACCGTCTCTCTGTCTCTGACCATCACTCTGTATCTGTCTCTGACCGTCTCTCTGTCTCTGACCATCACTCTGTATCTGTCTCTGACCGTCACTCTGTCTCTGACCGTCACGCTGTCTCTATCTCTGACCGTCACTCTGTCTCTGACCGTCACTCTGTCTCTGTCTCTGACCATCACTCTCTCTCTGTCTCTGACCGTCACTCTGTCTCTGACCGTCACTCTGTCTCTGTCTCTGACTGTCTCTCTGTCTCTGACCATCACTCTGGCTCTGACCATCTCTCTCTCTCTCTGACCATCACCCTGGCTCTGTCTCTGACCATCACTCTTGTCTCTGACCATCACTCTGTCTCTGTTTCTGACCGTCACTCGCTCTCTGACCGTCACTCTGTCTCTATTTCTGACCATCACTCTGGCTCTGACCATCTCTCTCTCTCTGACCATCACCCTGGCTCTATCTCTCACCGTCACTCTGTCTCTGACCGTCTCTCTCTCTCTCTCTAACCGACACTCTGTGTCTGTTTCTGACCGTCTCTCTCTCTCTCTGACCATCACCCTGTCTCTGTCTCTGACCGTCATTCTGTCTTTGACGGTCACACTGTCTCTGTCTCTGACCATCTCTCTCTCTCTGACCGTCGCTCTGTCTCAGTCTCTGACTGTCACTCTATCTCTGTCTCTGACCGTCACTCTGTCTCTGACCATCTCTCTCTATCTGACCATCACTCTGTCTCTGTCTCTGACCCACACTCTCTCTCTGACCGTCACTTTGTCTCTGTCTCTGACCGTCTCTCTGTCTGTGACCGTCACTTTGTCTCTGTCTCTGACCGTCACTCTGTCTCTGACCGTCTCTCTCTCTCTGACCGTCACTCTGTCTCTATTTCTGACCATCTCTCTCTCTCTCTCTCTCTCTGACCGTCACTCTGTCTCTGTCTCTGACCGTCACTCTGTCTCTGACCGCCTCTCTCTCTGACCATCACTCTGTCTCTGTCTCTGACCATCACTCTGTCTCTGACCGTCTCTCTGTCTCTGACCGTCTCTCTGTCTCTGACCGTCACTCTGTCTCTGACCGCCTCTCTCTCTGACCATCACTCTGTCTCTGTCTCTGACCATCACTCTGTCTCTGACCGTCACTCTGTCTCTGTCTCTGACCCTCTCTCTGTCTCTGACCCTCTCTCTGTCTCTGACCGTCACTCTGTCTCTGACCCTCACTCTGTCTCTGTCTCTGACCGTCACTCTGTATCTCTCTCTGACCGTCACTCTGTCTCTGTCTCTGACCGTCTCTCTCTCTCTCTCTGACCCTCACTCTGTCTCTGTCTTTGACCGTCACTCTGTCTCTGTCTCTGACCCTCCCTCTGTCTCTGTCTCTGACCGTCACTCTGTCTCTGTCTCTGACCATCACTCTGTCTCTGTCTTTGACCGTCACTCTGTCTCTGTCTTTGACCGTCACTCTGTCTCTAACCGTCATTCTGTCTCTGACCGTTTCTCTCTCCCTGACCGTCACCCTGCCTCTGACCATCACTCTGCCTCTGACCGTCACTCTGCCTCTGTCTCTGACCGTCATTCTGTCTCTGTCCCTGACCGTCTCTCTCTCTCTGACCATCACTCTGTCTCTGTCTTTGACCATCACTCTGTCTCTGTCTCTGACCGTCTCTCTGTCTCTGTCTCTGACCATCACTCTGTCTCTGTCTCTGACCGTCACTCTGTTTCTGACCGTCACTCTGCCTCTGACCATCACTCTGTCTCTGTCTCTGACCGTTTCTCTCTCCCTGACCGTCACTGTGTCTCTGACCGTCACTCTGTTTCTGACCGTCACTCTGGCTCTGACTGTCACTCTGTCTCTGACCGTCACTGTTTCTCAGTCTCTGACCCTCTGTGTCTGACCGTCACTCTGCCTCTGAACGTCACTCTGTCTCTGACCGTCTCTGACCATCACTCTGTATCTGTCTCTGACCGTCACTCTGTCTCTGACCGTCACGCTGTCTCTATCTCTGACCGTCACTCTGTCTCTGACCGTCATTCTGTCTCTGTCTCTGACCGTCACTCTGTCTCTCTCTCTCTGACCATCACTCTCTCTGCCTCTGACCGTCACCCTGTCTCTGACCGTCACCCTGTCTCTGACCGTCACCCTGTCTCTGACTGTCACTCTGTCTCTGACCGTCTCTCTGTCTCTGACCATCACTCTGTCTCTGTCTCTGACCGTCTCTCTGTCTCTGACCGTCTCTCTGTCTCTGACCATCACTCTGTCTCTGTCTCTGACCGTTTCTCTCTCCCTGACCGTCACTGTGTCTCTGACCGTCACTGTGTCTCTGACCGTCACTCTGTCTCTGACCGTCTCTCTGTCTCTGACCGTTTCTCTCTCCCTGACCATCACTGTGTCTCTGACCGTCACTCTGTTTCTGACCGTCACTCTGTTTCTGACCGTCACTCTGGCTCTGACTGTCACTCTGTCTCTGACCGTCTCTCTCTCTCTGACCGTCACTCTGTCTCTGTCTCTGACCGTCATTCTGTCTCTGACCGTCACTCAGTCTCTGACCGTCACTCAGTCTCTGACTGTCACTCTGTCTCTGACCGTCTCACTCTCTCTCTAACCATCACTCTGTCTCTGTCTTTCACCGTCACTCTGTCTCTGTCTCTGACCGTCACTCTGTCTCTGACCGTCACTCTGTCTCTGACCGTCTCTCTGTCTCTGACCGTCACTCTGTCTCTGACGTCTCTCTCTCTCTCTGACCATCACTCTATCTCTGTCTTTGACCGTCACTCTGTCTCTGACCGTCTCTCTGTCTCTGACCGTCACTCTGTCTCTGACCCTCACTCTGTCTCTGACCCTCACTCTGTCTCTGACCGTCTCTCTGTCTCTGACCGTCACTCTGTCTCTGACCGTCACTCTGTCTCTGTCTCTGACCGTCACTCTGTCTCTGCCTCTGACCGTCTCTCTGCCTCTGACCGTCACTCTGTCCCTGACCGTCTCTCTGTCTCTGACCATCACTCTGTCTCTGTCTCTGACCGTCTCTCTGTCTCTGACCACCACTCTGTCTCTGTCTCTGACCGTCACTCTGTCTCTATCTCTGACCGTGACTCTGTCTCTGACCGTCATTCTGTCTCTGTCTCTGACCGTCTCTCTGTCTCTGACCGTCTCTCTGTCTCTGACCATCACTCTGTCTCTGTCTCTGACCGTCATTCTGTCTCTGACCGTCACTCTGTCTCTGTCTTTGACCGTCACTCTGTCTCTGTCTCTGACCGTCTCTCTGTCTCTGACCGTCTCTCTGTCTCTGACCGTCTCTCTGTCTCTGACCGTCACTCTGCCTCTGACCGTCTCACTGCCTCTGACCGTCTCTCTGTCTCTGACCGTCTCTCTCTCTCTCTGACCATCACTCTGCCTCTGACCATCACTCTGTCACTGGCCGTCACACTGTCTCTGTCTCTGACCATCACGCTGTCTCTGTCCCTGACCGTCTCTCTGTCCCTGACCATCACTCTGTCTCTGACCATCACTGTTTCTCAGTCTCTGACCCTCACTCTGTGTCTGACCATCACTCTGCCTCTGAACGTCACTCTGTTTCTGACCATCACTCTGTCTCTGTCTCTGACCGTCACTCTGCCTCTGAGCGTCACTCTGTCTTTCTGACCATCACTCTGTCTCTGACCGTCACTCTGTCTCTGACCGTCACTCTGTCTCAGTCTCTGACCGTCACTCTGTCTCAGTCTCTGACCCTCACTCTGTTTCTGTCTCTGACCATCACTCTGTCTCTGACCGTCTCTCTGTCTCTGACCATCACTCTGTCTTTGTCTCTGACCATCACTCTGTCTCTGACCATCACTCTGTCTCTGACCGTCTCTCTGTCTCTGACCATCACTCTGTTTTTGTCTCTGACCGTCACTCTGTCTCTGACCATCTCCCTCTCTCTAACTATCACTCTGTCTTTGTCTCTGACCGTCACTCTGTCTCTGACCGTCTCTCTCTCTCTGACCATCACTCTGTCTCTGTCTCTGACCGTCTCTTTGTCTCTGACCATCACTCTGTCTCTGCCTCTGACCGTCTCTCTGCCTCTGACCGTCTCTCTGTCTCTGACCCTCACTCTGTTTCTGTCTCTGACCATCACTCTGTCTCAGACCGTCTCTCTGTCTCTGACCATCACTCTGTCTCTGTCTCTGACCGTCTCTCTGTCTCTGACCTCCACTCTGTCTCTGACCGTCACTCTGTCTCTGACCATCACTCTGTCTCTATCTCTGACCGTCACTCTGTCTCTGACCGTCATTCTGTCTCTGTCTCTGACCGTCTCTCTCTCTCTCTGACCATCACTCTGTCTCTGTCTCTGACCGTCACTCTGTCTCTGACCATCACTCTGTCTCTATCTCTGACCGTCACTCTGTCTCTGACGTCATTCTGTCTCTGTCTCTGACCGTCACTCTGTCTCTGACCATCACTGTCTCTGTCTCTGACCGTCTCTCTGTCTCTGACCATCACTCTGTCTCTGTCTCTGACCGTCTCTCTGTCTCTGACCACCACTCTGTCTCTGTCTCTGACCGTCTCTCTGTCTCTGACCGTCTCTCTGTCTCTGACCATCACTCTGTCTCTGTCTCAGACCGTCTCTCTGTCTCTGACCACCACTCTGTCTCTGTCTCTGACCGTCTCTCTGTCTCTGACCATCACTCTGTCTCTGTCTCAGACCGTCTCTCTGTCTCTGACAATCACTCTGTCTCTGTCTCTGACCGTCACTCTGTCTCTGACCGTCTCTCTGTCTCTGACCACCACTCTGTCTCTGTCTCTGACCATCACTCTGTCTCTGACCGTCTCTCTGTCTCTGACCATCACTCTGTTTTTGTCTCTGACCGTCACTCTGTCTCTGACCATCTCCCTCTCTCTAACTATCACTCTGTCTTTGTCTCTGACCGTCACTCTGTCTCTGACCGTCTCTCTCTCTCTGACCGTCTCTCTCTCTCTGACCATCACTCTGTCTCTGTCTCTGACCGTCTCTTTGTCTCTGACCATCACTCTGTCTCTGCCTCTGACCGTCTCTCTGCCTCTGACCGTCTCTCTGTCTCTGACCCTCACTCTGTTTCTGTCTCTGACCATCACTCTGTCTCAGACCGTCTCTCTGTCTCTGACCATCACTCTGTCTCTGTCTCTGACCGTCTCTCTGTCTCTGACCTCCACTCTGTCTCTGACCGTCACTCTGTCTCTGACCATCACTCTGTCTCTATCTCTGACCGTCACTCTGTCTCTGACCGTCATTCTGCCTCTGTCTCTGACCGTCTCTCTCTCTCTCTGACCATCACTCTGTCTCTGTCTCTGACCGTCACTCTGTCTCTGACCATCACTCTGTCTCTATCTCTGACCGTCACTCTGTCTCTGACCGTCATTCTGTCTCTGTCTCTGACCGTCACTCTGTCTCTGACCATCACTCTGTCTCTGTCTCTGACCGTCTCTCTGTCTCTGACCACCACTCTGTCTCTGTCTCTGACCGTCTCTCTGTCTCTGACCACCACTCTGTCTCTGTCTCTGACCGTCTCTCTGTCTCTGACCATCACTCTGTCTCTGTCTCAGACCGTCTCTCTGTCTCTGACCACCACTCTGTCTCTGTCTCTGACCGTCACTGTGTCTCTGACCGTCACGCTGTCTCTATCTCTGACCGTCACTCTGTCTCTGACCGTCTCTCTGTCTCCCGACCATCACTCTGTCTCTGTCTCTGACCGTCACTCTGTCTCTGACCGTCACTCTGTCTCTATCTCTGACCGTCACTCTGTCTCTGACCATCACTCTGTCTCTGTCTCTGACCGTCACTCTGTCTCTATCTCTGACCATCACTCTGTCTCTGACCATCACTCTGTCTCAGTCTGTGACCGTCACTCTGTCTCTGACCGTCACTCTGTCTCTGACCGTCACTCTGTCTCTGTCTCTGACCGTCTCTCTGTCTCTGACTGTCTCTCTGTCTCTGACCATCACTCTGTCTCTCACCATCACCCTGTCTTTGTCTCTGACCGTCACTCTGTCTCTGGCCGTCACTCTGTCTCTGTCTCTGACCGTCACTCTGTCTCTGTCTCTGACCGTTTCTCTCTCCTTGACCATCACTCTTTCTCTGCCTCTGACCGTCTCTCTGCCTCTGACTGTCACTCTGTCTCTGACCGTCACTCTGTCTCTATCTCTGACCGCCACTCTGTCTCTGACCGTCTCTCTCCTTGACCATCACTCTTTCTCTGCCTCTGACCGTCTCTCTGCCTCTGACTGTCACTCTGTCTCTGACCGTCACTCTGTCTCTATCTCTGACCGCCACTCTGTCTCTGACCGTCTCTCTCCTTGACCATCACTCTTTCTCTGCCTCTGACCGTCTCTCTGCCTCTGACTGTCACTCTGTCTCTGACTGTCACTCTGTCTCTGACCGCCACTCTGTCTCTGACCGTCTCTCTGTCTCTGACCGTCACTCTGTCCCTGACCGTCTCTCTGTCTCTGACCATCACTCTGTCTCTATCTCTGACCGTCACTCTGTCTCTATCTCTGACCATCACTCTGTCTCTGTCTCTGACCGTCTCTCTGTCTCTGACCACCACTCTGTCTCTATCTCTGACCGTCACTCTGTCTCTGATCATCACTCTGTCTCTGTCTCTGACCATCAGTCTGTCTCTGTCTTTGACCGTCACTCTGTCTCTGACCGTCACTCTGTCTCTATCTCTGACCATCACTCTGTCTCTGACCATCACCCTGTCTCTGTCTCTGACTGTCGCTCTGTCTCTATCTCTGACCGTCACTCTGTCTCTGACCGTCATTCTGTCTCTGTCTCTGACCGTCACTCTGTCTCTGACCGTTACTCTGTCTCTGTCTCTGACCATCACTCTGTCTTTCTCTCTGACCGTCACTCTGTCTTTGTCTCTGACTGTTTCTCTCGCCCTGACCATCACTCTGTCTCTGTCTCTGACCGCCATTCTGTCTCTGACCATCACTCTTGTCTCTGACCGTCACTCTGTCTCTGTCTCTGACCGTCACTCTGTCTCTGACCGTCACTCTGTCTCTGACCCTCACTCTGTCTCTGTCTCTGACCGTCTCTCTGTCTCTGACCATCACTCTGTCTCTGACCCTCACTCTGTCTCTGGCTCTGACCGTCACTCTGTCTCTCTCTCTCTGACCATCACTCTGTCTCTGTCTCTGACCGTCACTCTGTCTCTGACCGTCTCTCTGTCTCTGACCATCACTCTGTCTCTGTCTCTGACCGTCTCTCTGTCTCTGACCGTCTCTCTGTCTCTGACCGTCATTCTGTCTCTGTCTCTGACCGTCACTCTGTCTCTGACCGTCACTCTGTCTCTGACCATCACTCTGTCTCTATCTCTGACCATCACTCTGTCTCTGACCATCATTCTGTCTCAGTCTCTGACCGTCACTCTGTCTCTGACCGTCACTCTGTCTCTATCTCTGACCATCATTCTGTCTCAGTCTCTGACCGTCACTCTGTCTCTGACCGTCATTCTGTCTCTGTCTCTGACCGTCACTCTGTCTCTGACCGTCACTCTGTCTCTATCTCTGACCGTCACTCTGTCTCTGACCATCATTCTGTCTCAGTCTCTGACCGTCACTCTGTCTCTGACCGTCACTCTGTCTCTGACCGTCATTCTGTCTCCGTCTCTGACCGTCTCTCTGTCTCTGACCGTCTCTCTGTCTCTGACCGTCTCTCTGTCTCTGTCCTTGACCGTCTCTCTGTCACTGACCGTCTCTCTGTCTCTGACCACCACTCTGTCTCTGACCGTCACTCTGTCTCTGACCGTCACTCTGTATCTATCTCTGACTGTCACTCTGTCTCTGACCATCACTCTGTCTCTGCCTCTGACCGTCTCTCTGCCTCTGACCGTCACTCTGTCTCTGACCGTCACTCTGTCTCTGACCGTCTCTCTGTGTCTGACCATCACTCTGTCTCTGTCACTGACCGTCTCTCTGTCTCTGACCACCACTCTGTCTCTGACCGTCACTCTGTCTCTATCTCTGACTGTCACTCTGTCTCTGACCGTCACTCTGTCTCTATCTCTGACCATCACTCTGTCTCTGACCGTCACTCTGTCTCTGACCGTCATTCTGTCTCTGTCTCTGACCGTCACTCTGTCTCTGACCGTCATTCTGTCTCTGTCTCTGACCGTCTCTCTGTCTCTGACCGTCTCTCTGTCTCTGACCGTCACTCTGTCTCTCACCATCACCCTGTCTCTGTCTCTGACCGTCACTCTGTCTCTGACCATCACTCTGTCTCTGTCTCTAACCACCACTCTGTCTCTGACCGTCACTCTGTCTCTGTCTCTGACCGTCACTCTGTCTCTGACCGTTACTCTGTCTCTGTCTCTGACCATCACTCTGTCTCTCTCTCTGACCGTCACTCTGTCTCTGTCTCTGACCGTTTCTCTCGCCCTGACCATCACTCTGTCTATGTCTCTGACCATCACTCTTGTCTCTGACCGTCACTCTGTCTCTGACCGTCACTCTGTCTTTGACCGTTGCTCTGTCTCTGACCACCACTCTGTCTCTGTCTCTGACCGTCTCTCTGTCTCTGACCGTCACTCTGTCTCTGACCCTCACTCTGTCTCTGGCTCTGACCGTCACTCTGTCTCTCTCTCTGACCGTCATTCTGTCTCTGTCTCTGACCATCACTCTGTCTCTGACCGTCACTCTGTCTCTGACCGTCATTCTGTCTCTGTCTCTGACTGTCTCTCTGTCTCTGACCGTCATTCTGTCTCTGTCTCTGACCGTCTCTCTGTCTCTGACCGTCTCTCTGTCTCTGACCGTGACTCTGTCTCTGACCGTGACTCTGTCTCTGACCATCACTCGGTCTTTCTCTCTGACCGTCACTCTGTCTTTGTCTCTGACTGTTTCTCTCGCCCTGACCATCACTCTGTCTATGTCTCTGACCGCCATTCTGTCTCTGACCATCACTCTTGTCTCTGACCGTCACTCTGTCTCTGTCTCTGTCTCTGACCGTCACTCTGTCTCTGACCGTCTCTCTGTCTCTGACCATCACTCTGTCTCTGACCCTCTCTCTGTCTCTGACCGTCACTCTGTCTCTGACCCTCACTCTGTCTCTGGCTCTGACCGTCACTCTGTCTCTCTCTCTGACCATCACTCTGTCTCTGACCGTCACTCGCTCTCTGACCGTCACTCTGTCTCTATCTCTGACCATCACTCTGGCTCTGACCATCTCTCTCTCTCTGACCATCACCCTGTCTCTGTCTCTGACCGTCACTCTGTCTCTGACCGTCACTCTGTCTCTATCTCTGACCGTCACTCTGTCTCTGCCTCTGACCATCACTCTGTCTCTATCTCTGACCGTCACTCTGTCTCTATCTCTGACCGTCAGTCTGTCTCTGACCATCACTCTGCCTCTGACCGTCACTCTGCCTCTGACCGTCACTCAGTCTCTGACCGTCTCTCTGTCTCTGACCATCATTCTGTCTCTGTCTCTGACCGTCTCTCTGTCTCTGACCACCACTCTGTCTCTGTCTCTGACCGTCACTCTGTCTCTATCTCTGACCGTCACTCTGTCTCTGACCATCACTCTGTCTCTATCTCTGACCATCACTCTGTCTCTGACCATCACTCTGTCTCAGTCTCTGACCGTCACTCTGTCTCTGACCGTCATTCTGTCTCTGTCTCTGACCGTCTCTCGGTCTCTGACCGTCTCTCGGTCTCTGACCGTCTCTCGGTCTCTGACCGTCTCTCGGTCTCTGACCGTCACTCTTGTCTCTCACCATCACCCTGTCTCTGTCTCTGACCGTCACTCCGTCTCTGACCGTCACTCTGCCTCTGTCTCTGACCGTCTCTCTGTCTCTGACCGTCACTCTGCCTCTGTCTCTGACCGTCACTCTGTCTCTATCTCTGACCATCACTCTGTCTCTGACCATCACCCTGTCTCTTCCTCTGACCGTCACTCTGTCTCTGACCGTCACTATGGCTCTGTCTCTGACCATCACTCTGTCTCTGACCGTTACTCTGTCTCTGTCTCTCTCTCTGACCGTCTCTCTGTCTCTGACCGTTTCTCTCGCCCTGACCATCACTCTGTCTATGTCTCTGACCGCCACTCTGTCTTTGACCGTTGCTCTGTCTCTGTCTCTGACCGTCACTCTGTCTTTGACCGTTGCTCTGTCTCTGTCTCTGACCATCACTCTGTCTCTGTCTCTGACCGTCTCTCTGTCTCTGACCGTCACTCTGTCTCTGACCCTCACTCTGTCTCAGTCTCTGACCGTCACTCTGTCTCTGACCGTCACTCTGTCTCTGACCCTCACTCTGTCTCTGTCTCTGACCGTCACTCTGTCTCTCTCTCTGACCATCACTCTGTCTCTGTCTCTGACCGTCACTCTGTCTCTGACCATCACTCTGTCTCTGACCCTCACTCTGTCTCTGTCTCTGACCATCACTCTGTCTCTCTCTCTGACCATCACTCTGTCTCTGACCGTCACTCTGTCTCTCTCTCTGACCATCACTCTGTCTCTATCTCTGACCGTCACTCTGTCTCTTCCTCTGACCGTCTCTCTGTCTCTGACCGTCACTCTGTCTCTGACCGTCACTCTGTCTCTGACCGTCTCTCTGTCTCTGTCTCTGACCGTCACTCTGTCTCTGACCGTCACTCTGTCTCTATCTCTGACCGTCACTCTGTCTCTGACCGTCACTCTGTCTCTGACCGTCACTCTGTCTCTGACCGTCTCTCTGTCTCTGTCTCTGACCGTCACTCTGTCTCTGACCGTCACTCTGTCTCTGTCTCTGACCGTACTCTGTCTCTGACCGTTTCGCTGTCTCTGACCATCACTCTGTCTCTCTCTCTGACCGTCACTCTGTCTCTGTCTCTGACCGTTTCTCTCGCCCTGACCATCACTCTGTCTATGTCTCTGACCGTCACTCTGTCTCTGACCGTCACTCTGTCTCTGTCTCTGACCGTCACTCTGTCTCTGACCGTCACTCTGTCTTTGACCATTGCTCTGTCTCTGTCTCTGACCATCACTCTGTCTCTGTCTCTGACTGTCACTCTGTCTCTGACCGTCACTCTGTCTTTGACCATTGCTCTGTCTCTGACCATCACTCTGTCTCTGACCGTCACTCTGTCTCTCTCTCTGACCATCACTCTGTCTCAGTCTCTGACCGTCACTCTGTCTCTGACCGTCACTCTCTCTGCCTCTGACCGTCTCTCTGCCTCTGACCATCACTCTGTCTCTGACCGTCTCTCTGTCTCTGACCATCACTCTGTCTCTGTCTCTGACCGTCTCTCTGTCTCTGACCGTCACTCTGTCTCTGCCTCTGACCGTCTCTCTACATCTGACCGTCACTCTGTCTCTGACCGTCTCTCTGTCTCTGACCATCACATCTGTCTCTGTCTCTGACCGTCTCTCTGTCTCTGACCACCACTCTGTCTCTATCTCTGACCGTCACTCTGTCTCTGTCTCTGACCGTCTCTCTGTCTCTGACCGTCTCTCTGTCTCTGACCATCACTCTGTCTCTGTCTCTGACCATCACTCTGTCTCTGTCTCTGACCGTCTCTCTGTCTCTGACCACCACTCTGTCTCTATCTCTGACCGTCACTCTGTCTCTGTCTCTGACCGTCTCTCTGTCTCTGACCGTCTCTCTGTCTCTGACCATCACTCTGTCTCTGTCTCTGACCGTCACTCTGTCTCTGTCTCTGACCGTCACTCTGTCTCTGACCGTCACTCTGTCTCTATCTCTGACCGTCTCTCTGTCTCTGACCGTCTCTCTGTCTCTGACCGTCTCTCTGTCTCTGACCATCACTCTGTCTCTGTCTCTGACCGTCACTCTGTCTCTGTCTCTGACCGTCACTCTGTCTCTGACCGTCACTCTGTCTCTATCTCTGACCATCACTCTGTCTCTGACCGTCACTCTGTCTCTATCTCTGACCGTCACTCTGTCTCTGACCGTCTCTCTGTCTCTGACCGTCACTCTGTCTCTCACCATCACCCTGTCTCTGTCTCTGACCGTCACTCTGTCTCTGTCTCTGACCGTCACTCTGTCTCTGTCTCTGACCGCCATTCTGTCTCTGACCATCACTCTTGTCTCTGACCGTCACTCTGTCTCTGTCTCTGACAGTCACTCTGTCTCTGACCGTCATTCTGTCTCTGTCTCTGACCGTCACTCTGTCTCTGACCGTCATTCTGTCTCTGTCTCTGACCGTCTCTCTGTCTCTGACCGTCTCTCTATCTCTCACCATCACCCTGTCTCTGTCTCTGACCGTCACTCTGTCTCTGACCATCACTATGGCTCTGTCTCTGACCGTCACTCTGTCTCTGACCATCACTCTGTCTCTGTCTCTGACCGTCACTCTGTCTCTGACCGTCACTCTCTCTCTGACCGTCACTCTGTCTCTGTCTCTGACCGTCACTCTGTCTCTGACCGTCACTCTCTCTCTGACCGTCACTCTTTCTCTGACCGTCACTCTGTCTTTGACCATTGCTCTGTCTCTGACCATCACTCTGTCTCTGACCGTCTCTCTGTCTCTGACCGTCTCTCTGTCTCTGACCGTCACTCTCTCTCTGACCGTCACTCTTTCTCTGACCGTCACTCTGTCTTTGACCATTGCTCTGTCTCTGACCACCTCTCTGTCTCTGACCGTCTCTCTGTCTCTGACCCTCTCTCCCAGTCTCTGACCCTCTCTCTGTCTCTGACCATCACTCTGTCTCTGACCGTCACTCTGTCTCTGACCCTCACTCTGTCTCTGTCTCTGACCGTCACTCTGTCTCTCTCTCTGACCATCACTCTGTCTCTGTCTCTGACCGTCACTCTGTGTCTGACCGTCACTCTGTCTCTGACCCTGACTCTGTCTCTGTCTCTGACTGTAACTCTGTCTTTGACCGTCACTCTGTCTCTGTCTCTGACCGTCACTCTGTCTCTGACCGTCACTCTGTCTCTGACCCTCACTCAGTCTCTGACCGTCACTCTGTCTCTGTCCCTCACTCTGTCTGTCTCTGTCTCTGACCCTCACTCTGTCTCTGACCCTCACTCTGTCTCTGTCTCTAACAGTCACTCTGTCACTGACCCTCCCTCTGTCTCTGACCCTCCCTCTGTCTCTGTCTCTGACCCTCACTCTGTCTCTGACCCTCACTCTGTCTCCGTCTCTAACAGTCACTCTGTCACTGACCCTCCCTCTGTCTCTGACCCTCCCTCTGTCTCTGACCCTCCCTCTGTCTCTGACCGTCCAGGTATTTGGAAATTTGGATACAGTTTGGTGACAATGGATTTCCACATCAATGGATGACGAGGTTTCCAGAGTCATTGCAAACTCTCTTTGAGCTGAGCCTCAGCACCATTCTTCATTCAAACGTAAAATACCCGTTACAAAGTAAATCGGCATTAACTCTCAGGGCGAAAGTCAAGTTAGAAATTCCAGGATTGTGATTCCGAAGTGAACTCCTGTCCTTTACTTCCTGTTAATTCCCAAAACTCTGTCACGGTTTCCTTTTGCAGATGTTGATTATAATCAGTTAATAGAGACCACATCTGGATCACTGACACAAAATAAAGCAGACTGGAGCTGCAGGGAAGGTTCATTCTTTGTTTTTACAACAAATTAAAACCAGATGTCACGGGGAGACTCAGATGAGACGGGAATCCGGGAATTGCATTGAATCTCACACGTGTGCTGTAACAGTCACTCGCTCTGTCAAAGGTAAACATCCACCTCCTGCACTGCATTGGGTGTATTTCCTGGAGAGAGGAAATGCCTGTGTTCTGCCAATCCCCCTCCGTCATTTATCATCCTCCGGCTTTGGTACCTCAAATCTCTCACCTCCCTCAATTTTCAAAAGCCTTTAAAACCTCCCGCCCGTTAGTCAGACTTCATTCCCTGCCGACCACCTCCCCTCCGTTTTAACCTGCTCTTGGGGTCTATTTCACTCTGAAAGTATGTGTCTGAGGAACGTAAGAGAAACGCTGGCTCAGTGGGCACACAGCTAGCGCCCAGCCTGGTACCTGGACATGTCTGAGGTGGAGCGCTGACGAGGCAGATTGTGCGGTGACCAATAGATACTGGTAACGTGTTGAGGAAGATATTGAAGTGATGTCCCTGAGCAGTCCACGATTTGCAACTTCATCTTGAAAAGACCTTTGATCGTCTCAACGACTGCCATTGTGGTGGCACGACTGCATTTATATCTCTACTTGGCCTCCGTCCACACATGTCTCAGTGAGGTTATGCGCCACTCTTTCAGTGGATAACCTTTAGCGCCTGTCATGATTTGCACTCATGCACATAATGAGATACAGACAGGCAGTGACAGACACCCAGTACAGCCAATCAACACACAGGGCAGAACACAACCAATCACCAGACAGAACACTGGAGGGGGGTTTCCCACTATAAAACACACGAGGCATCAGCACTCCACCTCTTTCCACTGGTGACAACTGTAGTGACAGTCAGGGTGTATATATCAGTTAGCACCTTCTACGTGTGGCTCAGAGCTAGTCTGGTCTAGTTAGCTGGAGTTAGCACACTTAGAATAGTAGAGTGTCAACCCACAGCCAGCTGTGTGCATTGTTACAGAAGTTCAATAAATCGTATTGAACCAATGTCTAAGTTTGGTATCTGCTTTCCAGTACAACTGCATCCAGTTGTAGTCTGTGTTACTCCAGGGTGAATAATACGACATGGTACCAGGAGTCTACTTCATCGAAGTAATTTACCTTCAGTGATTCAGTGACGACCAGCATGTGCCTTCCAGCGGCATGGAGAAGATCCAGGCCCCTCCACAGCTACGGATCTCCGCCAACTTGCGGGTCTTCATGCAGAAGTTCAGTCTGCACATTGAGGCCTCAGGCCTCGAGGATGTGTCCTTTCATATCTTTGAAAGTTGCCACTCAAGTGGATAGAGCTGTGAAGAAGGCCTATGGTGTGCTCGCGTTCATTAACAGAGGGATTGAATTTAAGAGCCGTGAGGTGATGATGCAGCTGTACAAAACTTTGGTAAGGCCACATTTGGAGTACTGTGTACAGTTCTGGTCGCCTCATTTTAGGAAGGATGTGGAAGCTCTGGAAAAGGTGCAAAGAAGATTTACCAGGATGTTGCCTGGAATGGAGAGTAGGTCTTACGAGGAAAGGTTGAGGGTGCTAGGCCTTTTCTCATTAGAGCGGAGAAGGATGAGGGGCGACTTGATAGAGGTTTATAAGATGATCAGGGGAATAGATAGAGTAGACAGTCAGAGACTTTTTCTCCGGGTGGAACACACCATTACAAGGGGACATAAATTTAAGGTGAAAGGTGGAAGATATAGGAGGGATATCAGAGGTAGGTTCTTTACCCAGAGAGTAGTGGGGGCATGGAATGCACTGCCTGTGGAAGTAGTTGAGTCGGAAACATTAGGGACCTTCAAGCAGCTATTGGATAGGTACATGGATGATGGTAAAATGATATAGTGTAGATTTATTTGTTCTTAAGGGCAGCACGGTAGCATTGTGGATAGCGCAATTGCTTCACAGCTCCATGGTCCCAGGTTCGATTCCGGCTTGGGTCATTGTCTGTGCGGAGTCTGCACGTCCTCCCCGTGTCTGCGTGGGTTTCCTCCGGGTGCTCCGGTTTCCTCCCACAGTCCAAAGATGTGTGGGTTAGGTGAATTGGCCATGATAAATTGCCCTTAGTGTCCAAAATTGCCCTTGGTGTTGGGTGGAGGTGTTGAGTTTGGGTATGGTGCTCTTTCCAAGAGCCGGTGCAGACTCAAAGGGCCGAATGGCCTCCTTCTGCACTGTAAATTCAATGATAATCTATGATTAATCTAGGACAAAGGTTCGGCACAACATCGTGGGCCGAAGGGCCTGTTCTGTGCTGTATTTTCTATGTTCTATGTTCTATGTCAGAAAAATCGCGCTGCTCCTATCGACTGCGGGGAACCAAGCCACCCAAATTTTCAACTCGCTCACTTTTGCCGACGGCGAGGACAAGACCAAATTCAAGACCGTTTTAGCGAAATTCGACAGTCACTGTAAAGTCGAAACGAACGAGAGCTTTGAGCGCTATGTCTTCCAGCAACGTCTTCAGGGTAAGGATGAACCTTTCCAATCCTTTATAATTCATCTCCATATATTAGCGCAGTCCTGCAACTATGGTGACACTGCTGATTCCCTCATCAGGGATCAGATCGTGTTTGGGGTCCACTCCAACGCCTTGCGGGAGCAGCTCCTTAAAATAAAAAACATGACCCTGTCAGTCGCAATCGAGACGTGTAAAGTGCATGGAAGGCGAGAAATCGGTACTCCCGTCTTAAATGGGCAGAACAGGACCAACTTGCCTCCCACGAGGCAGAGAGTGTACAGGCCATCGCCCGGATGCGGCACCTCAGTATCGATGAAGGCGGCCATTTTGCGCGCTTTTCTCGAGGTCCGACGCATGTGCACCACGGACGGGAGAACGAAGCGGCCGAAGCCCAAACTGCGCAGGTGCAAACGGCGGCTGACCGCACTGCGCATGTGCGACGACGCATGGAGCGTAACGACGCCAACGTCATGACGTGCCCGAACTGCGGCAATGCCCACTTAAAGCGGCAATGCCCTGCAAGAGGCAGGCGATGTTTAAACTGTGGGAAGCCTGGACATTATGCAGCCTTGTGCAGGTCTGCACCTCTGGTCATGGGCCAGCGATCCCAATTCCAACGCAAACGTGTTCGATGTGTACAGCAAGGTTTGCTGGATTCTGATCCTGGTAGCACTACGGATCCAGAGGACGACTGCCTGGAGTCCCCCTATCCTGTGGGCATCATCACTACATGTGAGTATGCCTCTTCAAATTCAGAAAGACACCTATCTATCCTCAACGTGGATTCTGCGGACGAATGACGTGCTGTCATACATGTTAATCAACGCAGCATCCGGTTCAAGCTGGACACTGGTGCTTCTGCCAATCTCATCTCTCAAGCAGATTTTGACCGCATCAAATAGCAACCCAAAATTCCTCCGCCAGCCTGCCAGCTCCTCGATTATAATGGCAATGCCATAACTGCACTAGGATCTTGTCATCCGTTTGTCTCCAACAAGACCATCAATGTCACACTGCGATTTGAAATCGTCAAGCCTGATAAAGCATCCCTGCTTGGTGCCCATGCATGCCAGCTACTCAATCTCGTCCAGCGAGTCCACGCCATGTCCTCTGCCAATGTGGATCTTCAGGCTGACATTGATGAAATCCTGACACAATACCCGGATGTGTTCAGTGGAATGGGTACGCTGCCGTACCGCTACAAAATCTTACTCCGGCCCGATGCCACGCCTGTGATCCATGCACCACGCCGGGTGCCGGCTCCTCTGAAGGACCGTTTAAAGCATACCTACAGGAGCTCCAAGACCAGGGCATCATCTCCAAAGTGACAGAACCGACTGACTGGGTCAGCTCGATGGTCTGTGTGAAGAAGCCCTCTGGAGAGTTGCGGATAAGCATAGATCCCAAAGATCTTAACCAGAACATAATGCGGGAACACTACCCGATCCCGAAGCGGGAGGAACTAACCAGTGAGATGGCACACGCCAAATTCTTCACGAAGCTAGATGTATCGCGTGGTTTCTGGCAGATACAACTGGACGAGTCCAGCAGGAAGCTCTGCACGTTCAATACACCTTTCGGAAGGTACTGTTATAACCGGATGCCGTTCGGCATTGTTTCAGCCTCTGAAATCTTCCACAGGATCATGGAGCAGATGATGGAGGGCATTGAGGGTGTGCGCGTCTACGTAGATGATGTAATCATATGGTCCACGACCCCCGAGGAACACATATCTCGTCTCAAACAAATCTTTTGACGTATCCATGCAAACGGCCTCAAGTTGAACAAGGCCAAGTGCTCCTTTGGCATGTCAACCATCAAGTTCTTGGGCGTTCAAATGTCCCAGCAGGGTGTGCGACCAGATTCGGACAAGGTCAAGATCATCAACACCATGAAGACCCAGGAAGACAAAAAGGCGGTACTACGCTTCCTGGGTATGGTTAACTTCTTGGGAAAGTTCATTCCCAACCTCGCATCATACACCACGGCTCTCAGGCATCTGGTGAAGAAGTCCACTGCATTCCAGTGGCTATCCACACATCAAGCAGAGTGGCTCGAGTTAAAGGCAAAGCTCACCACTGCTCCGGTACTAGCGTTTTTTGATCCGGAGAGGGAGACAAAAATCTCCACGGACGCCAGCCAGGACGCATTGGTGCGGTGCTCCTCCAGAAGGATGGCTCCTCGTCCTGGGCTCCAGTTGCTTATGCGTCAAGGGCCATGACTCCTACTGAACAGAGGTACGCCCAAATAGAAAAAGAGTGCCTCCTAACCAGCATTGTAAAGTTCCATGACTACGTCTACGGTCTACCAACATTCACAGTGGAGACTGACCACAGACCCTTGGTCCATATCATTCATAAGGACTTGAATGTCATGACGCCCAGGCTTCAGCGCACTCTCCTTCGACTCCGAAGGTACGATTTTGAGTTGGTATACACACCAGGCAAGGAGCTGATAATTGCGGATGTCCTGTCCCGCTCCATCACCTCTCCCTGTGAACAGGTTGACTTCATCCACCAGATTGAGGCACAGGTGCAGCTGTGTGCCAGCAACCTCCCGGCCTCAGATGAAAGAGTGGTCAACATTCGTGAAGAGACTGCCAAAGACCCTCTTTGCAGCGTGTAATGCCCCACCTTGCAAATGGCTGGCAGAAAGGGCAATGCCCTCAGTTCTTTAATGTCAAAGACGACCTGACAGTCGTCGAGGGGATCCTCCTCAAGCTCGATCGTATCGTTATTCCTCACAGTCTGCAGAGCTTAGTGCTCAAACAAATCCACGAGGGACACCTCGGTGTCGAGAAATGTAGGCGCAGGGCCCGGCAGGCTGTATATTGGCCTGGAATCAACCAGGACATATCCAACATGGTCCTCAATTGCGCGACCTGCCAGCGTTTCCAGCCTGCTCAGGCCAAAGAAACACTCCAGCACCACGAGATCGTAACCTCTCTAAGGTGGGAATCGACCTTTTTCACGCCAATGGGTGTGACTATGTGCTCATCATAGATTACTTTTTGAGTTACCTGGAAGTGGTGAAACTGCGACTAGGGGCTTTTCACAGTAACTTCATTTGAAGCCTACTTGTGACAATAAGCGATTTTCATTTTCATTTCAAGGACAGTCATCAAGGCCTGCAAGGCGACATTTGCCAGGCACGGTATTCCGCTCACTGTCATGAGTGACAATGGTCCCTGCTTCCACAGCCAAGAGTGGTCCAATTTCACCAAGCTGTACCAATTCAACCACATCACCTCAAGCCTGCACAACCTGCAGTCTAAAGGGAAGGTTGAGCAAGGGGTCCATATCGTGAAGCAATTGCTCTGAAAGGCTGCGGACTCGGCTTCTGAGTTTAACCTTGCGCTGTTGGCGTACAGGGCAACCCCTCTGTCCACCGGTATGTCTCCGGCACAACTCCTTATGAATCGTGACCTGCGGACGACTGTTCCAGCCATACACTAACCAGACCTGGATCACCTCCCAGTGCTGCAAAAGGTGCAGCAACTCAGGAACGTACGATGCTCATGTTACCGATTTGCCTGTGCTCTCTCCGGAAGATGCTGTTCGGATCAAGCTACCGGATGGAGGCTGGTCAGCCCCAGCTGTTGTTGTTCGACAGGCTGCTCCCAATTGTTTGTGGCTCGTTTGGCTGATGGCTCCATTGTCAGGCGCAGCAGACGGGCACCGCACAAACTTGCCTGCCCACCACCGAATCTCACCTTTCCAGCTGTTGTTATGCCTCCGGACACCTCGCTCCACGAGGCCTCCAATCTGGCTGCAATCCCGCCTGTCAAGGCGCTGTCGTCCCCACCTCCACCTCTCAGGCGGTCCACAAGGATCCGACGCCAGCCCCAAAGTTTGGACTTGTAGACATTTATCTTGTACATATTGTTATGTATCTGCACGCGAGACACCTTCCATTTACATATTCATCCACACAGGACAGAACACAACCAATCACCAGACAGAACACTGGAGGGGGGTTTCCCACTATAAAACACACGAGGCATCAACACTCCACCTCTTTCCACTGGTGACAACAGTAGTGACAGTCAGGGTGTATATATCAGTTAGCACCTTCTACACGTGGCTCAGAGCTAGTCTGGTCTAGTTAGTTATAGTTAGCACACTTGGAGTAGTAGAGTGTCAACCCACAGCCAGCTGTGTGCACTGTTACAGAAGTTCAATAAATCGTATTGAACCAACGTCTAAGTTTGGCTTTCCAGTACAACTGCATCCAGTTGCAGTCCGTGTTACTCCAGGGTGAATAACACAACAGCACCCAGAAGCCAGTCACCCACATGAACTGGAACAATGCAGAACTTTGGCACCTGGGATGTTGGGTGATGTAGGCATCATGTCAGGGCAGGTGAAAGGCTTGGAACTGTCTGGTAAGTCACTCACCTCCTGACCCCACAAAGCCTGTTCTACAAACACAAGTCAGGAGTGCGATGGAATACTGCCCACTTGCCTGGATGAGCGCAGCTCCAACAACACTCAAGAAGCTCAACACCATCCTGGACAAAGCAGCCCCGCTTGATTAGCTCCCCATCCACAAACCCTCCACCACTGACGCACAGTAGCAGCCGTGTGTACCATCTACAGGATGCACTGCAGTAACTCACCAAGGTTCCTTAGACAGCACCTTCCAAACCCACGGCCACTGCCATCTAGACAGACAAGAGCAGCAGATACCTGGGAACCCCACCACCTGGAGGTTCCACTCCGACATCGCCGTTCCTTCACTGTCGCTGGGGCAACATCCTGGGACTTCCTACCTAACAGCACAGTGGATGTACCTACACCTCAGGACTGCAGCTGCTCACTACTACCTTCTGAAGGGCACCTAGGGATGGGCACCTAGGGATGGGCAATAAATGCTGACTTATTCAGTGGCCACATCCTGGAAATGAATTTTTTTTAATGTTGAAATAAACCCTTAAAGCCGCATGGTTATAATCAAGTGCACCTTAAACTCTTGAGAAGCCTGATTTGACTGTGAAGCCATTAAATCTCGCAGCCTACCTTCTTTGTAAGAAAGCCTCATCTAGCGATGCGCCTTGCTGTAGCATCTGTAACTTCCTTGATCATCTACGTGTTGCTGACTGTGACACACCACACGGGTCCGCTGTGGATCTCGAAACCAACACACAGGCAAAGAAATTGTGCAGGGCTGTTTCGTTTAAAACGACTGGTAGGGGGTAGACTCCCAATCACGGTGTGATAGATCTTCATGACGAATGTGTCAGATTTGATCGATCAGAGCTCGGGACGGTGTCCCTGGTCATGCACTTAGATCTTGCGCGGACCAACTGGCTGGTGTGTTGAACAACAATGAGTCAGAATACAGGAGGGACATTGAGAACCTAGTGGAGTGGTGTGGGGGTGCCAGGGGTGTGGGGGTGCGGGGGTGTGGGGGTGCCAGGGGTGTGGGGGTGCCAGGGGTGTGGGGGTGCCAGGGGTGTGGGGTGTGGTGGTGCCAGGGGTGTGGGGGTGCGGGGGGGTGGGGGTGCCAGGGGTGTGGGGGTGCCGGTGGTGTGGGGGCGCCGGGGGGGTGGGCGTGTCTGTAGGCCCCAGGGGCACTGCCTCCCGGCACTGTCCGGGGGCACTGCCACTCGGCACTGTCAGGGGGCTCCCGATGTCCGTTGAGGGGACGCATTAAATTTAATTTGGAGATTGGGGCATCTTTTAAAATTGGTGCCCTGTCCGGATGGGATCTATCCCAGGTTTCTGAGGGAAGCATGGGAGGAAATAGCTGGGGCCTTAACAGATATCTTTGCAGCATCCTTGAGCATGGGTGAGGTCCCGGAGGTAATGCATTTTGGAAGGTCTAATGCAGGTAGGGAATATACAGTGAATGGTAGAACCCTCAAGAGTATTGAAAGTCAAAGAGAACTAAGTGTACAGGTCCACAGGTCATTGAAAGGGGCAACACAGGTGGAGAAGGTAGTCAAGAAGGCATACGGCATGCTTGCCTTCATTGGCCGGGGCATTGAGTATAAGAATTGGCAAGTCATGTTGCAGCTGTATAGAACCTTAGTTAGGCCACACTTGGAGTATAGTGTTCAATTCTGGTCGCCACACTACCAGAAGGATGTGGAGGCTTTAGGGAGGGTGCAGAAGAGATTTACTAGAATGTTGCCTGGTATGGAGGGCATTAGCTATGAGGAGCGGTTGAATAAACTCGGTTTGTTCTCACTGGAACGAAGGAGGTTGAGGGGCGACCTGATAGAGGTCTACAAAATTATGAGGGGCATAGACAGAGTGGATAGTCAGAGGCTTTTCCCCAGGGTAGAGGGGTCAATTACTAGGGGGCATAGGTTTAAGGTGAGAGGGGCAAGGTTTAGAGTAGATGTACGAGGCAAGTTTTTTACGCAGAGGGTAGTGGGTGCCTGGAACTCGCTACCGGAGGAGGTGGTGGAAGCAGGGACGATAGTGACATTTAAGGGGCATCTTGACAAATACATGAATACGATGGGAATAGAGGGATACGGACCCAGGAAGTGTAGAAGATTGTAGTTTAGTCGGGCAGCATGGTCGGCACGGGCTTGGAGGGCCGAAGGGCCTGTTCCTGTGCTGTACGTTTCTTTGTTCTTTGTTTTGACTGGAGAATTGCTAATGTTGTCCCTTTGTTTAAGAAGGGTTGCAGGGATAATTCAGGGAATTATAGACCTGGGAGCTTGACGTCAGTGGGGCAAACTGTTGGAGAAGATACTGAGGGATAGGATCTATTCACATTTGGAAGAAAATAGACTTATAGCTTCTTGAGTGTTGTTGGAGCTACACTCATCTAGGCAAGTGGAGAGTATTCCATTACACTCCTGACTTGTGCCTTGTAGATGGTGGACAGGCTTTGGGGGGGTCAGGAGTTGAGTTACTCACTGCAGGATTCCCAGCCTCTGACTTGATTCTGTGGCCACAGTATTTATATGTCTGGCTTCTGATAAATGCTACCCCGCCAGAGTGTTGACTGTGGGGGAAATTTGGTGATGGAAACCCTGTTGACTGTCAAGTGGAGATGGCGAGATTCTCTTTTGTAGGAGATGGTCATTACCTGGATATTGTCCAGGTCTTGCTGCATTTGGACATGGGCTGCTTCATTATCTGAATGGTGCTGAACATTGTGCAGTCACCCACAAACATCCCCACTTCTGACCTTATGACGGAAGGGAGGCCATTGATGAAGCAGCTGGAGCTGGTTGGGCCGAGGACACGACCCTGAGGAACTCCTGCAGTGATGTCCTGGAGCTGAGATGATTGACCTCCAACCTTTACTCTCTTGGTGTTGTGTATGTCTCCAATCAGTGGAGACTTATCCCCCTGATTCTGATTCACTTAGTTTTACACGAGCAGTCTGGTTCTACACTCAGTCAAATGTAACCTCGATGTCAAAGAGCAGCTAATCTCATCTCTGAAATTCAGCTTTGTCCAGGTTTGGATCAAGGTTGGAATGCTGAGCACCAGTGATCAGGGTGAGAATCTGCCCCTTGGTAACTTCAATTAAGATACATGGAATCCACACCGAGTTGAATGAAAGAGATGAAGGTTTATTTACAAGGCTGATGGTGCATGGCTCCCGATGGTACACGGCCCCCGATGGTACACGGCTCCCGATGGTACACGGCCCCCAATGGTACACTGCTCCCGATGGTACACGGCCCCCAATGGTACACGGCTCCCGATGGTACACGGCTCCCGATGGTACACGGCTCCCGATGGTACACGGCCCCCGATGGTACACGGCTCCCGATGGTACACGGCTCCCGATGGTACACGGCCCCCGATGGTACACTGCTCCCGATGGTACACGGCTCCCGATGGTACACGGCTCCCGATGGTACACGGCCCCCGATGGTACACGGCTCCCGATGGTACACGGCCCCCGATGGTACACGGCCCCCGATGGTGCACGGCCCCCGATGGTGCACGGCCCCCGATGGTGCACGGCCCCCGATGGTACACGGCCCCCGATGGTACACGGCCCCCGATGGTACACGGCCCCCGATGGTACACGGCCCCCGATGGTGCACGGCCCCCGATGGTGCACGGCCCCCGATGGTGCACGGCCCCCGATGGTACACGGCCCCCGATGGTACACGGCCCCCGATGGTGCACGGCCCCCGATGGTGCACGGCCCCCGATGGTGCACGGCCCCCGATGGTGCACGGCCCCCGATGGTACACGGCTCCCGATGGTACACTGCCCCCGATGGTACACGGCCCCCGATGGTGCACGGCCCCCGATGGTGCACGGCTCCCGATGGTACACGGCTCCCGATGGTACACGGCTCCCGATGGTACACGGCTCCCGATGGTACACGGCCCCCGATGGTGCACGGCCCCCGATGGTGCACGGCTCCCGATGGTACACGGCTCCCGATGGTACATGGCCGGGTCTGACGCAGCCGGTCCTGAACTGGCTGACCTTGTATAAAATGGCAATTAAACTTCCCCCGCCCCTTAGCGGGGAAGCCCGTATTCCGCAAAGGACACGGGTAATACAATCGTCCCACCCCATAAATCCCGTGCGCATGCAGGTTATGACAATAGCATTGTCGAGGACACAGTCATCATTATGCTGATGATTGAGAGTAGATCGATAGACCAGTAATGGGCTAGATTGTATTTGGTCTGTTTGTTGTGGACTGGTCCAATACTCCGTGTAAATTGCAGTTGTTGTGACTTCCATTTCCACTTTGTTACAGCATCCACACTTGCTTCCATCACAAGGCCATGCAGACTGCAGCTCAGCTTCGCAGGAATCATAGAATGTACAGTGCAGAAGGAGGCCATTCGGCCCATCAAGTCTGCATCGACCCTTGGAAAGAGCAGCCTACCCAAGCCCACACCACCACCCTATCCCCGTAACCCAATAACCCCTCCTAACCTTTTTGGACACTAAGGGCAATTTAGCACGGCCAATCCACCTAACCCACCCATCTTTGGAGTGTGGGAGGAAACCACGGAGACACGGGGAGAACGTGCAGACTCCGCACAGACAGTGACCCAAGCCGGGAATTGAACCTTGGACCCTGGAGCTGTGTGGAATGTTCTACTTTGCCAGGTAGATGCCAGTGTTGTTGCTAAAGATAATTTGAACTGGTTTTGGTGTCCGGTTAAAAGGGCTACACGTCTGAGTGCCTGTGAGAGTTACAGTAATATTGTCAGAGCAATTAAAGCCGCTGTCCCTTTAACAGTGCAAAAATGGCTCATCAGTCAACTGGGCAGGACACTGTCTCCATGGCAGCGAGAGAAATGGGAGTGTGGCACTTTCACAGTAGCAATTGTCCTCTTGTGAGTGTGTGGGAGCTCTTGAGAAAGATAATTCTGTGCAAATAACCCTGATGTTCAGGGAAGTCGGACTGGACACTTAGACCTGCACCATTTGAAAGTAACTGGGCTGTCGAAGCATATATAAAGGAGGTTGTTTGCAGAATTAAATGGAAAGTGTTGTTCAGACTCTCCTGGAAGCTCTGGCTGATCGACCTGAGCAGGAAGCCCCATTCATTTTGTTCCATCCTCAACTACACTCTGTGGCGTGAGAGTGATTCGCGAGCCAGAGTCACTGTCTGGAGATGGATTACTTTATGTTATAAAGACACTGCTGATAGCAGACAGGGTGGCACAGGTTACAGTTCATAGCAAACAATTGTTTCCTAGACTTGGCAGCACCTGTGAGACAGAAACACAAAGGTTAATGTTTCAGCTGTGTTCAGACAGGGTTATTGACTGGAAACATTGATAGTCTGGTCTCCTGTGAGCAGAGCGGCTAATTGTGTCCAAATTCCAGTAAATCACTAGCCTTTACCTTGAAATCAGAATTTCTCATCAATTAAAAGATTGAAACAAAGAGCTGTCCCCTGCAAGGACCGTGTAGATCAGCTCACTGCAATCTTGCTGACAGCACACGATGAGCATATAACGTTTGTTTTAAAAAAGCCAAGTGTTCCAATTATGCAATAGCCTTCCAATTTTTTTTTTTAAAGTATTTTTATTAAATTAACAAATATAAACAGTAACATACATGTTAATAAATATATATACACATTATATAAACACTGAATCAATTTTTTTTTAAGTGATTAACAAATACAATGGATAAAAAAAACCTATGCTATCTAAACCCCCCCCCCCCCCCCCACACCTCCGCCCAACCCTCGAACATGTCCAGGTCTTTAAAGGATGAACGGCCGCCATCTCTGATAGAAACTTCCCAGTGAGCCTCTAATGGTAAACTTCATCTTTTCCAGATGTAAGAAAGATATCAAGCGGTGGGATTTTCCGTTGCCCAACACCGATATCGTAATCGCCGATCGGGCGGAGAATCCTTTCCCACGCCCAAATCGGGCGCAACGCCAATTTGATGACAGTTTTCGAGTCTCCGCCCCCTCCAAAAATGGCGTCATTGCATCGCGTGGCGTTGCAATAGCACTGGCACATCATTGGAAGGCCCTCCCGCGATGCTTCACCCCCCCCCATTGGGCCGAGTTCCCAACCCCATGGTTGACATTCGGTCTGACCAGTTGGGAACCCGGCGTGGACTCTGGAATGGTTCCTACAGATTGGAGGGTAGCGAATGTTACCCCGCTATTCAAAAAGGGAGGCAGAGAGAAAACAGGGAACTATAGACCAGTGAGCCTTATGTAGGGAAGTTGCTGGAGTCCATTATCAAGGATTTCACAGCACAGCATTTGGAAAGCAGGGGGGTAATCAGACAAAGTCAGCGTGGATTTGCAAAAGGAAAATCATGCTTGACAAATCTACTGGAATTCTTTGAAGATGTAATAGTCGGGTTGACCAGGAGAACAGGTGGATGTGGTTTATTTAGACTTTCAGAAGGCTTTCGACAAGGTCTCACGTAGCAGATTAATATGTAAAGTTAGAGCTCATGGGATTACGGGTAGTGTCTTGAGATGGATAGAAAGCTGGTTAGCAGACAGGAAGCAAAACGTTGGAATAAATGGGTCTTTTTCCGATTGTCAGGCAGTGACTAGTGGGGTATGGCAGGGATCTGTGCTGGGACCCCAACTGTTCACATTATTTATTAATGATTTGGACGAGGCAACATGTATTATCTCCAAATTGTAGATGTAACAAAGTTGGTTGGGAGGGTGAGCTGTGAGGAGGATGCAGAGATGATTCAGCGGGATTTGGACAGGCTGAGTGAGTGGGCACATGCATGGCAGGTGCAGTATAATGTGGGAAATGTGAGGTTATCCGCTTCAGTAGCAAAAACAGGAAGGCAGATTATTATTTGAATGGGTGTAAATTGAGAGAGGTGGGTACTCAGCGAGAACTTGGTGTCCTCGTGCATCAGTCACTGAAAGTAAGCTCGCAGGTACAGCCGGCAGTAAAGGAAGCAAAAGGTATGTTGGCCTTCATAGCGAAAGGATTTGAGTAAAGGAATAGAGATGTTTTACTGCAATTGTATAGGGTATTGGTGAGGCCACACCTGGAGTATTGTTTGCAGTTTTAGTGTCCTTATCTGAGGAAGGATGTTCTTGCTATGGAGGGAGAGCAGCGAAGGTTTACCAGGCTGATTCCTGGGATGGCGGGACTGTCATATGGGGAGAGACTAAGTCGGTTAGGATTATATTCATTGGAGTTTAGAAGAGTGAGAGGTTTTGCTAACTTTTGGTTGGTTCACTTGGCTCTGTTTTATAACCTTTGCTCTCGAGTCGCCAGGTATCTTTATGATACCGCCACGAGGTTCAAGTTCAAGTAATGATCAATAACTCAATACACCGATTAGTAAGATTTAAATCAAAGCACATTTATTATACACAGTAATCGCTACTCATGCACAAATTCTACGTCTAAGCTACTTCTACGACTAACAGGCCTATACTTAACTTCGGACTGGCCCACCAGGTCAGGGAAACAAATGGCCTTTCAGTCGGAATCTGAGTCTGCGGGATTCAAAGCCGGTATGGACTGGTAGCTAGGAGCGCCTATCTCGTAGCGAGCGTCGACTTGAGACTTACTTCAGTGATGCGGCAGCTTGGATAGTTCACTCTCAAGGGTTGGTTCGCGTTGCTGAGTGACCCTGTCAAGAAGAACGATTTGAATTTGGGGGCTTAACTTTATAGTCCCCAGGGGCTTCCCGCCTTTTAGGGTGGACCCCGTACCTGGTTTCAAGTGATTGGACTTTGTTCCAATTGCTTGGTTCGATTTCTCCAATACTGGAGCGGTTCCCTGATCGATGGGCGGTCTCGAGGTGTCCGTTAACCTCTTTTGTGTTGGCTCCTGCTGGCGCCGGGGAGTCTGGCTTGGCTTTGTTTGTCCCAAATGTTGCGATTGTTCCTGGGGATCGCTCATCAGTATGTAGATGGCTGCTACATTATTATGCAGATGGCTGCTTGTATCGATGCTGTCTGGGCTTTGCAGGTTTAATACACAGTAACGTGCACCTGCTGGTTTCGGCCTGTGTTGGCTGAATTTCCCTTCAGCCTTTGCTGGTCTCCATTTTAAATCGGGACTTGGCCAACTCAGGTGGCTACAGAGGGGATCTCATAGAAACTTACAAAACTCTAACAGGATTAGACAGGGTAGATTCAGAAAGAATGTTCCCGATGGTGGGGGAGTCCAGAACTAGGGGTCATCGTCCGAGGATAAGGGGTAAACCTTTTCTGACTGAGGTGAGGAGAAATGTCTTCACCCAGAGAGCGGTGAATCTGTGGAATTCACTCCCACAGAAAGTAGTTGAGGCCAAAACATTGTGTAATTTCAAGAAGGAATTAGATACAGCTCTTGGGGCTAAAGGGATCAAGGGATATGGGGGGGGGGGGGGGATCAGGGTATTGAACTTGATGATCAGCCATGATCAGAATGAATGGCGGGGCAGGCTCGAAGGGCCGAATGGCCTCCGCCTGCTTCTGTTTTCTATGTATTTCACAAATAGCAAAGAGAAAATGACTAAATATTTTGTTCTGGTGATGTTGGCTGAGGGATCATAGTGACCAGAATGCTTCAAAAATAGAAGAATATGCAAATGTGGGATCAAATACTGCGAAGTGAGTCATCAAATACTGCGAGCTGAGTCATCAAATATTGCGAGCTGAGTCATCAAATATTGCGAGCTGAGTCATCAAATACTGCGAGCTGAGTCATCAAATACTGCGAGCTGAGTCATCAAATACTGCGAGCTGAGTCATCAAATACTGCGAGCTGAGTCACCAAATACTGCGAGCTGAGTCACCAAATACTGCGAGCTGAGTCATCAAATACTGCGAGATGAGTCATCAAATACTGCGAGCTGAGATATCAAATACTGCGAGCTGAGTCACCAAATACTGCGAGCTGAGTCACCAAATACTGCGAGCTGAGTCATCAAATACTGCGAGATGAGTCATCAAATACTGCGAGCTGAGATATCAAATACTGCGAGCTGAGATATCAAATATTGCGAGCTGAGTCATCAAATACTGCGAAGTGAGTCATCAAATACTGCGAGCTGAGTCATCAAATATTGCGAGCTGAGTCATCAAATATTGCGAGCTGAGTCATCAAATACTGCGAGCTGAGTCATCAAATACTGCGAGCTGAGATATCAAATACTGCGAGCTGAGTCACCAAATACTGCGAGCTGAGTCACCAAATACTGCGAGCTGAGTCATCAAATACTGCGAGATGAGTCATCAAATACTACGAGCTGAGATATCAAATACTGCGAGCTGAGATATCAAATACTGCGAGCTGAGATATCAAATACTACGAGCTGAGTCACCAAATACTGCGAGCTGAGTCATCAAATACTGCGAGCTGAGTCATCAAATACTGCGAGCCGAGATATCAAATACTGCGAGCCGAGTCATCAAATACTGCGAGCTGAGATATCAAATACTGCGAGCTGAGATATCAAATACTGCGAGCTGAGTCATCAAATACTGCGAGCTGAGTCATCAAATACTGCGAGCTGAGATATCAAATACTACGAGCTGAGTCATCAAATACTGCGAGCTGAGTCATCAAATACTGCGAGATGAGTCATCAAATACTGCGAGCTGAGTCATCAAATACTGCGAGCTGAGTCATCAAATACTGCGTGCTGAGTCATCAAATACTGCGAGCTGAGTCATCAAATACTGCGAGCTGAGTCATCAAAGCCTCAGCACAGACCAGTCAGAGTGGTCTCCACGTTCGACATTTAAAACAAATCCTCCTGTAACTGAGAGACAGATTAACAGGAGACATAGAGACAGACAGAGGGGTCAGAACCATGTTGTGCCCAAGTGAGTCTTTCTAACACCCTCAACACTCTCGCCACCCTCCCCACCCTCCCCACCCTCCCCACCCTCGCCACCCTCGCCACCCTCGCCACCCTCCTCACCCTCACCAACCTCCTCACTCTCACCACTCTCGCCACCCTGCCACCCTCGCCATGCATTTTATTCATGCACTTTCATTCTTCATTTACAGAAAAATACCAGAGGCGGCGCCGGCTCCTGATCCTCATCATCATCTTTGTGGTCCTCGTAGTAATCATACTGGTGACAATAGGCCTTGTCCAGAAACTGGTGCTCACCAAGACACTGAAGGTAATTGTGATTAGTGTCAATGACGAGATTTCTAACCCATCAGTCAGTCATGTGTTCTTCACCTTGTCTCAGATTGAACTTTGGTGCCCTCGCATGTTTTATTATTCATCGATATTATCCAGTTTAGCACAGGGCTAAATCGCTGGCTTTGAAAGCAGACCAAGGCTGGCCAGTAGCACGGTTCAATTCCCGTACCAGCCTCCCCGAACAGGTGCCGGAATGTGGCGACTAGGGGCTTTTCACAGTAACTTCATTTGAAGCCTTTTGTGACAATAAGCGATTTTCATTCATTTCATTTTGAGTTATGGGATGTGGGTCCAATGATTGAGGATCTGAGAGAAGCAGAGAGACAAGAGGCTGGTTTCTCTGTTTCGCGATACCAGGAGCGACAATCGCGATTCGGGCTGATTCCGATGCTATGCTCCAGTCCCTCGCTGGCAGGATTTGGCTGGCTGAAAGAAGACAGCGAGTGGTAGTGGATAGAAAGTATTCTGCCTGGAGGTCGGTGACCAGTGGTGTCCCGCAAGGATCTGTTCTGCGACCTCTGCTCTTTGTGGTTTTTATAAATGACTTGGACGAGGAAGTGGAAGGGTGGGTTAGTAAGTTTGCCAATGACACGAAGGTTGGGGGAGTTGTAGATAGTGTTGAGGGCTGTTGCAGGTTACAACAGGACATTGACAGGATGCAGAGCTGGGCTGAGAAGTGGCAGATGAAGTTCAACCTTGATAAATGTGAAGTGATTCATTTTGGAAGGTCGAATTTGAATGCTGAATACAGGGTTAAAGGCAGGATTCTTAGAAGAGTGGGGGAATAGAGGGATCTTGGGGTCCACGTACATAAATCCCTCAAAGTTGCCCACCTGGTTGATAGGGTTGTTAAGAAGGCATATGGTGTGTTGACTTTCATTAACAGGGGGATTGAGTTTAGGAGCCATGAGGTTTTGCTGCAGCTTTATAAAACCCTGGTTAGACCACACTTGGAATATTGTGTCCAGTTCTGGTCGCCGTATTATAGGAAGGATGTGGAAGCTTTGGAGAGGGTGCAGAGGAGATTTACCAGGATGCTGCCTGGACTGGAGGGCATGTCTTATGAAGAAAGGTTGAGGGAGCGAGGGCTTTTCTCACTGGAGCGAAGAAGGAAGGGAGGTGACTTGATAGAGGTGTACAAGGTGACGAGAGGCATGGATAGAGTGAATAGCCAGAGACTTTTCCCTAGAGCGGAAATGGCTGTCACGAGGGGACATAATTTTAAGGTGATTGGAGGAAGGTATCGGGGAGATGTCAGAGGTTCTTTACACAGAGAGTGGTGGGTGTGTGGAATGCACTGTCAGCAGAGGTGGTGGAGTCAGAGTCATTAAGGACATTTAAGCGACTCTTAGACAGACACATGGACAGCAGTAAATTGAAGGGGTGTAGGTTAGGTTGATCTTAGATTAGGATAAGTGGTCGGCATAACATCGTGGGCTGAAGGGCCTGTACTGTTCTATGTTCTCTAATCTATGTTCATTCATTAATTTCTCGTCTTGGACTGTGATTGACAGCTTCTGCAAACACAGATGCCAGCCTTTCTTCATTCATCTTCTTCATGGATGAGTAACTCTTAAGTGCGAGAACCACAATGTTTACAAACATCAGCCACATCAAAGAGAGTTACGTGCTGTCAGTTTCGCACTTCAAAATCGCTCAAGTGTTGTGATAGGAATTCACTGAACTCTCTTTGATGTGGTTGAAGTTTGTAAACATTGTGGTTACAGCACTTAAGTTATTCTTCCATGAAGAAGATGAATGAAACGAAGCTCACAGTTCTTTGTGGAAGCCTTAAGACCATAAAACATACAAACAGAATTAGGCAATTTAGCCCATCAGACCTGCTCTGCCATCGATCATGGCTGATATGTTCCTCATCCCCATTCTCCTGCCTTCTCCCCATAACCCATGATCCGAACGGGATCCCTGGTCGTGCACTCAGAGCCTGCATGGACCAGCTGGCAGATGTGTTCTTGAACCTGTCCCTACTCTGCTCCGAGGTCCCCACCTGCTTCAAGAAGACCACCATCATACCGGTGCCAAAGAAGAACCAGGCAACGTGCCTCAATGACTACCGACCAGTGGCCCTGACTTCAGTCGTAATGAAGTGCTTCAAGAGGTTGGTCATGAAGAGCATCACCTCCATACTCCCAGAACGCCTTGATCCACTGCAATTCGCATACCGCTGCAACCGGTCCACATCAGACACCATTTCCCTGGCCCTACACTCATCCCTAGAGCATCTTGACAACAAGGACTCCTACATCAGACTCCTATTTATTGACTGACTACAGCTCCACCTTCAACACCATAATCCCTGCCAAGCTCATATCAAAGCTCCAAAACCTTGGACTTGGCTCCCCACTCTGCAACTGGATCCTCGACTTTCTGACCCACAGACCACAATCAGTAAGAATGAACAACAACACCTCCTCCACAATAGTCCTCAATACCGACGCCCCGCAAGGCTGCGTAATTAGTCCCCTACTATACTCCCTGTACACACACAACTGCGTGGCAAAACTTGGTTCCAACTCCAGCAACAAGTTTGCTGACGATACGACCATAGTGGGCCAAATCTCGAATTACGACGAGTCAGAATACAGGAGGGAGATTGAGAACCTAGTGGAGTGGGGTAGCGAAAACAATCTCTCCCTCAATGCCAGCAAAACTAAAGAGCTGGTCATTGACTTCAGGAAGCAAAGTACTGTACGGGGCCGAGGTGGAGATGGTTAGCAGTTTCAAATTCCGAGGGGTACACATCTCCAAAAATATGTCCTGGTCCACCCTGTCGACCACCAAGAAAGCACAACAGCACCTATACTTCCTGAGGAAGTTCGGAATGTCCACATTAACTCTTACCAACATTTACAGATGCACCATAGAAAGCATCCTATCGGGCTGCATCACAGCCTGGGATGGCAACTGCTCGGCCCAAGACCGCAAGAAACTTCAGAGAGTCGTGAACACCGCCCAGTCCATCATACAAACCTGCCTCCCATCCATTGACTCCATCCACACCTCCCGCTGCCTGGGGAAAGCGGGCAGCATAATCAAAGACCCCTCCCACCCGGCTTACTCACTCTTCCATCGGGCAGGAGATACAAAAGTCTGAGAACACGCACAAACAGACTCAAAAACAGCTTCTTCCCCGCTGTTACCAGACTCCTGAATGACCCTGTTATGGACTGACCTCATTAACACTACACCCTGTCTGCTTCACCCGATGCCGGTGCTTATGTACCTTGTGTTGCCCTATTATGTATTTTCTTTCCTTTTCATGTACTTAATGATCTGCTGAGCTGCTCGCAGAAAATTACTTTTCACTGTATCTCGGTACATGTGACAATAAACAAAATCCAAATCCAATCCCCTTATTAATCAAGAACACCAGATTTGTGTTTGAGGTGCTGTTAGCGACAGGGCTACAGACCGAGAGCTGGAAGGTGGAATTAGACAGAAGAGTTCTTTCTTCGAACCTGAGAACTCAGAGCAGGAGTCTGCAATTTATCATCTCGAGCCTCCTCCGCCATTCCATACGTTCATTCTCGATTCCCACAAGAGGAAGCATCCGCCCCACGTCTACTTTATCCATAGAATTTCTCGTTGGAATTTAGAAGGATGAGGGGGGATCTTATAGAAACATATAAGATTATGAAGGGAATCGATAGGATAGATGCGGGCAGGTTGTTTCCACTGGCGGGTGAAAGCAGAACTAGGGGGCATAGCCTCAAAATAAGGGGAAGTAGATTTAGGACTGAGTTTAGGAGGAACTTCTTCACCCAAAGGGTTTTGAATCTATGGAATTCCTTGCCCAGTGAAGCAGTAGAGGCTCCTTCATTAAATGTTTTTAAGATAAAGGTAGATAGTTTTTTGAAGAATAAAGGGATTAAAGGTTATGGTGTTCGGGCCGGAAAGTGGAGCTGAGTCCACAAAAGATCAGCCATGATCTCATTGAATGGTGGAGCAGGCTCGAGGGGCCAGATGGCCGACTCCTGCTCCTAGTTCTTATGTTCTTATGTTCTAATCATAGAATTTATCTTAGAATTTACGTGGCAGAAGGAAGCCATTCAGCTCATTGAGTCTGCTCCGATGCTTGGAAAGAGCACCCTACTTAAGCCCTCACCTCCACCCTATCCCCGTAACCCAATAACCCCACCTAACCTTTTTGGACACGAAGGGCAATTTATCATGACCAATTCACCTAACCTGCACATCTTTGGACTGTGGGAAGAAACCGGAGCACCCGGAGGAAACCCACGCACACACTGGGAGAACGTGCAGACTCCGCACAGACAGTGACCCAAGCCGGGAATCAAACCTGAGACTTTGGGACGGTGAAACAACAGTGCTAACCACTGTGTTATCTTGCCACCATGCCTTTTATCATTTGTATACCTCAATATGATCTCCCCTCATTCTAAACCCGAGAGAGTATAGGCCTAAACTGTCTTCATACAACAAGCCCCTCGTCTCTGGAATCAACCTAGTGAACCTTGAAGTTAAAAACTCACCACTATTTTCTTCGAATTCCCCCTATACCAAAACGGGTCGATATTCTAAATGGTGAACAGGGATTCTTGCTCCCTGACTCCGATACAGGCTTCAGTGGGTGCTATTCAAGTCAAACCATGTTTTCAAGTTATCTCCCGGTATAACCCATACCTTCACAGAAGAATTTTACCTACTTACCACTTAGTAACATCGATATCCTGGGTCCTGCGTTGCTAAGTAAGTAAAGTAGGCTTTGTAATAACCACTGTTTCAGGTTAAAACTTTTTAAAAAAATATATTTTATTAAAGTTTTTCGATCAACCAGGAATTTTCCATTTTTTCAACTTTGTAACAGTATATACATCATTTTTAAAATAATATATTAACTAACAGCAAGGGCCAACACAAATAAAAAACAAAAAGAAATAGTAACATTGAGAAGATAAATATGAACAGCAAATATATAACAACACACCAAAAAACCCCGAAGACCCGAATGTACCCTCCCCCCTCCCCCCTGGGTTGCTGCTGTTGTCTTTCCTATTTTCCTTATCGCTCTGCAAGATAGTTGAGGAACGGTTGCCACCGCCTGGTGAACCCTTGAGCCGAACCTCTTAGTGCGTACTTTATCCGCTCCAATTTTATAAACCCTGCCATGTCGTTTATCCAGGCCTCCACGCCCGGGGGTTTAGCTTCTTTCCACATAAGTAGAATCCTTCGCCGGGCTACTAGGGACGCAAAGGCCAAAACATCGGCCTCTCTCGCCTCCTGCACTCCCGGCTCTTCTGCAACCCCAAATATAGCCAACCCCCAGCCTGGTTCGACCCGTAACCCCACCACCTTTGAAATCACTTTTGCCACACCCACCCAGAACCCGTGCAATACCGGTCATGACCAAAACATGTGGGTGTGGTTCGCCGGGCTTCCCGCGCACCTCCCGCACCTATCCTCCACCCCAAAAAATCTGTTCAATCTTGCCCCCGTCATATGCGCCCTGTGTAGTACCTTGAATTGGATCAGGCTGAGCCTGGCACACGAGGACGAGGAATTTACCCTACTTAGGGCATCTGCCCACAGCCCCTCCTCAATCTCTTCCCCCAGCTCCTCCTCCCATTTTCCTTTCAGTTCCTCTATCATCGTCTCCCCCTCGTCTCTCATTTTCCTGTATATATCGGACACCTTACCGTCACCCACCCATGCCCCCGAAATCACTCTGTCCTGGATCTCTTGCGCCGTGAGCTGCGGAAATTCCCTCACCTGTTGCCTCACAAATGCCCTCACTTGCATATAACGAAATGCATTCCCAGGTGGCAACCCGTATTTTTCTGTCAGTGCTCCCAGACTCGCGAACGTCCCGTCCAAGAACAAGTCCTTCAGTTTCGCAATTCCTGCTCGCTGCCAAGATTGAAATCCCCCGTCTATCCTTCCCGGGACGAACCTGTGGTTGTTCCTTATCGGGGACCACACTGAGGCCCCCGTCACTCCCCTATGTCGTCTCCACTGCCCCCAATTCTTCAGAGTCGCCACCACCACTGGGTTTGTGGTGTACCTTTTCGGGGAGAACGGCAGCGGCGCCGTCGCCAGTGCTTTTAAGCTAGTTCCCCTACAGGACGCCATCTCCAGCCTTTTCCACGCCGCTCCTTCTTATTCCCTCATCCACTTACATATCACAGACACTTAGCGGCCCAATAATAATCACTCAGACTCGGCAGTGCCAATCCCCCTCTATCTCTACTGCGCTGCAGGAACCCCCTCTTTACCCTTGGGGTCTTTCCGGCCCACACATAGCTCATGATGCTCCTGTCCACCTTCTTAAAAAAGGCCTTTGTAATCAGTATGGGGAGGCACTGAAACACAAAAAGAAACCTCGGGAGGATCACCATTTTAACCGCCTGCACCCTGCCCGCCAATGACAGGGGCACCATATCCCACCTCTTCAAGTCCTCCTCCATCTGCACTACCAGTCGTGTCAAGTTAAGCTTATGCAAGGTTCCCCAGTCCCTGGCCACCCGGATCCCTAAATACCGGAAATCTCTTGTTACCCTCCTCAGCGGCAGCTCGTCTATTCCCCTGCCCTGTTCCGCGGGGTGCATCACAAACAGTTCACTCTTCCCCATATTCAGTTTGTATCCCGAAAACTCTCCAAACTCCCTGAGTGTCTGCATTATCTCAGGCATCCCTTCCACTGGGTCCGCGACATATAACAGCAGACCATCCACGTATAATGACACCCGATGTTCTTCTCCTCCTCTAAGTACCCCTCTCCACTTCCTAGAACCCCTCAGCGCTATGGCCAATGGCTCAATTGCCAACGCAAACAGTAACGGGGTCAGGGGACATCCCTGTCTTGTGCCCCTATATAGTCGGAAGTAGTCGGATCGTTGCCTGTTCGTAATCACACTTGCCACCGGGGCCTCGTACAGGAGCCGAACCCATCTAATGAACCCCTCTCCAGATCCAAATCTCTTCAGTACCTCCCCCAGGTAGTCCCACTCCACTCTATCAAATGCCTTCTCTGCATCCATCGCCACCACTATCTCCGACTCCCCCTCCGGTGGGGGCATCATCATCACCCCCAACAACCTCCGTATATTGGTATTCAGTTGCCTCCCTTTAACAAATCCTGTTTGGTCACCATGCACCACCCCAGGGACACAGTCCTCTATCCTTGTCGCCATCACTTTGGCCAATAACTTGGCATCTACGTTCAGGAGGGAGATGGGCCTGTATGACCCGCACTGCAGCGGGTCTTTGTCTCTTTTCAGGATCAGCGATATCGTCGCCTCCGACATCGTCGGGGGTAGTGTCCCCCTTTCCCTAGCCTCATTGAAGGTTCTCGTCAGGAGTGGGGCCAGCAGGTCCACATATTTCCTATAGAACTCCACCGGGAACCCATCTGGTCCCGGGGCCTTCTCTGCCTGCATGTTCCCGATTCCTTTTACCACCTCCTCTACCTCAATCTGCGCTCCCAGTCCTGTCCTCTCCTGCTCCTCAACCTTCGGGAACTCCAACTGGTCTAGGAAGTGCATCATTCCCTCTTTCCCTTCCGGGGGTTGGGCCTTATACAGCCTCTCGTAGAATACCTTAAATACCCCATTCACCCTCTCCGCTCTCTGTTCCATCCTTCCCTCCTCGTCTCTAACTCCTCCGATCTCTCTCGCCGCCCCCCTCTTCCTAAGTTGTTGGGCCAGCAGCCGGCTCGCCTTCTCTCCGTATTCATACTGTACTCCCTGTGCCTTCCTCCACTGCGTCTCCGCCTTAGCCGTGGCCAACAAGTCAAAGTCCGTGTGTAGTCTCCGTCTTTCCCTGTATAACCCTTCGTCCGGAGCCTCCGCATATTGCCTATCCACCCTCAGAATCTCCCCAATCAGTCTCTCCCTTTCTTTACCCTCTTGTTTCCCCTTATGGGCCCTTATGGAGATCAGCTCCCCTCTAACCACCGCCTTCAGCGCCTCCCAGGCTACTCCCACCTGGACCTCTCCGTCATCATTGACCTCTAGATATCTTTCAATCCATCCCCTCACCCTTCCACATACCCCCTCGTCCGCCGACATGTCCAATCTCCAAAGTGGGCGTTGCTCCTTTTCCTCACCTAGTTCCAGATCTACCCAATGTGGGGCATGATCTGAAATGGCTGTAGCCGAGTACTCCACTCCTGCCACCTTCGGGATCAGCGCCCTTCCCAGGACAAAGAAATCTATCCGGGAGTACACTCTATGGACGTGGGAGAAGAAGGAAAACTCTTTACTCCTCGGTCTAGTAAATCTCCAGGGATCCACTCCTCCCATCTGCTCCATAAAGCCCTTAAGCACCTTGGCCGCTGCCGGCCTCCTCCCGGTCCTAGATCTGGACCGGTCCAGCCCTGGGTCCAGCACCGTGTTGAAATCCCCCCCCCCCCCATTACCAACTTTCCCGCCTCCAGGTCCAGGACGCGCCCCAACATACGCTTCATAAAGTTCGCATCATCCCAGTTCGGGGCATATGCGTTCACCAGCACCACCGCTTCACCTTGCAATCTGCCACTCGCCATCACGTATCTACCCCCACTGTCCGCCACTATGGTCTTCGCCTCAAACGATACCCGTTTCCCCACCAGTATTGCCACCCCTCTATTTTTCGCATCCAAGCCCGAGTGGAATACCTGTCCCACCCATCCTTTTCTTAATCTGACCTGATCCGCCAGTTTCAGGTGCGTCTCCTGAAGCATAACCACGTCTGCCTTTAGCTTCTTTAGGTGCGCAAATACCCCTGCCCTCTTAATCCGCCCGTTCAACCCTCTCACGTTCCACGTGATCAACCGGGTTGGGGGGCTCTTTACCCCCCCCCCCATCGTCGACTAGCCATCCCCTTTTTTAAAGCAGCTCCTCACCCGGTTCCCACGCAACCGCTTGTCCCCCAGACGGCGCCCTCCCGTCCCGACCATCCCATCCCGTAACAGCTCCCCCTTCCCCTTAGCAGCAGCAACCCAGTTAATTCCCCCCCCCCTCCCCCCCGCTAGATCCCGCTCTAGCTTGATTGCACCCCCCATATTGCTTCCCGGAGTCAGCAAACTCTGACCTCGGCTTCCCCCATTTATCCTTAGCCTCCCTGCATGTGAGGCCCCCTCGTTCCTACGCCCCCTTTTCCCGCCACAGTTTCCATAGCGCGGGAACAGAGCCCGTGCTTCTCTCTCGGCCCCGCCCCTAATGGCGCAGCTCCCTCTCTCCTTTCCCATCCACTTCCCCACCGGCGCCAACATTTCTTCGTGCCCCCCCCCCTTCGCGGGGAAAAAATTCCCCCATCTGATTTACAATTCCTTGCCACTTCATTCCAAACATCCTTTCCCAAATCTAGTCCAACTTCTCCTCTTGAATGAATATCCACGCCTCCTCTGCCGTCTCGAAGTAGTGGTGTTTGCCCTGGTGTGTAACCCACAGTCGTGCCGGCTGCAACATTCCGAATTTCACTTTCTTCCTGTGGAGTGGAGCACCGCCTTGGCCCGATTGAAATTCGCCCTCCTTCTCGCCACCTCCGCACTCCAATCTTGGTAGATGGTTCTCCCATCTGCTGCTCCGTGTCTTCTTAGCCCATCTCAGGACCATCTCCCTGTCCTTGTAGCGGTGGAATCTCACCACTATTGCTCGCGGTATTTCCCCTGCCTTTGGTCTTCTCACGAGGACCTGGTACGCTCCCTCCACTTCCAGGGGGCCCGTCGGGGCCTCAGCTCCCATTAAGGTATGGAGCATCACGCTCACGTACGCCCCAACGTCCGCTCCCTCTGCCCCTTCGGGAAGACCCAAAATCCTTAAGTTCTTCCTCCTCGAGCTATTTTCCAGGGCTTCCAATCTCTCCATACACCTCTTTGTAGCGCCGCGTGCGTCTCCGTCTTCACCACCAAGCCCTGTATCTCGGCCTCATTTTCGGCAGCCTTTGCCTTCACTCCACGGAGCTCCATCTCTTGGGTCTTTTGCGTCTCCTTCAGCCCCTCAATCGCCTGCAGCATCGGCGCCAACACCTCCTTCTTGAGCTCCTCCACACATCGCCGGAGGAACTCCTGCTGTTTCAGGCCCCATACCAACTGGGCTCCCTCAGCCGCCATCTTGCTTCTCCCTTCTCTTCTCTGTCACTGCTCCAGAGGATCCTCCACAATCTGGCCACTACTATCACTTCTTTCCATCCACACCCGGGGGGACTCCTTCCTATGTCGCCTCACACTGGGTTTAGCCTTTGAAAATTTCTGTTGGGGCTCCCGATAAGAGCCCAAAAGTCCGTTGAAACGGGAGGTGCCGAAACGTGCAACTTAGCTGGTCATCGCCGCACCCGGAAGTCCAGGTTAAAACTTTTACGTTACTTTATTATTATATTTTTTCTTTTTAAAAGATGCAATCACTGTCTTTACCGAAAAGTTAAAAAGTCTTGCTTCTGGATTATCCTGGTTGATTGAAGAGACCTTCGGGTCCACCTTGACATCTCTCTTCTTTAGCTTTTGGTCTTCCTCAGATGTATTTGCTGTTCTACTCGCTGACTCTGAGCTTCTCTTGGGCCTCTCTGGTTCCTTCTCTGCCTACCGTCCCCTTTCTCAGGGTTTATATATCTTTCTAACAGTTTATGACTTTATTGTAAAGTAACTTTTATTTCACTTGGATTGCAAAAGGTGTGAAAGCAAAGAGTGGGGATTAATGGGTGTTTCTCTGGTTGGCAATCAGTAGCTAGTGGTGTCCCTCAGGGATCAGTGTTGGGCCCACAACTGTTCACAATTTACATAGATGATTTGGAGTTGGGGACCAAGGGCAATGTGTCCAAGTTTGCAGACGACACTAAGATGAGTGGTAAAGCAAAAAGTGCAGAGGATACTGGAAGTCTGCAGAGGGATTTGGATAGGTTAAGTGAATGGGCTAGGGTCTGGCAGATGGAATACAATGTTGACAAATGTGAGGTTATCCATTTTGGTAGGAATAACAGCAAAAGGGATTATTATTTAAATGATAAAATATTAAAACATGCTGCTGTGCAGAGAGACCTGGGTGTGCTAGTGCATGAGTCGCAGAAAGTTGGTTTTCAGGTGCAACAGGTGATTAAGAAGGCAAATGGAATTTTGTCCTTCATTGCTAGAGGGATGGAGTTTAAGACTAGGGAGGTTCTGCTGCAATTGTATAAGGTGTTAGTGAGGCCACATCTGGAGTATTGTGTTCAGTTTTGGTCTCCTTACTTGAGAAAGGACTTATTGGCACTGGAGGATGTGCAGAGGAGATTCACTAGGTTAATCCCAGAGCTGAAGGGGTTGGATTACGAGGAGAGGTTGAGTAGACTGGGACTGTACTCGTTGGAATTTAGAAGGATGAGGGGGGATCTTATAGAAACATATAAGATTATGAAGGGAATAGATAGGATAGATGCGGGCAGGTTGTTTCCACTGGCGGGTGAAAGCAGAACTAGGGGGCATACCCTCAAAATAAGGGGAAGTAGATTTAGGACTGAGTTTAGGAGGAACCTCTTCACCCAAAGGGTTGTGAATCTATGGAATTCCTTGCCCAGTGAAGCAGTAGAGGCTCCTTCATTAAATGTTTTTAAGATAAAGATAGATAGTTTTTTGAAGAATAAAGGGATTAAGGGTTATGGTGTTCGGGCCAGAAAGTGGAGCTGAGTCCACAAAAGATCAGCCATGATCTCATTGAATGGTGGAGCAGGCTCGAGGGGCCAGATGGCCTACTCCTGCTCCTAGTTCTTATCTTCTTATGTGACCCATAGCTGCTCAGGATGGTAACGCAATAGCTATATGCGTGTGTTCCACTACCTCCAAAGCATTTTACTTCCATGGGGTAGCAGCACCGTAAAAGCTTCCTCATGTCCCTTAGAAACAGCACATAACTCAGTCCATCAGTCACCAAAAAGGTCTTTTGTCCATCACTGGCTGTCAAGTGTCTCATTTTTCCATCATCCAAATTGCTTTCCGTTTCTCATTGGAATGGTAAATTATGATATCATGTACCACCCACTGATTCCCTCGCTTCATTAATTTTAAAGGTTCACTTGATCCTGCTTCTATCCCTGACTTCCTCACATCAATGTCTAACATTGTCCTGAACCATGTATGTCTGCCAGCCCCTGGTGTACATGAGAGAATATATTTCTGTCAAATTTCCATCAAATCCCATTCGTCTGTGATGCGTATATTTTCCATTACAACGTTTGCAACATAATATGCCAACAGTATTCGCAAAACCACATCGAACTATCACTTTTCTTTTTTCCAAATAAATTCTCCCTATTGTTAAATACATAGTAAAAAAAAAAAAATTAAGTCTTATCTTAATACATAACTCATTACCTAACCACACAAATAGACTGTGTGTTACAACTTTACATGTTTGCAACTGTTATCACAATTTCAATATTAAAAATAAAGTACAATATCGACACATCCCTTCGTGGCTTTGGGACCAATAGTCATTACATACTAAATATGGCGTGTAAACAACATCAATATTATTTGTGATATTCTCTGCAGTTAAATCAAGAAAACACACTAAACTACTACTATTCCCCCTCTATTAAAACATGCACACATCTTCGAAATGCTGATCAAGTTCTTGAACGGCATACATATCCCCATTATCATACATAACAGTCCCTACCAATTTACATGACATTTCTTCCTTAATAACGATTATAGCTCTTCAATGCAATATTGTTTGCTGCATTGGTAATAATTTTCCCACCGTGGCATCAAGCTACAAAAGTTCTTAAACTATTGTCATTTATCATGTTGGGGTTCCTCGTCAGTCACTGCTGTCTGCCGAGACCCTTAATAACTCCACCGCGTAGTACATACCCCGTGGAGACCGCAGATCATCCATCAGTTGATGTCCAGTTAGAGATGTCTGACCGGAGGTTTCACTGTTCAGTAATAATTTAATATTTTGATTTGTTTCTAACCCGTAAAGTTTTCCTCCGGGCTCTTGTCATTTAATTCTCTCAAATATGTAGCCAATTGTATCATTAGTTTCCCCCCCCCCAATCCTGTCCAAAACATTCTTCTCTGGAGTGCAGTTCTCTTCCTTCTTGTGAACTGGTTTGTTTGTTATTTATTTTTTCCATCTGAAAAATCAAATGAACAGGTCAAGGGTGGAGGGCCCGAATCTTCAATTTGTACTTTCTATCTTCGTTTGGATTCTCCAGAAGTGCCCTCTCCACGACCTCCGGATTTCTTTTGCTACCATTTCTTTCCTTTTTCTTTTTGAACTGGTTTATCTTCCTTATCCTTTCTGCCCTTCATACAATTAAATCTGCCTCCTTCTGTCATTGCACCCCTGAGTGAGATTCGAAGAATCTCAAACTCCTCCTCTTTTGCTCACTCAGTGATCCAATCATTGAAACCTAACCCTGATACATTCCTGATATTGCTACTGCATTTACTTTAATTACTTTATTTTGATTACGACCGGATTTTTACGAAGGTAAGTTCCAAACATGACATTTTAACTTAATCATCTGTCCAATCAATGCTGCTAACAGGTTTCAATTCACTGTCTTCCCACCAATTGAGTCATGTGTTTTAATCGTGATACAATTTATATTGCTCCAGACACCAGGCTTCTCTAATTCAACTGTATGTTTACCCAGATTCTGAACAATCTTATCTTTACATTTTACAGCTTCACTGATTATTTTTCCTGCAGTTTTAGTTGGTAGCTTCACCCACACTTCCTCTCCTACTTGATAATTTCCAGATTCACTTGGGTCCCCTTGTCCCTGGGAGACAGAGGTTCCGAGATTACTATTAAGATCAAATACTATTCTCTCAATGTCTTTATCCCAGCCTTTATCATTCTGATTCTTTATGATCCAATCCTTTACTTTTCTTACAGACCTCTCAGCCATTCCATTACTCTCAGGCTCACATTTCACGGCCCAATTGATTGTTATTCCTCTGTCAGCACAAAAGTTAATAACGGTATTATTTCTAAAGTGCGACGCATTGTCCATCCGGATCGATTCTGGTCTACCTTTTAAGGTCATCATTTCTGCCAATACCTTTTTGGTAGTGACTCCATTTGCTTTGCTGGTTGCTCTGAGGTCACTTTCTCCTGTGCAGCTATCAGTTTTGACTAAAAAGTACAAATGACCTTTTTCTAGGAAAAAGTGGTCCTGCATAATCTACTGACCATCCTTGCATTGGTTTCTCAGTTTTTATGCTCCAATATGTTTTATTCCCTCTCCTCCACAGGCCATTCATCTTTCACATTTTCCCCTTACTGTCGTTAAGTGTTGTCTCCAATAGGCTATTTTAATTCCTAACTTTTTCAACTCCCTTGCGACCACAACATGACCTCCATGCCCTGTGGCTTCATGTATTTGCTTAATTACCATTTGAAGGTCGGCCGCTGTGTTTCCAAGAGTCTCCAAGATTATCGTTCTAATTCTGGCTAATTCATCCACTTCCTGATTCCCCTTACACAGTTCCCCAGTTCCTTTTGTGTGTGCTTTTTGATGAATTGTCTGTATTTCCATATCTGCTAAAATTTTATCAATCTCTTCCCACTGTTCTTTCTGTTCCAGTAGTTTATTTCTACCGTTCGTCCAACCGTTTAGTTTCCAAAACTTCAATTCTTTCTCCAATCCTTGCTGCACAAAAAAGCTATCGGTGACTTCCTGCAGCTTTCTCTGCTGACACTCCTTTAACCCTTGCAATACTCCCTCTACCTCGGCTGTCTGCGCTGACCCAATGATTATTCCCTGTTCCTCCACGACTTTCTTTCCTGAATTTTTTTAAATGAATGCCCATCTGGCTTGTTCTTCGTCCTCCTTGACTTTACTACCATCAGTATATGATACCCAAGCATTCACCAACTCCGTTTTACTAACTGGTTTATCAAGTTTCTGTCCCTTTTTAATGTTATGAATAAACATTAAGTCAGGGTTTAGAAGAATGGTTTCCCATCTCTCCCATCGAGCTGTATTCGCGCCTTGCTGACAAATCTGTCTCTTGGTTAGCTCTTTTAATCCCAAAAACTCAGTTGTGACATAAATTTTCTAACCAACCGACAAGTTTTCTATCTCTTCTATTCTTTTTGTTATAGCTGCCAGACATTTCTCGATGTCTGAAAATTTTTGTTCAGCTCTCGACCAGTTACCTGTCAGATGTTTGATAGGTGTCTGATTGCTATGATTAGCGAGCACCATACCATATCCATTTTATATATGTCTAATTTAATGCTTAAATCATCCTCTTCTTGTCCCCCAACTAATGGTCCCGATATTGCAGCTGCTGCTTTTACTGATCTAACCCCCTCTGGGCCTCGCTGGCCAAATAAAATCCCCTTTCAACGTTTCATAAATGGGTTTAGCATAAAGACTGAGGTCCTTCACTACTGGCCTTAAATATCCCAATATTCCCATTATTTTTTGAACCCCTTTTCTCGAAACGGGCGCTGTAATTTCAGTGACCTTCTTCCTCATTTCAACACTGGCCTTCCTTCGATACTGAATAACCTAAATAGTTGACTTCGCTTCTCCCAATTTGACATTTCTTTAGTCCTATTTTAAAGCCTGCTTCACGAAGTGTCTTCATAATCCTGGCCACTCTTTCCACATGTTTGTCCTGATCGTCATCTCCAATTAATACATCATCGATATAAACTAAAGCCAAATCGTCTTTAATCAGTTCCCTGACTATTGCCTGAAAATGTTTTGGAGAATTAACATATCCCTGAGGCAGTCTACAATGTATGTAATGCTTAGTGCCGAAGGCGAATGCTGTTTTCTCCCTGCTGTCTGGGTCTAATGGAACACTCCAGAATCCATTCGCCAGATCGATACTAGGAAAGTAAATTTTTCCTGCTACTTGCTCTAAGGCAGTTTGTGGATTTATCAAATATCTCTTATCCTTACTTGTGACTTTATTTAGAGCTTTGTAATTTGTTACCATCCTAAATGTACCATCTGGTTTACTTACTACTTCAATTGGACTATTTGTCGAGGCATATGTGACCTCTTGAATAATCCCCTGCTGCTCTAATTCCTTGATTGTCATCTCCAGCTCGCTCTTAGCTCCTCGGGTCAAAGGATACTGTTTTTATGGTCTGTGCTGTCCTCCGTGTATTGTGTGTTGGAACCGCTTGCTAATTAAACCTGTGTCATTCTTTCCTATCGCTAAGTTTGCTCCCATTAATACTTCCATCTTCTTTGATGGGGGCGGATGTTTGAGGGTAAATCAACATCTGACATGTGGGAGGCTTTCAAGTGTCAGTTGAAAGGAATTCAGGACCGGCATGTTCCTGTGAGGAAGAAGGATAAATACGGCAAATTTCGGGAACTTTGGATAACGAGAGATATTGTAGGCCTCGTCAAAAAGAAAAAGGAGGCATTTGTCAGGGCTAGAAGGCTGGGAACAGACGAAGCCTTTGCGGAATATAAGGAAAGTAGGAAGGAACTTAAGCAAGGAGTCAGGAGGGCTAGAAGGGGTCACGAAAAGTCATTGGCAAATAGGGTTAAGGAAAATCCCAAGGTTTTTTACACGTACATAAAAAGCAAGAGGGTAGCCAGGGAAAGGGTTGGCCTTGTGAAGGATAGGCAAGGGAATCTATGTGTGGAGCCAGAGGAAATGGGCGAGGTACTAAATGAATACTTTGCATCAGTATTCACCAAAGAGAAGGAATTGGTGGATGTTGAGTCTGGAGAAGGGGGTGTAGATAGCCTGGGTTACATTGAGATCCAAAAAGTCGAGGTTTTGGGCGTCTTGAAAAATATTAAGGGAGATAAGTCCCCAGGGCCTGATGGGATCTACCCCGGAATATTGAAGGAGGCTCGAGGGGAAATTGCTGAGGCCTTGACAGAAATCTTTGGATCGTCACTGTCTTCAGGTGATGTCCCGGAGGACTGGAGAATAGCCAATGTTGTTCCTTTTTTTAAGAAGGGAGCAAGGATAATCCAGGGAGCTACAGGCCGGTGAGCCTTACGTCAGTGGTAGGGAAATTACTGGAGGGAATTCTTCGAGACAGGATCTATTCCCTTTGGAAGCAAATGGACGTATTAGTGAGAGGCAGCATGGTTTTGTGAAGGGGAGGTCGTGTCTCACTAACTTGATAGAGTTTTTCGAGGAGGTCACAAAGATGATTGATGCAGGTAGGGCAGTGGATGTTGTCAATATGGACTTCAGTAAGGCCTTTGACAAGGTCCCTCATGGTTGACTGGTACAAAAGGTGAAGTCACACGGGATCAGGGGTGAGCTGGCATGGTGGATACAGAACTGGCTAGGTCATAGAAGGCAGAGAGTAGCAATGGAAGGGTGCTTTTCCAATTGGAGGGCTGTGACCAGTGGTGTTCCACAGGGATCAGTGCTGGGACCTTTGGTGTTCGTAGTATATAGAAATGATTTGTAGGAAAATGTAACTGGTCTGATTAGTAAGTTTGCAGACGACACAAAGGTTGGTGGAATTGCAGATAGCGATTAGGACTGTCAGAGGATACAGCAGGATTTAGATCGTTTGGAGACTTGGGCAGAGAGATGGCACATGGAGTTTAATCCGGATAAATGTGAAGTAATGCATTTTGGAAGGTCTAATGCAGGTAGGGAATATACAGTGAATGGTAGAACCCTCAAGAGTATTGAAAGTCAGAAAGATCTAGGTGTACATGTCAACAGGTCACTGAAAGGGGCAACACAGGTGGAGAATATCATAGAATTTACAGTGCAGAAGGACGCCATTCGGCCCATCAAGAAGGTAGTCAAGAAGGCATACGGCATAAGAACTAGGAACAGGAGGAGGCCATCTGGCCCCTCGAGCCTGCTCCGCCATTCAATGAGATCATGGCTGATCTTTGTGGACTCAGCTCCACTCTCCGGCCCGTACGCCATAACCCTTAATCCCTTTATTCTTTAGAAAGGCATCTATCTTTTTCTTAAAAACGTTCAAAGAAGGAGCCTCAACTGCTTCACTGAGAAAGGAATTCCAGAGATTCACAACCCTTTGGGTGAAGAAGTTCCTCCTAAACTCGGTCCTAAATCTACTTCCCCTTATTCTGAGGCTATGCCCCCTAGTTCTGCTTTCCCCGACCAGTGGAAACAACCTGCCCGCATCTATCCTATCTATTCCCTTCATAATTTTATATGTTTCAATAAGATCCCCCCGCATCCTTCTAAACTCCAATGAGTACAGTCCCAGACTACTCAACCTCTCATCATAATCTAATCCCCTCAACTCTGGGATCAACCTAGTGAATCTCCTCTGCACTCCCTCCAGTGCCAATATGTCCTTTCTCAGGTAAGGAGACCAAAACTGAACACAATACTCCAGGTGTGGCCTCACCAACACCCTATACAATTGCAGCATAACCTCCCTAGTCTTGAACTCCATCCCTCTAGCAATGAAAGACAAAACTTGATTAGCCTTCTTAATCACCTGTTGCACCTGCACACCAACTTTTTGCGACTCGTGCACCAGCACACCCAGGTCCCTCTGCACAGCAGCATGTTTTAACATCTTACCGTTTAAATAATAATCCATTCTGCTGTTATTCCTCCCAAAATGGATAGCCTCACACTTGGCAACATTGAATTCCATCTGCCATACCCTAGCCCATTCACCTAACCTATCCAAATCCTTCTGCAGACTTCCGGTATCCTCTGCACTTTTTGCTTTATCACTCATCTTAGTGTCGTCTGCAAACTTTGCCACATTGCACTTGGTCCCCAACTCCAAATCATCTATGTAAATTGTGAACAACTGCGGGCCCAACACTGATCCTTGAGGGACCGCACTAGTTACAGGTTGCAAACCAGAGAAACACCCATTTATCCCCACTCTCTGCTTTCTGTTAGTTAACCAATCCTCTACCCATGCTACGACTTTACCCTCAATGCCATGCATCTTTAGTTTATGCAGCAACCTTTTGTGTGGCACCTTGTCAAAAGCTTTCTGGAAATCCAGATATACCACATCCATTGGCTCCCCGTTATCTACTGCACTGGTAACGTCCTCAAAATTCTACCAAATTAGTCAGACACGACCTACCTTTTGTGAACCCATGCTGCGTCTGCCCAATGGGACAATTTCCCTCCAGGTGCCCCGCTATTTCCTCCTTAATGATAGATTCCAGCATTTTCCCTACAACCAAAGTTAAGCTTACCGGCCTATAATTACCCACTTTCTGCCGACCTCCTTTTTTAAACAGTGGTGTCACGTTTGCTACTTTCCAATCCTCTGGGACCACCCCAGAGTCTAGTGAATTTTGATAAATTATCACTAGTGTGTTTACAATTTCCCATGCCATCTCTTTTAACACTCTGGGATGCACCCCATCAGGGACAGGAGACTGGTCTACCTTTAGACCCATTAGCTTGCCCAATACTGCCTCCTTAGTGATTACAATCATCTCAAGGTCCTCACCTATCATATCTTTATTTCCATCAGTCACTGGCATGTTATTTGTGTCCTCCACTGTGAAGACTGACCCAAAAAACCTGCTCAGCTCCTCAGCCATTTCCCCGTCTCCTATTATTAAATCTCCCTTCTCATCTTCCAAAGGACCAATATTTACCTTGGCCACTCTTTTTTGTCTTGTATATTTGTAGAAGCTTTTACTATCTGCTTTTATGTTCTGAGCAAGTTTACTTTCATAGTCTACCTTACTCTTCTTTATAGCTTTTTTAGTAGCTTTCTGTTGTCCCCTAAAGACTTCCCAGTCCTCTCGTCTCCCACTAATTTTTGCCACTTTGTATGTTTTTTCCTTCAATTTAATACTCTCCCCCACCTCCTTAGATATCCACGGTCGATTTTTCCCCTTTCTACCATCTTTCTTTTTTGTCGGTATGAACCTTTCCTGAACACTGTGAAAGATCGCTCGGAAGGTTCTCCACTGTTCCTCAACTGCTTCACCATGAAGTCTTTGCTCCCAGTCTACCTTAGCTAGTTCTTCTCTCATCCCATTGTAATCGCCTTTGTTTAAGCACAAAACACTAGTGTTTGATTTTACCTTGTCATCCTCCAACTGTATTTTAAATTCCACCATATTGTGGTCGCTCCTTCCAAGAGGATCCCGAACTATGAGATCATTAATCAATCCTGCCTCATTACACAGGACCAGATCGAGGACCGCTTGTTCCCTTGTAGGTTCCATTACATACTGTTGCAGGAAATTATCCCGGACACATTCTATAAACTCCTCCTCAAGGCTGCCTTTACCAACCTGGTTAAACCAATCGACATGCAGATTAAAATCTCCCATGATAACCGCTGTACCATTTCTACATGCATCCGTTATTTCTTTGCTTATTGCCTGCCCTACCACCCTGTTACTATTTGGTGGCCTATAGACTACTCCTATCAGTGACCTTTTCGCCTTACTATTCCTGATTTCCACCCAAATTGATTCAACCTTGTCCTCCATAGCACCAATATCATCCCTTACTATTGCCCGGATGCCATCCTTAAACAACAAAGCTACACCACCGCCCTTACCGTCCATTCTATCCTTTCGTATAGTCTGATACCCTTGGATATTTAACTCCCAGTCGTGACCATCTTTTAACCATGTTTCAGTAATGGCCACTAAATCATAGTCATTCACGATGATTTGCGCCATCAACTCATTTACCTTATTTTGTATACTACGAGCATTCAGGTAAAGTACACTTATGCTATATTTTATGTCTTTGTTATGAATCCTAACACCTTGATCAGTAACTTTTCGCAAATTATTTTTCCTCTTACCCTTTCTCCTAATTTTCCTTGTCTTTGAACCCATATCTCTACATACGGCATGCTTGCCTTCATTGGCTGAGGCATTGAGTATAAGAATTGGCAAGTCATGTTGCAGCTGTATAGAACCTTAGTTAGGCCACACTTGGAGTATAGTGTTCAACTCTCGTCATTTAAAATACTTTTTTCTTTCTGTTTCCTTATTTCCTCTGTGTTATCAATTGGTTTTAACATCCTTATTTTTCCTGTATCTATTTTTATTAAATCTTTTCCTGCCATCAGATTCTCATTTCCTGATACAAAGAACAAAGACAACTACAGCACAGGAACATCCCCTTCGGCCCTCCCAGCCTGCGCCGATCCAGATCCTTTATCTAAACCTGTCACTTATTTTCCAAGGATCTACGTCCCTCTGTTCCCCGCCCGTTCATATATCTGTCTAGATGCATCTTAAATGATGCTATCGTGCCCGCCTCTACTACCTCCACTGGCAAAGCGTTCCAGGCACCCACCATCCTCTGCGTAAAAACCATTCCACGCACATCTCCCTTAAACTTCCCCCCCTCTCACCTTGAAACCATGACCCCTTGTAAATGACACCCCCACTCTTGGAAAAAGCTTGTTGCTATCCACCATGTCCATACCTCTCATAATTTTGTAGACCTCTATCAGGTCCCAACTCGACCTCTGACTTTGCAACGAAAACAATCCTAATCTACTCAACCTTTCTTCATAGCTAGCACCCTCCGTACCAGGCAACATCCTGGTGAACCTCCTCTGCACCCTCTCTAAAGCAGCCACACCCTTCTGGTAATGTGGCGACCAGAACTGCACGCAGTATTCCAAATGTGACCTAACCAAAGTCCAATACAACTGTAACATGACCTGCCGACTCTTGTACTCAATACCCCGTCCGATGAAGGCACGCATGCTGTATGCCTTCTTGACCACTCTATCGACCTGCGTTGCCACCTTCAGGGAACAATGGACCTGAACTCCCAGATCTCTCTGTACATCAATTTTCCCCAGGACTCTTCCATTGACCGTATAGTCCACTCTTGAATTAGATCTTCCAAAATGCATCACCTCGCATTTGCCTGGATTGAACTCCATCTGCCATTTCTCTGCCCAACTCTCCAATCTATCTATATTTTGCTGTATTCTCTGACAGTCCTCCTCACTATCTGCAACTCCACCAGTCTTAGTATCATGTGCAAACTTGCTAATCAGACCACCTATACCTTCGTCCAGATCATTTATGTATATCACAAACAACAGTGGTCCGAGCACGGATCCCTGTGGAACACCACTGGTCACAGTTCTCAATTTTGAGACACTCCCTTCCACCACTACTCTCTGTCTCCTGTTGCCCAGCCAGTTCTTTCTCCATCTAGCTAGTACACCCGGAACCCCATACAACTTCACTTTTTTCATCAACCTGCCATGGGAAACTTATAGAATTTACAGTGCAGAAGGAGGCCATTTGGCCCATCGAATCTGCACCGGCTCTTGGAAAGAGCACCCTACCCAAGGTCAACACCTCCACCCTATCTCCACAACCCAGCAACCCCACCCAACACTAAGGCCAATTTTGGACACTAAGGGCAATTTATCATGGCCAATCCACCTAACCTGCACATCTTTGGACTGTGGGAGGAAACCGGAGCACCCGGAGGAAACCCACGCACACACGGGGAGGATATGCAGACTCCGCACAGACAGTGACCCAAGCCGGAATCGAACCTGGGACCCTGGAGCTGTGAAGCAATTGTGCTATCCACAATGCTACCGTGCTGCCCGTTTATCAAACACCTTACTGAAGTCCATGCATATGACATCTACAGCCCTTCCCTCATCAATTAGCTTTGTCATTTCCTCAAAGAATTCTATTAGGTTTGTAAGACATGACCTCCCCTGCACAAAACCATGCTGCCTATCACTGATAAGTCTATTTTCTTCCAAATGTGAAGTCTATCCCTCAGTATCTTCTCCAACAGTATGTCTACCACTGACGTCAAGCTCACAGGTCTATAATTCCCTGGATTATCCCTGCTACCCTTCTTAAACAAAGGGACAACATTAGCAATTCTCCAGTCCTCCGGGACCTCACCCATACTCAAGGATGCTGCAAAGATATCTGTTAAGGCCCCAGCTATTTCTTCCCTCGCTTCCCTCAGAAACCTGGGATAGATCCCATCCGGACCTGGGGACTTGTCCACATTAATCCTTTTAGAATACACAACTTCCCCCTTCCTTATGCCGACTTGACCTCGAGTATTTAAACATCCATCCTTAGCCTCAACATCCGTCATGTCCCTCTCCTTGGTGAATACTGATGCAAAGTACTCATTAAGAATCTCACCCATTTCCTCTGACTCCACGCATAAATTCCCTCTTTTGTCTTTGAGTGGGCCAATCCTCGCTCTAGTTACGCTCTTGCTCCTTATATACGAATAAAAGGCTTTGGGAATTTCCTTAACCCTGTTAGCCAAAGATATTTCATGGCCCCTTTTAGCCCTCTTTATTGCGCATTTGAGATTTGTCCTACTTTCCCGATATTCCTCCAAAGCTTCATCAGATTTAAGTCGCCTAGATCTTATCTCCTTTTTCATCTTAGCTAGTCTCACAATTCCAACCCGTCATCCATGGTTCCCTAACCTTGCCATTTCTATCCCTCATTTTCACAGGGACATGGCTGTCCTGCACTCGAATCAATCTTTCCTTAAAAGACTCCCACATTTCAAATGTGGATTTACCCTTAAAGAACTGCTCCCAATCCACATTCCCTAGCTCCTGCCGAATTTTGTTATACTTGGTCTTTCCCCAATTTAGCACTCTTTCTTTAGGACCACTCTCGTCTTTGTCTATTAGTATTCTAAAACTTACGGAATTGTGATCGCTATTCCCAAAGTAATCACCGACTGAAATTTAACCACCTGGCCGGGATCATTCCCCAATACCAGGTCCAGTATGGCCCCTTCCCGAGTTGGACTATTTACATACTGCTCTAAAAAAAACTCTCCTGGATGCTCCTTACAAATTCTGCTCCATCTACACCTCCAACACTCGGGGCTGGTTTAGCTCACTGGGCTAAATCGCTGCCTTTTAAAGCAGACCAAGGCAGGCCAGCAGCATGGTTCAATTCCCGTACCAGCCTCCCCGAACAGGTGCCGGAATGTGGCGACTAGGGGCTTTTCACAGTAACTTCATTTAAGCCTACTTGTGACAATAAGCGATTTTCATTTCATTTCATTTTCGTTTTTTAAAAAATATATTTATTAAAGTTTTTTAACACAATTTTTCTCCCTTACAAACAATAACCCACCCCCCCGGTAACAGAAAAACGAGAAATTGCGCAGAGCAAGATATATACATGGCGAAATGATATATTTACACAGCTTTGTACACTGGCCCTCACCCGTACGTGCCAGTTTCCCCAACCCTTCATGTTATCTCTTGCTCATCCACCCTCCCAGGCAGTCTCCCCCCCCCCCAAGGTTGCTGCTGCTGCTGACCGACCTTCCTCTAACGCTCCGCGAGATAGTCTAGGAACGGTTGCCACCGCCTGTAGAACCCCTGCGCAGACCTTCTCAAGGCGAACTTAATCCTCTCCAACTTTATGAACCCAGCCATATCATTTAACCAGGCCTCCAGGCTGGGGGGCTTCGCCTCCTTTCACATTAGCAAGATCCTTCGCCGGGCTACTAAGGACGCAAAGGCCAGAATGCCGGCCTCTTTCGCCTCCTGCACTCCCAGTTCGTACACTACTCCAAATAGTGCTAGCCCCCAGCTTGGCTTGACCCAGACTTTCACCACCTGAGATATTGCTCCCGCCACTCCTCTCCAGAACCCCTCCAGTGCCGGGCATGACCAAAACATATGGACATGGTTCGCCGGGCTCCCTGAGCACCTTCCACATCTGTCCTCTACCCCAAAGAACCTACTCAACCTCACCCCAGTCAAGTGCGCTCTGTGGACCACCTTAAATTGTATCAGGCTGAGCCTGGCACACGAGGAGGAGGAGTTAACCCAACCCAGGGCATTAGCCCACAGCCCTTCCTCGATCTCCTCCCCCAGCTCCTCCTCCCATTTACCCTTCAACTCTTCTACCAGCGCTTCCCCCTCTTCTTTCAACTCCTGGTGTATTTCCGACACCTTGCCCTCCTCGACCCATACACCCGAGATCACCCTATCTTGAACTTCTTGTGCCGGGAGCATCGGGAATTCCCTCACCTGTCGCCTCACAAAAGCCCTCACCTGCATATATCTAAAGGCATTTCCCGGGGGTAACTCGAACTTCTCCTCCAGTGCCCCTAGGCTCGCAAACGTCCCGTCGATGAACAGGTCCCCTGTAGCGCACAAAGACTCCGTGAGACGAATAGAGTGAAGTCGATGAGGCTTTATTAAGCGTGTCTGTTCCCCAGCAGCCCGATAGTAAACTGGCCTGCGGGGGAAGGCACCGGCTTCTTATACTTCGCCTTCAGGGCGGAGCTTGAGGTCAACGGCCAACCAGGACCCGGGATCTGTCAGCCAATGACATTAGGGCTTCCAGTCCCACATGACCCCCAATACATACTACCACATCCCCCATTCTTCCAATCCCGACCCGATGCCAGCTCTGGAACCCCCCGTCCATATTCCCCGGGACAAACCGGTGGTTACCCCTGATCGGGGACCACACTGATGCTCCCATTGCACCCCGGTGCCGTCTCCACTGGCCCCAGATCCTTAGCGTTGCCGCCACCACCGGGCTCGTGGTATACTTTGTCGGCGAGAGCGGCAGCGGTGCTGTCACCAACGCCCCCAAGCTCGTTCCTTTATATGATGCCATCTCCATCCTATTCCATGCCGCCCCCTCTCCCTCCATAACCCATTTGCAGATCATCGCCACGTTTGCTGCCCAGTAGTAGCTCCCCAGGTTTGGCAGCGCCAACCCTCCTCGGTCCCTCCTGCGTTCCAGGAACCCTCACTTTACTCTCGGGGTCTTATTCGCCCACACAAACCCCATAATACTCCTACCTACTCTCTTAAAAAAGGCCTTAGTGATCACGATGGGAGGGCACTGAAACACAAACAGAAACCTCGGAAGGACCACCATTTTGACCGACTGCACTCTACCCGCCAGCGAGAGCGGTAACATGTCCCATCTTTTGAAATCCTCCTCTATTTGCTCCACCAACCTCGTCAGATTCCATTTATGTAGGGTCCCCCATCTCCTGGCTATCTGGATCCCCAGATACCGAAAGCTCCCCTCCGCCCTCCTCAGCGGTAGGTCCCCTATCCCTCTTTCTTGGTCCCCCGCCTGTAATACAAAGAGCTCACTCTTCCCTACATTGAGCTTATAGCCCGAAAAATCCCCAAACTCCCTTCGAGTCTGCATGACCTCCACCATCCCCTCCATTGGATCCGCCATGTACAGCAACAGGTCATCCGCATATAGCGACACCCGATGCTCTTCTCCCCCTCGGACCACCCCCCTCCATTTATTAGACTCCCTCAATGACATGGCCAATGGTTCGATCGCCAATGCGAACAACAGGGGGGACAGGGGGCACCCCTGCCTCGTCCCTCGGTACAGCCGAAAGTACTCCGACCTCCGCCGGTTCGTCACTACACTCGCCATCGGGGTTCTGTAAAGGAGCTTAACCCAATTGATAAACCCTCCCCCGAACCCAAACCTACGCAGCACCTCCCAGAGGTACTCCCACTCTACTCGGTCAAAGGCCTTCTCCGCGTCCATAGCTGCCACTATCTCCGCCTCTCCCTCCTCCGATGGCATCATCATCACGTTTAAGAGGCGCCGCACGTTAGTGTTTAGTTGCCTGCCCTTTACAAATCCCGTCTGGTCCTCGTGGATTACCCCCGGGACACAGTCCTCGATCCTCGTGGCCAGCACTTTTGCCAGCAACTTAGCACCCACGTTGAGGAGCGAGATCGGCCTGTACGATCCACATTGCAGTGGGTCCTTGTCCCGCTTTAGGATGAAGGAAATTGTCGCTTCCGACATTGTCGGGGGCAGGGTCCCCTCCTCTCTTGCCTCATTAAAGGTCCTCACCAGTAGTGGGGCCAACAGGTCTACGTACTTCCTGTAGAACTCCACCGGGAATCCGTCCGGTCCCGGGGCCTTTCCCACCTACATACTCCCAAACCCTTGCTCAGCTCCTCCAACCCAATTGGTGCCCCCAAACCAGCCACCTCTTGCTTCTCCACCCTCTGGAATCTCAGTTGATCTAGGAATCGTCTCATCCCCTCTTCCCCCGCTGGGGGCTGGGATCTGTACAGCTCTTCATAAAAGGCCTTAAATACCTTGTTTATTTTCGTCGCACTCCGAACCGTGGCTCCCCTTCCATCTTTGACTCCCCCTATTTCCCTCGCTGCCATCATCTTAAGGAACTGGTGTGCCAGCATCCGACTAGCCTTTTCCCCATACTCGTAGGTCGCCCCCTGTGCTTTCCTCCACTGTGCCTCCGCCTTCCCTGTGGTCAACAGGTCAAACTCCGTCTGGAGCCGTCGTCTTTCCCCAAGTAATCTTTCCTCCGGGGCCTCTGCGAATCTCCTGTCCACTCTCAAAATCTCCCCCACTAACCTCTCCCTTTCCATACCCTCTGTCTTTTCCCTATGAGCCGTAATGGAGATTAGCTCTCCCCTGATCACCGCCTTCAACGCCTCCCATACCACCCCCACCCGCACCTCCCCGTTGTCGTTGGCCTCCAAGTACCTTTCGATACACCCCCTCACCTTCCCACACACCACCTCGTCCGCCAGCAGTCCCACATCCAGCCGCCACAACGGGCGTTGGTCCCTCTCCTCTCCCAGCTCCAGTTCCACCCAGTGCGGGGCATGGTCCGAAACGGCTATGGCCGAATACTCCGTCCCCTCCACCCTCAGGATGAGCGCCCTACCCAGAACAAAAAAATCTATCCGGGAGTAGGCTTTGTGTACATGGGAGAAGAAAGAAAATTCCCTGGCCTGCGGCCTTGCAAACCGCCATGGGTCCACTCCCACCATCTGATCCATAAACCCCCTAAGTACCTTGGCCGCCGCCGGCCTCTTTCCAGTCCTTGATCTGGAGTGGTCCAGTGCTGGATCCAACACTGTATTGAAGTCCCCTCCCATTATCAGGCCTCCTACCTCCAGGTCCGGAATGCGCCCCAACATGCGCTTCATGAATCCAGCATCATCCCAGTTCGGGGCGTATACGTTTACCAACACCACCCACGTCCCTTGCAGCCTACCGCTCACCATCACATATCTCCCTCCATTGTCCGCTACAATAGTCTTGGCCTCAAATGACACCCGTTTTCCCACCAATATTGCCACCCTTCTATTCGTCGCGTCCAGTCCCGAGTGGAATACCTGTCCTACCCATCCCTTTCTTAGCCTGTCCTGGTCCGCCACCTTCAGGTGTGTCTCTTGGAGCATGGCCACGTCCGCCTTCAGTCCCTTTAAGTGCGCGAACACTCGAGCCCGCTTCACCGGCCCATTCAGGCCCCTCACATTCCACGTTATCAGCCGGATTGGAGGGGCTCTCACCCCCCCCCCTTCCCCCCCCCCCCCCCCCACGCCCCGCCGACTAGCCATCTCCTTTTCTGGGCCAGTTCCGTGTCCACGCCTCCCTCACCCTCCAGTCCCCCAGACGGGGGACCCCCTCTTCTGTGTCCCATTCCCTTTCGGCCAGTGCAGCAGCAACCCTTCCCCCCCCCTTCCCCCCCTCCCCTCCCCCCCGCTAGACCCCTGTCTAGCTTTTTTGCTCCCCCCATGTCACTCCCGTAAGTCAGCTGACGCCTGCTGACCCCGGCTTCCCCCGCCGTCCCATTGACCTCCCCGTGTGGGAGTCTCCCGATCAATATGCATTCCTTCGTTCCCCTTCCCACCTTTCTTCCCGCGCGCGGGAAAACACCCCGCGCCTTTCCAAAGCCCGCTCCGCCCCCTCTGGCGCAGCTCCTGTCGCGGCCTTGTCTCTCTCTCCCCCAGCCCATGTAACAGTTCCTGCGCCTGATTGACCCCCTATATACAACAACCATCACACATCAAACCCCAAAACATCCCCCCCACCCTCACAAACCCTCAGTTAGAGTCCAACTTTTCGGCTTGTACAAAGGTCCACGCCTCTTCAGGCGTTTCAAAGTAATAGTGTTGGCCCTTGTATGTGAGCCACAGTCGCGCTGGCTGCAGCATTCCGAATTTCACTTCTTTCCGGTACAATGCCGCTTTGGCCCGGTTGAAACCCGCTCTCCGCTTTGCAACCTCCGTGCTCCACTCCGGGTATATTCGGATCTCTGCATTGTCCCACTTACTGCTCCGCTCCTTCTTGGCCCATCTCAGGACCCACTCTCTGTCTGTGAACCGGTGAAATCTCACCACCATCGCCCTTGGCGGCTCATTTGCCTGGGGCTTCCTCGCCAGCACCCGGTGTGCCCCATCCAGCTCCAGCGGCCTCGAAGGGGCCTTCGTGCCCATCATCGCCTCGAGCATCGTTCTCGCGTATGCCCCGGCATCGGCCCCCTCCACTCCCTCAGGGAGAGCCAGGATCCGCAGATTCTTTCTCCTCGACCTGTTCTCCAGGTCTTCGAGTCTTCCCGCCCACCTCTTGTGTAGCGCCTCGTTCTGCTCCACTCTCACCGCCAGGCCCACGAGCTCGTCCTCGTTCTGACTGACTCTTTTCTGTACCTCCTGGATCTTAACTTTGTGGCTTCTGGGTGATCCCGAGTCCTTCAATTGCCGAAAGCATAGGCGCCAACATCTCCTTGTGCATCTCCTCGCGCTGCTCCTCGAAGCAGCGCTTGATGAACTCCTGCAGCTCCCCTTTGTCCCTGGCCGCCGCCATTTTGTTTTTTTCCCTCGCTTTTCCCGTTGCTCCAGTGCCGCTCCTTTGGCCGTTACACTTCTGGTCCGTTTCATAGAAGTTGGAGGGGGACCTCTCTCTTCCCTTCCCCACTGGTTGCATCAAAAAAAGTTCAGTTGGGACTCCTCTAGGGAGACCGAAAGTCGGTGGTAGTGGGAGCTGCCGAATTGTGCAGCTTAGCTCTGCATAGCCACAACCGGAAGTCATTTCATTTCATTTTCAACACTACATGAGTCCCATTCAATGTTGGGGAAGTTAAAATCTCCCAGCACGACCACCCTATTGCACCTACATTTTTCTATAATCTGTCTGCATATTTGTACCTCTACTTAGCGCTCGCTTTTGGGAGGCCTGTAGTAAAGTCCCAACAATTTAGTGCACCCTTCCTATTTCTTTGCTCTACCCATATTGCCTCAGTGCTCGAATCTTCCATCGTCCCCTCCTTAATCACAGCTGTGATATCATCTCTGACCAGTAATGCAACTCCTCCACCCCTTTTACCTCCCTCTCACCTCCCTCTCTATCCCTCCAGAAGCATCTATACCCTGGGATATGTAGTTGCCAGTCTTGCCCTTCCCTCAACCAAGTCTCCGTAATACCAATAACATCATATTCCCAGGTACTAATCCAAGCCCTAGGTTCATCTGCCTTACCTGCTACACTTCTCGCATTGAAACAAATGTACCTCAGACCACCTGCCCCTTTGCGTTCATCATCTCTTCCCTGTCTACTCTTCCCCTTAGTCACATTGAGTTTATTATCTAGTACCTTACTGGCTTTAGTTGCTGCCTCTTTACTGACCTCTGACTTCCTAATCTGGTTCCCATCCCCCTGCCACATTAGTTTAAAACCTCCCCAACAGTGTTAGCAAAAGCACCCCCTAGGACATTGGTTCCAGTCCTGCCCAGGTGTAGACCATCCGTTTTGCAATGGTCCCACCACCCCCCAGAACTGGTTCCAATGTCCCAAAAATCTGAACCCCTCCCTCCTGCACCATCTCTCAAGCCACATATTCATTCTGACTATTCTGACTATTGAATTTCTACTCTGACTGTCTCGTGGCATTGGTAGCAATCCTGGGATTACTACCTTTGAGGTCCTACTTATTAACTTATCTCCTAACTCGCTAAATTCTGATTTTAGGACCTCATCCCGTTTTTTACCCATATCGTTGGTGCCTATATGCACCACGACAACTGGCTGTTCACCCTCCCCCTTCAGTATGTCCTGCAGCCGATCTGAGACATCCCTGACCCGTGCACCCGGGAGGCAACATACCATTCGAGAGTCTCGTTTTCGACCACAGAAACGCCTGTCTACTCCCCTTACGATTGAATCCCCTATGACTATAGCCCTGGATTGGATTGGATTTGTTTATTGTCATGTGTACCCAGGTACAGTGAAAAGTATTTTTCTGCAAGCAGCTCAACAGATCATTAAGTACATGAGAAGAAAAGGGAATAAAAGAAAATCCATAATAGGGCAACACAAGGTTCACAATGTAACTACATAAGCACTGGCATCGGGTGAAGCATACAGGGTGTAGTGTTAATGAAGTCAGTCCATAAGAGGGTCATTCAGGAGTCTGGTGACAGTGGGGAAGAAGCTGTTTTTGAGTCTGTTTGTGCGTGTTCTCAGACTTTTGTATCTCCTGCCCGATGGAAGAAGTTGGAAGAGTGAGTAAGCCGGGTGGGAGGGGTCTTTGATTATGCTGCCCACTTTCCCCAGGCAGCAGGAGGTGTAGATGGAGTCAATGGATGGGAAGCAGGTTTGTGTGATGGACTGGGCGGTGTTCACGACTCTCTGTATTTGGACTGCCAGTCTTTTTCCCGCCCTTCTGTGCAGCAGAGCTAGCCACGGTGCCATGAGCCTGGCTACTACTGCCTTCCCCTGGTGAGTCATCTCCCCCAACAGTATCCAAAACGGTATACCTGTTTTGGAGGGAGATGACCGCAGGGGACACCTGCACTGCCTTCCTGCTCTTTCTCTGCCTTTTGGTCACCCATTCCCTGTCTCCCTCACCAACCCTAATCTGCGGTGTGACCAACTCACTGAACGTGCTATCCACGACCTCCTCAGCATCGCGGATGCTCCAAAGTGAGTCCATCTGCAGCTCCAGAGCCGTCATGCGGTCTAACAGGAGCTGCAGCTGGACACACTTCCCGCACATGAAGGAGTCAGGGGCATCGACCGCGTCCCTGAACTCCCACATTGAGCACGAGGAGCAAAACATGGGTCTGGGGTCTCCTGCCATTTTTACACTTTACCTTAACTGATTACAAATATAATATCAAATAATGAATAAGTGAAAGGAATAAGGATTTTACTTCCCAATCATAATACTTACCAACGCCACGAAGTGTTAAATTTCTCCCAGCTACATACCTTCCCGATAGACCCCTGGCCACTGCTCCCGCCGAAAATCTGAAACTATCACTTGCGGATAAAAGAAAATGAAAAGAGAGAGCTTACCTGATATTCACTCACCCCCTTAGGTTAGAGGAGGTCTCGGGTTTAGCATCTGCCCAACTTAAATAGAGGTAAAAATCAAACACTTGAGCACATACCTGATTCCCAAGCTGTACTCCGGCTCCCTCCCTCTCTCCCGCTCCCGGAAATGAAGGCCGCTGGAACCTGGGGGCAAGTTTAAACACCTACCTGAATCCCAAGCTGCACTCACTGCACTCCGGCTCGCACTCTCTCTCCCGCTCCCGGATACTGCAAGTAATTCTCCTAATCTAATTTCTGGTCTAATATCCTTATTCCCTAATGCTCCTTCTTTTCCTGTAAGATTTCCAGCTTCTTCCCTTATCATTGATACCTCAGCTCCTGTGTCCACAATAAATCTCTTTCCTCTGTATTCTATTACTAATTCCCCTTTTCCTGTTTCTCTTGTTTGATTTTGGGTAGCCTGTTTAAGGGGAGGAGCCAAATCTGTTCAATTTATACCGGGGCCTCCTCTGCCTCTTCCTCGGAATCCCCCTCGCGAGGATCCCGAGTAACACTCTGGTGGGTGATACCTACCTTGCCCAATCTGTATAAGATGGACGGGTTGCATCTAAACCGGAGAGGCATAAATATCCTGGCCGCGAGATTTGCTAGTGTCACACGGGAGGGTTTAAACTAGTATGGCAGGGGGGTGGGCACGGGAGCAATAGGTCAGAAGGTGAGAGCGTTGAGGGAGAACTAGGGAATAGGGACAGTGTGGCTCTGAGGCAGAGCAGACGGGGAAAAGTTGCTGAACACAGCGGGTCTGGTGGCCTGAAGTGCATATGTTTTAATGCAAGGAGCATTACGGGTAAGGCAGATGAACTTGGAGCTTGGATTACTACTTGGAACTATGATGTTGTTGCCATTACAGAGACCTGGTTGAGGGAAGGGCAGGATTGGCAGCTAAACGTTCCAGGATTTAGATGTTTCAGGCGGGATAGAGGGGGATGTAAAAGGGGAGGCGGAGTTGCGCTACTTGTTCAGGAGAGTATCACAGCTATACAGCGAGAGGACACCTCAGAGGGCAGTGAGGCTATATGGGTAGAGATCAGGAATAAGAAGGGTGCAGTCACAATGTTGGGGGTATACTACAGGCCTCCCAACAGCCAGCGGGAGATAGAGGAGCAGATAGGTAGACAGATTTTGGAAAAGAGTAAAAACAACAGGGTTGTGGTGATGGGAGACTTCAACTTCCCCAATATTGACTGGGACTCACTTAGTGCCAGGGGCTTAGACGGGGCAGAGTTTGTGAGGAGCATCCAGGAGGGCTTCTTAAAACAATATGTAAACAGTCCAACTAGGGAAGAGGCGGTACTGGACCTGGTATTGGGGAATGAGCCCGGCCAGGTGGTAGATGTTTCAGTAGGGGAGCATTTCGGTAACAGTGACCACAATTCAGTAAGTTTTAAAGTACTGGTGGACAAGGATAAGAGTGGTCCGAGGATGAATGTGCTAAATTGGGGGAAGGCTAATTATAACAATATTAGGCGGGAACTGAAGAACATAGATTGGGGGCGGATGTTTGAGGGCAAATCAACATCTGACATGTGGGAGGCTTTCAAGTGTCAGTTGATAGGAATACAGGACAGGCATGTTCCTGTGAGGAAGAAAGATAAATACGGCAATTTTCGGGAACCTTGGATGACGAATGATATTGTAGGCCTCGTCAAAAAGAAAAAGGAGGCATTTGTCAGGGCTAAAAGGCTGGGAACAGACGAAGCCTGTGTGGCATATAAGGAAAGTAGGAAGGAACTTAAGCAGGGAGTCAGGAGGGCTAGAAGGGGTCATGAAAAGTCATTGGCAAATAGGGTTAAGGAAAATCCCAAGGCTTTTTACACTTACATAAAAAGCAAGAGGGTAGCCAGGGAAAGGGTTGGCCCACTGAAGGATAGGCAAGGGAATCTATGTGTGGAGCCAGAGGAAATGGGCGAGGTACTAAATGAATACTTTGCATCAGTATTCACCAAAGAGAAGGAATTGGTAGATGTTGAGTCTGGAGAAGGGGGTGTAGATAGCCTGGGTCACATTGTGATCCAAAAAGACGAGGTGTTGGGTGTCTTAAAAAATATTAAGGTAGATAAGTCCCCAGGGCCGGATGGGATCTACCCCAGAATACTGAAGGAGGCTGGAGAGGAAATTGCTGAGGCCTTGACAGAAATCTTTGGATCCTCGCTGTCTTCAGGGGATGTCCCGGAGGACTGGAGAATAGCCAATGTTGTTCCTCTGTTTAAGAAGGGTGGCAGGGATAATCCCGGGAACTACAGGCCGGTGAGCCTTACTTCAGTGGTAGGGAAATTACTGGAGAGAATTCTTCGAGACAGGATCTACTCCCATTTGGAAGCAAATGGACGTATTAGTGAGAGGCAGCACGGTTTTGTGAAGGGGAGGTCGTGTCTCACTAACTTGATAGAGTTTTTCGAGGAGGTCACTAAGATGATTGATGCAGGTAGGGCAGTAGATGTTGTCTATATGGACTTCAGTAAGGCCTTTGACAAGGTCCCTCATGGTAGACTAGTACAAAAGGTGAAGTCACACGGGATCAGGGGTGAACTGGCAAGGTGGATACAGAACTGGCTAGGCCATAGAAGGCAGAGGGTAGCAATGGAGGGATGCTTTTCTAATTGGAGGGCTGTGACCAGTGGTGTTCCACAGGGATCAGTGCTGGGACCTTTGCTCTTTGTAGTATATATAAATGATTTGGAGGAAAATGTAACTGGTCTGATTAGTAAGTTTGCAGACGACACAAAGGTTGGTGGAATTGCGGATAGCGATGAGGACTGTCTGAGGATACAGCAGGATTTAGATTGTCTGGAGACTTGGGCGGAGAGATGGCAGATGGAGTTTAACCTGGACAAATGTGAGGTAATGCATTTTGGAAGGGCTAATGCAGGTAGGGAATATACAGTGAATGGTAGAACCCTCAAGAGTATTGAAAGTCAAAGAGATCTAGGAGTACAGGTCCACAGATCACTGAAAGGGGCTACACAGGTGGAGAAGGTAGTCAAGAAGGCATACGGCATGCTTGCCTTCATTGGCCGGGGCATTGAGTATAAGAATTGGCAAGTCATGTTGCAGCTGTATAGAACCTTAGTTAGGCCACACTTGGAGTATAGTGTTCAATTCTGGTCGCCACACTACCAGAAGGATGTGGAGGCTTTAGAGAGGGTGCAGAAGAGATTTACCAGAATGTTGCCTGGTATGGAGGGCATAAGCTATGAGGAGCGATTGAATAAACTCGGTTTGTTCTCACTGGAACGAAGGAGGTTGAGGGGCGACCTGATAGAGGTATACAAAATTATGAGGGGCATAGACAGAGTGGATAGTCAGAGGCTTTTCCCCAGGGTAGAGGGGTCAATTACTAGGGGGCATAGGTTTAAGGTGAGAGGGGCAAAGTTTAGAGTAGATGTACGAGGCAAGTTTTTTACGCAGAGGGTAGTGGGTGCCTGGAACTCACTACCGGAGGAGGTAGTGGAGGCAGGGACGATAGGGACATTTAAGGGGCATCTTGACAAATATATGAATAGGATGGGAATAGAAGGATACGGACCCAGGAAGTGTAGAAGATTGTAGTTTAGTCGGGCAGTATGGTCGGCACGGGCTTGGAGGGCCGAAGGGCCTGTTCCTGTGCTGTACATTTCTTTGTTCTTTGTTCTTTGTAATCCTCCCCTGACAGCTGCTGCTCTTCTCCTATCCTCAATGAATCTGTCTCTTTCCTCCCGACTGAGGGCTAGGAATTGTTCCCTTGGTAAGTAATTTAGATTTTGTGGTGGGGGTGGTCCTTGTGACCGCAGATTATACCCGTGTTGTGGCATTGCTGGTTGGGCTAGATTTTGTCCCGTTTTGTCGGGTATCTGTCGATTCGGTGGTCTGGTCTGAGCATTTTGTGTTGAAACATTATTTTGGGCAGCTGCTGCTCTTCTTTGTTCCCCTTTTGTTTGTTTATCCTTAATTGCTTTGCTGCCAAATCAAATTTGACCATTTCTCTTCCTATTTCTTTTCTGGGCGTTGTTAGCAGTATTGTTGAGAAGCTATTCCCTCCTGGAATCTTGAGTCATAATTCCCTCAGGAATCTGACTACATCGGCCCCCTCTTCCTTATTAACCTCATATATTCGGTCGACATATGTTGTGAGGTGTTCCCCTGCATATGCTGCCTCTGTCATTTCTTTCATTAATTTAGCTCTCTCATTTTCCAAATCTTCTCATTTATTAAATCTGAGACTTTGCCTGTAACTATTTCTCCCACTGTATGTAAATCAATCAATTTGGTGGATTCTCCTGATGCTCCCATTTTCTTCACTAACTGTTTTACCCTCTGTGAATACTCAATTCTACTCTCCCCATCTTTCTTTGGGCCTGCTGTCTTCATTACTGCTGCTACTATTTTATACGGTACCATACCCCCCTGTCCTTCCTCTGGACCTGCTGTAAATGACCAAACTACTTTCTCACTTCTGGGGCACGGCGTTCTTAAAGGGGCCCTTCTATCTGGTTCCCTATATTCTGAGAAATGTATTTGTCGTTGTACCGGTTCTTCTTCAAGATAGGGGGTACCCTGTTGTACAAAATCTTCCACCGGTTCTATATATTCATCAAACATTGCAATTGGTACTTGGCTATCCCGTGGAGCAAACTTTACCCTATCTATGGGAGTAGGTGCAGTTATTCGGGGTCTTGGGACATTCTGTATCCTTTCTTGTGGTCTTAATGCTGCTATTATCTGGCCTTGTGTTTCTGTGCTTTTCCTTACTCTACTCATGGCTCTTCCGAAAGTATCATACCCTTTGCTCATTTGCCAAATTTGAGCTTTCGGGATAACGTTTGGTAATCCCAGTAATTTTGTAGAATCAATTTGTTGACTTCCTCCTAATATTTCTCCTATTTTAAGTCCCCTAGGTATAATCTCTCTTTCCCATCCTTCCTGATCTCTGTGGTGTACCATTTTTGCCTTCGGATTATACATATAATACGGTTTATTATCAACCTTATTTATTGGTCGATAAGTGGAAGGTTGTTGTTGTTTCCAGTAATCACTAAAACCAGGGGCTGGTTTAGCACACTGGGCTAAATAGCTGGCTTTGAAAGCAGACCAAGACAGGCCAGCAGCGCGATTCAATTCCCATACCAGCCTCCCCGAACAGGTGCCGGAATGTGGCGACTAGGGGCTTTTCACAGTAACTTCATTTGAAGCCTACTTGTGACAATAAGTGATTTTCATTTGTCATTTTCATTTCACTATAATCCCCTATTTCTAATGGTTTAGAATTTTTTCTATTCCCTTTTCTTCTCCTTGGTTTTAATATTTCCCCATTCTCTGATGAGGATGATGATTCTTCCTGTCCCAGCGCAGGAGGCGCAAAAATCCCAACTAGATTTTGTTCCTCTTCACTTTCTTGTGTTTCAAAAAAATAATCTATAAAAGCTCCTTCTTCACGGGCAGCACGGTAGCACAGCGGTTAGCGCAATTGCTTCACAGCTCCAGGGTCCCAGGTTCGATTCCGGCTTGGGTCACTGTCTGTGTGGAGTCTGCACGTCCTCCCCGTGTCTGCGTGGGTTTCCTCCGGGTGCTCCGGTTTCCTCTCACAGTCCAAAGATGTGCAGGTTAGGTGGATTGGCCATGATAAATTGCCCTTAGTGTCCAAAATTGCCCTTAGTGTTGGTTGGGTGGGGTTACTGGGTTATGGGATAGGGTGGAGGTGTTGACCTTGGGTAGGGTGCTCTTTCCAAGAGCCGGTGCAGACTCGATGGGCCGAATGGCCTCCTTCTGCTCTGTAAATTCTATGAAATGTGTGGCAGATTTCCCAGGCCAATTTTCTTCCCGAAACGGACTTAAATCTGGGTATTGAGAATGGTATCCCTTTGGGAAATTTTCAAAGGGGTCCGAATTCCCTTGGTTATCTGGGGCTCGGGGACGTGTTTTTCTGTCTCTGACAGGGTGCTGGCACTTGGTTGAATTGAAATTCAGATCGCTGTCTCATTCTTGCTGTGTCTAAAAGGACTTGTGGCTATTGCTCTCGCCAAATCCTTATTATCTGACCTGCCCTAGCCGGAGGGTTAATGCACATGTCTTTATTGTCACTCTCAGAGAGTCCCTTGAGTTATTTTTGAATATTCCGTCTCCTAATAATGTCATATCAACATTTCTCCCTACACTATGTCTTAGGATTCTTTCCATGTTTGCTTGATTTACTTCTGTCTCATCCATCATACTATACTGCTGTCCGGAATTGTTTAGTGATACCACATGTATAATCTTTGTCCCATGGCTCAGAGTTGTGGCTCCAGCTATCCCTTCTTTAAATTCTCCTCTTAGAACTACCTCTTCATCCATTTTTAGCTGTACCTCCGGATTGTATCTATGAGCCAATACCCCTGAAATTCCTGCCCCTAATTTCCCCTTTCTATTGGAAGGATTAACTTGTATGTCCTTTTGGGCATTTGTAAAGTCTCCTTCCACTAAGTGGATCTGCTTTCCTCCTGCGTGCAATTTTTTTATAAGTCTTGTCTGCTCCCATTCATCTTCGATTTTACTTGGCACATTTGTTTGAAGCCCTACTGTTTTCACTGTGCTGTCTGATTCTAGGACTGATTCCTCGTCATTTTCCATTTCTAAAGCTTCATTTTTCTGCAGCTGTTTTCTATCTTCGTTTGCCACTTCAGACTTACTTTTGTGTTCACTAGGGACCTGTATTATTTCTTTCATGTTTTCTTCGTCAATGATTTTAACCAGTTTGGAGCACTCTTTACCCACTTGAGCAGCTGCATGCTTCGGTCTGTGTCTGAACAAAATTAGTGATGCAGCTTGCTTTTCAAATGCAAATTTACAAAGTGCTTTAAGAATCCCGACTGGATCTCTATATTGCAGGTCTTTAGGCACTCTAACAAAGAAGGAGACGTCTCCATCTTGATACGTCTCTCTCTTCCAGGATTTGTTAAGCTCTTTTAATTTCTTCCATTCTTGTTTCATTGCTTCATCTCTCTTGACTGTATTCCAGGGCAAGAGAATTCTCCTACTTGCCATTTTTTGGATTTCTAACTTCTGTTCCTGGTTGTCCCTTTCAGGTGCACTCTGAAATTAAGGATAAGTACCCTTTCTGGGCCCTATCCAAGGCTAACTAAGGCACTATCTTCCTGTTTGAGTTAAGGGTCGATTGGTTATTGGTCTCTAAAGGTTTCTAAGCATCCCAATTTCGCTAGGATGTCCCTCACAATCTGCCTCACTCTAAGAATGATTTATTTTTTGGCCTCCTTTTACCAGTAATGGATGCAAGATTTTTAGTGCTGTCACCAAGATGTCTCGCAGACTTTTTCTCAGGGTCAGTATCTTCTAGTCTACTGATTTTCACCCCAACCTGAGTTTTATGTCCCCTCGATCCACAGAATATCCTTACAAAAGTCAATCACACATGACTTCCCAAACTAAACTCGGCAGGTAAAGTTTGACTCACACATAGACTAGAAACTTCTAATATTCTAGCCTTTGTGCCAGTTAGAAACTTCTAATATTCTAACCGTTGTTTGGGAACTAGAAACTTCTAATATTCAGGGCCTCACGTTGGGCACCATGAAGTTAAAATCTCACCACTATTCTTAGAATTCCCCTATACCAAAAAGGGTCGATATTCTAAATGGTGAACAGGGATTCTCACTCCCCGACTCCTGTGCAGGCTTCAGTGGGTGCTATTCAGGTCAAACTATGTTTTCAAGTTATCTCCCGGTATAACCCATACCTTCACAGAAGAATTTTACCCACTTACCACTTAGTAACATCGATATCCTGGGTCCTGCGTTGCTAAGTAAGTAAAGTAGGCTTTGTAATAACCACTGTTTCAGGTTAAAACTTTTAAGTTATTTTATTATATATTTTTTTTCTTTTAAAAGGTGCAATCACTGTCTTTACAGAAAAGTAAAAAGATCTTGCTTCTGGATCCTTCTGGTTGGTTGAAGGGACCTTCAGGCCCAACTTGACAATCAATCTTCTTTAAAGTCTGGTCTTCTTTAGATGTATTCGCTGGTGAGCCCGGTTGCTATGTCCTATCTTTCCCATGTACCGAGCTGTGCGAGCCGGCTCTGCTGGCTGTCCCCTTTCTTCGGGTTTATATATTTTTCTCACAGTTATTAAGTTTTTATGACTTTATTGTAAAGTGACTTTTATTTCACTTGGATTGTAAAAGGTACCTTTAATCTGAATTTTTCTAACACGGCTAAGTATTCAATTTGGGCATGGCCTCAGCTAATAGATCTGATTACATTGTGTCCTTTGTGATTTCAAAATGCTTTGATTTCAAGAGACGTGTGAATTTTGATCCCTGTCATTTCTATAGTTTTATTTTCCAATTGTGTCCCCAGCTCATAATTTTGACTTTGATTTTGGCTTTAAATTATGTTTCTTGTAGACGGATAGTCTCCAATTTTCTATTAATTTACCTGATGTCAGCAGAGCTTCACACCTATATATTTGTCCCCCTAGTCATTCTTTTCTATCTGCTGATTTTACTTCAATGAAGGTGTGAATCATTGCTTTTAGCGTAATGCTAAAAATCCACTTGGTTATAACTTGAAAGATTTACATTTATCACCGAGCTCAACTGAAACCCTCCTCCATGCTTTTCCAGACGCTTACTAAGATGGTTAATTTCAATGAAGGTGTGAACCATTGTTTTTAGCTTCATACAAAAATCCTGTTTGTTTGCTAAGCCTGTTTGGGAGAAGGAATCTGCATTTTATAATCCTGCTCTTTGCAGCTGCTGTTAACCCTTCGTGGGATCTTTCCCTACATTCTCTCATGGTTCACTCAGACCAGATATTGCCAGACTTCCATGTTTCAAATGACACATCTTTCCATATTATCAATTGCAAGCTGCTGGGAGACAGCAGTGAGAGTTTAAAGGTTCAGGGAGTCGGGATTTCAGAATCTGTGTGTGGAAGAGTGGGATCACAGGGAAGCAGCTATTGTTGAGTTTTTTACACTCTTATCTAAGCTCTGACTTTTCATTCTATAGAACCTTACCTGAAATTGATGAGAAAAGAAACGTGTTGAAGCTTTTTCTCTTGCACGTATCAGGGCACTTCACAAGAATACCACCAAATGGGTATGAGAAGCGATTGCTGATTGGTTGGCAAATGGACAATGATTGGTTGAGATGTTGCCATGGGGAATACACCAGTTGATGGAAAGTGACAGATAACTGCTAAGCATTGTTTGAAATTTAAACCAGGCAGCTTGACCCTGATGAGCCAAGGCATTGCCCTGGGGACTGAATCAGTGAATGGCTGTCACTTATTTTGTTTGGCTGAATCAGGCGCAATATGTGTACATGTTCTCTCTGTCTTCAAAGAACAGGCCCCCGTGTATTGAAATATGTAACATCCAGTACACACAACTGCACCACACTGCAAGCCCCGCCTTCCCCTGCCAACATTCGGCAGGGATTGGTCGCTCTGTGACACCCTGGTCCATTCCTCCATCACGTCCAACTCCTCATCCCCTTCCCACAGCACCCTCCCCTACAACCGCGGAAGGTGCAACACCTGCACCTTTACCTCCTCACTGTTCAAGGCCCCAAGCACTCCTTTCAAGTGAAGCAGCGATTCACTTGCACCTCCTTCAATCTGCTCTACTGTTTTCACTGCTCCCAATGTGGTCTTGTCTACATTCGGGAAACTGAACTCAGACTGGGTGACCGCTTTGCAGAACAGCTTCGCTCAGGCAGCAAGCAGGACAACAACCTTCCCGTCGCTGGTCATTTGAACTCAGCACCTTGCTCTCATGTCCAAGTGTCCATCCTTGGCCGGCTGCAAGGCTCCAATGAAGCCCTGAAATGCAATGCAAGTTGGAGCCACACCTCATCTTCTGATTAGGCCCATAACAGCCCTCAGAACTCAACACTGAGTTCAACAGGGTTACACTGTGACCTTTCTCCTCCATCTTAACCATTTTTGTTCCAGGCCATTCACGTTTTGGTCCAATGTAACACCCCTGCCCATCCCCCACTTCCCCCATCCCCCACTCCCCCCATCGCCCATCCCCCACACCCCCCATCCCCGCGCCCATCCCCCATTCCTCCCCGCTCATTCCCCCACTCCTTACAGGGCCATCAGTCACTTGTTCTGATGCTTTGCTATATCTTTGTTGCAATCTCTCCCAGCTCCTACTAATCGGTGTTCCCGTTGTTCCAGTCCTTTTAGACAGTACATCATTCAACACATTTTTCCCTCTGTGGGAGGGTCATACAGACTCGAAACGTTAACTCTGATTTCTCTCCCTACAGATGCTGCCAGACCTGCTGAGGTTTCCAGCATTCTCTGTTTTTGATTCAGATTCCAGCAGTGTTTTGTTTTTATTAATGAGCAAATGTTGTCCAATCACAGAATCTCATGTTGGACACTGAGAGAACGATTTTCCGCCCTCCTCTATCCTTCCCCACACCCCCGCCTCATTCCACCCTGCCCAACCCCTCCCCCACCCTGCCCTGCCACCCACCCCGCCCCTTCCCCATCCCTCCCCTGGCCCTTGCCCCCTCCCCTTGACCACTGCTCCTCCTCTGTGCCTTGACCATCCCCCTGCCCCCTACCGCTCTCTGCCCCTTCCCCGCCACTCCCCGGCCCTTGCCCCCTCCCCTTGACCCCTGCTTCCCGCCTCTCCCCCACCCCGTCCCTCCCCTTGCTCCTCCCTTGCCCCTGTCCCTCTGCCACTTCCCCCTCCCCTGCCCTTTGCCCCTCCCCTGCCCTTTGCCCCTCCCCTGCCCTTTGCCCCTCCCCACCCCTTGTCCCTCCCACCCCTTGTCCCTCCCCACCCCTTGCCCCTCCCCACCCCTTGCCCCTCCCCACCCCTTGCCCCTTCCTGCCCCATTCCCCCTACCTGTCCCCCACCCCTGCCCCTCACCACCCCTTCCCATGCCCCTTGCCCCTCCCCTGCCCTTTGTCCCTCCCCACCCCTTGCTCCTCCCCTACCCCTCCCCCACCCCTTGCCCCTCCCCTGCCCCTTCCCATCCCTTGCCCCTCCCTGGCCCCTGCCCCTCCCCCTCCTCTGCCCCTTGCCCCTCCCCCGCCGCGTGTTCTGCAGCAATGGACGTGGTTTGCCAGTAGCAGACAGTAGAATCTTCCGGTCCCGCCGATATCTGGAGCGTTTACCGTGGCTCACCTGTTCTGCCACAAAGGGACGCCTTCGGTAGGACAGGAGGATCCTGTCGATGATCGAAGAGCCCTTCGTCATCACAAGGGCTGTGCGGTGATCACTCCGATTTACACAGCCACGGACAGAGCAGCTCTGTCCTTTAGGACCCGGCCAGCTTGGTCTGTAGGTGCTACTGAGCCCCTCTGCTGATGGACATTGGAGCCCCCACCCAGAGTATATTCTGCGTCCTTGCCACCCTCAGTGCTTCCTCCGAGTGGTGTTCAACATGGAGGAGAACTGATTCATCAGCTGATGGTGGCCGGTGTGTGGTAATCAGCAGGAGGTTTCCTTGCCCATGTTTAACCTGAAGCAATGAAACTTCCTGGGGTCCAGAGTCAATGTTGAAGATTCCCAGGATAACTCCCTCCCGACTGTACCCCACTGTGCCGCCACCTCTGGGGGCTATGCCTGGCTGAATGTCTATGTCAGGCTGTTGGTTGACTAGTCTCTGAGACAGCTCTCCCAACTTTGGCACAACCCCAGATGTTAGTAAGGAGGAATTTGCAGGGTTGACGAGGCTGGGTTAATCAAAAATCTATCCAGCTCTGTCTTAAAATATTCAGATTCTGCTTCCTCTGCCTTTTGAGGAAGACAGTTGCAGAGACTCATTTTAGTTTCCCTGCTGTCTGGGCTTTCACACCTTTTGTTCTCTCCGGGGACTGCCATTAGCACTCTGTTCCCTTGGTTTCTGTGACTCTGACTCATCTTTTATTCCTTCGCCCCACAGTATAAATATCTCCCACTTTCTCTGTCTTTTAGATTTGACAAAGGGTCATCTGGACTCGAAACTTTAGCTCTTTTCTCCCTCTCTAGATGCTGCCAGACCTGCTGAGATTTTCCTGCATTTTCTCTTTGGTTGCAGAGATTCCGGATCTTCTGAGGGAAAGCATTCTCCTCGTCTCCCGGCTTTCTCCGGCTGTGCTGTGCCACACTGCGAGCTGCTTCCCGGTACAGCGTGGCCGGAGAATCACACCCAATACATTACCCCCGACACCATAGAATCGCTGCAGTGCAAAAGGAGGCCATTCGGCCCATTGAGTCCGCACCAACCCTCTCTCTACCTAGGTCCACTCCCTCAACCCCACCTGACCTTTTTGGACACTAAGGGCAATTTATCATGGCCAATCCACCTAATTGCACATCTTTGGACTGTGGGAGGAAACCGGAGCTCCCGGAGGAATCTCATGGGGAGAACGTGCAAATTCCACACAGACAGTTACCCGATGCCGCTATCGAACCCCTGGTCCCTGGCACTGTGAGGTAGCAGTGCCAACCACTGTGTCACCGTGCCTCCCCTCCCCTTCCCTTCCATTACCTGATTCACAGCTTTTTCTGGGATGTTACTCTATAGTGAAGATCGATGCAAAATTCCTGTTTAATTCATCCGCCTGAATCCTACTTTCCATTCCCAATTCCCCAGATGTAATTGACAGAAGTATTGTGTTAGTGGTGAATACACTTGTGTTGTTGCTGTGTGAGACAGCTAGCTTCACCTGTTGCCCAAATTGTTGAGGTATCTAACCCTAATCTGACATACACTGGGCACCTTTCCGGGTTGAAAGACCCTGTCATGAGTTTGTGATACACTGCTAGTGCGTTAAGGAAACGGAGCTCGATTCTAAATGTGAATTTGAGCACAGGATGGAGCCCATTAAGATATGTAAGATAATTATTCCAATTAGCTATGGATTTAAATAGAGCAAACATACATCCACATGTCAGAAATATGCGCGGAGCAGAGGTTAGCTGTAATTCCATTGAAGACACATTTCCCATGGAACCCAACAAAGATGTTTTTGAGAACTGGGCCTAGAGGGAATCCCATGGCAACACCATGTATTTGGGAAGATGTGGTGACTTTAAAACTGAATCAATGGCGTGTGTTGCCAGGTTCATAAGTTCAATGAGTTCTGATTCACACAATGGCGGTGTGTCTATGACATCGAGCTGCGCTGCAAATATCTGTCACTTCCTTCAGTGGAATATTAGCAAATAGACTGAAACGTGGAATGAGCACAGCAATGCTATCAATGTGCAAGTCCTGTACGGCCATCACCCTGCATCTGGAAAACCTGCTCAGAACTGATTGTAACAATTCATGTTGTCACAGATAAGGGAGGGGGTAAATGGACATCACATTTGTGTGCCTTGGGCAGTCCATACAGATGTGGAAGCAGTGGGCAGTGAGGACAGAGTCTCACAAAGACACCGTGTGGCAGCTCATTGCACTTACACCAGTCGAAAGGGCATTTTATGAGTTTACTTCCGAGAGAGGCTTTCCAGTCATGTTGGGCGGTGGGTCCAATGTATAAGAATTTAGACCCGTCATTAATAAAGCGTGCATTTTGTTGATATTGCCACGGCGTTAACAATGATTATTCCCAACTCTTTGTCTGGTTTCCTGATTTGTATGTCTGGGTTGGTCTATAAGCCTCACAATTCTCTATGTGAAATTCAGCAAGGCCATTTGGAATTGCACAGATCAGCTAAGCACACTTTCAAGAATTCAGCATATTTAGTGGATGCTGGTTTGTGGTGGGATAGTTGGGGGTAAGGAGTTTAAACTCAGCAAATACCTCTTCACGTTTGAGTTGGGATAAAGGTGCATCAAAACTGAAGCCATGCGCAACACAACCGCATGTCTTTCTGAGAGAACATTGGTCAGGGAGATTTGTCATGTGTTCGGTGGCGTTGTTAATTGTGTTTCCGAAACAGCTCTACTTAAGTGAGTTCATGGTGCAGCAGTGTTTGAGCAGCAGGTGAAGCACCGGCTAACTAAGCAGCTCAGCAGGTGAAGCTAGCTGGTCCACACGGCTGCAATGCAGCTGAGCAGATGAAGCTAGCTGCTTTGCACGGCTGCAATGCCAGTGATATTATCCATTAAGAAGATGCTGCTGTCAAACCTTAACGACCTTCTGCCTGTGCTGGGCTGGATTGTCCGGTCCCTCAGCCGTGAGTTTCTCGGCGCCTTTCGCTGATGGTGGGATTCTCAACTGAAGCCGCTCCCCACGCTGCCAGGAAACCCGCTGGCCGGAATGTACTGCCAGCGGGAAAATAGAATCCAAACAACAGGAGAATTTCAACCACTGTGTGTGAATTTCAGAGTGGGTGTGAATGTCAGAGTGGGTGTGAATTTCAGAGTGGGTGTGAATTTCAGAGTGGGTGTGAATTTCAGAGTGGGTGTGAATTTCAGAGTGGGTGTGAATGTCAGAGTGGGTGTGAATGTCAGAGTGGGTGTGAATGTCAGAGTGGGTGTGAATGTCAGAGTGGGTGTGAATGTCAGAGCGGGTGTGAATGTCAGAGCGGGTGTGAATGTCAGAGCGGGTGTGAATGTCAGAGCGGGTGTGAATGTCAGAGCGGGTGGATCTCCGCGCGTGCGTGAATTTCAGGAATTTCAGCGAGGTGAATGTGCGTGAGAAAGCGAGGTGAATGTGCGTGAGGGAGAGAGCGAGATGAATGTGCGTGAAAGAGAGAGATGAATGTGCGTGAGAAAGCGAGGTGAATGTGCGTGAAAGAGAGAGGTGATTGTGCGTGAAAGAGAGAGGTGAATGTGCGTGAGAGAGAGAGGTGAATGTGCGTGAGAAAGCGAGGTGAATGTGCGTGAGAGAGAGAGAGAGGTGAATGTGCGTGAGAGAGAGATGTGAGGCTACTGGGCTGACCTGTGACCTTGGGTCAGGCTTTATAGATGATAAAGAATCGGTTTCAATTTTCCCACTATTTAACTGGAGGAAATGGGAAGAATCCACCCTTAGATTAGATTCCTGTTTAACATCCTTTTCCAAATCTCACACTCTCCCATCCTCGATTGCGGATCTCAAACTCTGTGTTCCTTACCTTGCAACGTGAGCAGGTCACAGCAGTGACAGATTGATGCACTATCAATAACGACGAGACGAGAGTAGAGAGTAATCGAGGCTTTATTACACAGAGGCGTGTGGCCTCCTACAGCTGCTGCCGAAATGGCTGCAGCTCGGAGAGCACACACATTTATACTCCGCCTACTGGGCGGAGCCAGCAGGCAGTGATCTACCCCCGTACCTGTAGTACAGGGGCCTTACCGTAATACCCTCGTATGCAGTATATACAATACAACAGTGGTGACTACCACACAGATCGTTTCAGTTTATGGTATGTTTGCCAGGGTTTGATCTCACAGAGGAAAGGCCTCCTGGCTACGTGACTCCTTTGCAGCAGTTGTCAAGACAGGACCCAAAGTGTGTGAACCGGATCCTGGGCAAAGTGGTGCAGTGCTATGGTGGTTCTGCTGTGGGCTCTCTGGATAACGGCCTATCAGTGACTGGGAACCTGTATCTGTGTGTGTTACAATGCAGTACAGTCTAATATATATGACTGAGGAATGACGTTGTGTACCATTGTCTCTCCAACAGTATGGAATAGTGATTGATGCTGGCTCCTCTCATACTTCACTCTACATCTACCAGTGGCCAGCTGAGAAGATGAATGATACTGGCCTGGTCACAGAATTAACTTCCTGCAAAGTGAAAGGTACGAGACTCTCCCCTTAAAGTTTATAGCTGGATTACTGAAAGCAAAGGAAGCCACAATAATAAACCACCCACGAGGAGGGAGAGAGTTGCGGTGGGGGTGAAGTCGACAAAGACTTTCATACACGGATCAGAAAGTTTCCATCAGGGTGACCAAAAGCTGCATTTATCTGGGGGCCCCCCAGGCTGTATTGGGAGCCCAGAATAAACCTGGCCATTGTTATACAGGATTCTCCGAAACGAAAGAGAGGGGAGCTCGTTCAGCATTTCCCATGGAACAGGGAGAGCAGGATTGTCCCTTCCAGATTCCCAAGGAACGTTCAGCCTCCTCTCCCGTCCTCATTGTCCATCTAACCAATTGCAATCTCTCTTTCCCAACATTCCTCAACAAGCTGCAGGTTCCTCCTCCTGCTGCTCCCTCCCATTCCAGCTGGCCTGCCTGTCTGTCTGCCTGTCTGTCTGCCTGTCTGTCTGCCTGCCTGTCTGTCTCTCTCTCTGTCTCTCTACCTGTCTCTCTATCCGCCTATCTCTGTCTGTGTTCCTGTCTGTGTTCCTGTCTGTCTGTCTACCTGCCTGTATGTATGTCTGTCTGTCTGCCAGTCTGTCTGTCTGTCTGCCTGTCTGCCTCTCCGTCTGCCTGCCTGCCTGCCTGTCAGTCTGTCTGTCATTCTGCCTGTCTGTCTCTCTACCCGTCTCTCTGTCTATCTCTCTATCTGCCTATCTCTGTCTGTGTGCCTGCCTGTCTGTCTGTCTGCCTGCCTGCCTGCCTGTCTGTATGTCTATCTCTGTCTGCCTGTCTGTCAGTCTGCCTGTCTGTCAGTCTGCCTGCCTGTATGCCCGCCTGTCTGTATGCCCGCCTGTCTGTATGCCCGCCTGTCTGTATGCCCGCCTGTCTGTATGCCCGCCTGTCTGTATGCCCGCCTGTCTGTCTGTCTATCTCTGTCTGCCTGTCTGTCAGTCTGCCTGTCTGTCAGTCTGCCTGTCTGTATGCCCGCCTGTCTGTATGCCCGCCTGTCTGTATGCCCGCCTGTCTGTATGCCCGCCTGTCTGTATGCCCGCCTGTCTGTATGCCCGCCTGTCTGTATGCCCGCCTGTCTGTATGCCCGCCTGTCCGTATGCCCGCCTGTCCGTATGCCCGCCTGTCTGTACGCCCGCCTGTCTGTATGCCCGCCTGTCTGTATGCCCGCCTGTCTGTATGCCCGCCTGTCTGTATGCCTGCCTGTCTGTATGCCCGCCTGTCCGTATGCCCGCCTGTCCGTATGTCTGCTTGTCAGTCTGCCCATATGTCTCTCTGTCTGCCTATCTCTGCTTGCCTATCGCTGTCTGTGTGCCTGTCTTCCTGCCTGTCTGTCTCTCTGTCTGTCTCTCTGCCTGTCTCTCTGCCTGTCTCTCTGCTGCCCACTCCACTGCTGCAGCTTCCTCCTCCTCCTCAAGCAGCTCCTGCTCGTACAGCCGCAGGGCATCCCCCGGGGCTGCGGCAGCCAGGATGAAGGCCACCATGCCAGGGGGTGAAAGGCCAACATGTTAGCATGGGGCCTACTCCCATCCTCAACCTGGTCCACTGGGCTACACCCTGCCCTGCATGTCCCCCTCCTCCCCACTGCACCCCTGTCTCTGGCCCCGGTACCCATCCCTGTCGGCAGTGGCACTACCCATGCCAGCGCTGCGCTCTGCAGCCCCTGTCCACTGCCCTTGTGTAGGGGCTTCCGTGGGTGTTCCCTTGGGTGTGTTGTGTGATGCCCCACTGGAGGGTGGCGCATGGTTGTGGGGGGGCTGGAGGAAAGAGGTAGCGGGGGGGGGAGTTGGGGTGCGTAAACCTATGGCTGGTGTCAGGTGGGTGGTCAGTGGGGTACGCAGTGGGGTGCCCCCATCCCAGGGTCACGCCTCTGGGCACATAACCTCCCTCCTCTCTCTCCCTCAGCAGCCACTGCGCCTGTTTCCCAATTTTTGAAACCACAATGAACCTCCACGTCGGTAATTCCGAGGTGGAGCATCGAGGGGGTCCCGGAGGATACTGGGTCAGGCCCATTAATGATGTGCCAATGGCGATTACTGTGTGTGCGGAGTAGATCGCACTGAGGCCGCTGTCGAGGTGCCGGAGCGTGGCATTCCGACGGGCAGCAGGCTCCGGCCTCGATTTTCGGGCACCATTCTCCACCCATTGCGCATTTCCCGATTCCAGCGTCGCTGAATGGTACAACGCTATTTTATTTAAACCTTCTATGTACAGTTTTGTCTTGATACTCTGCACGTGGGGATTCCCTGTTTGTGATGTTAAAACAGGTCGTGTCCGTGTCCTTGTCCCCAGACCTACTGTCCACCAGGTGTCGTGTTCGTGCTTTTATATGGTTCCTGTCTTTGTGTGTGATTGGTTGTGGTGTTGTGTGCTCTGATTTGTCTGTTGGTGTGTCCATCATGATGTGTGTGTTTGAATATCATGACAGGATCGATAATGAACGGACCCCCAGTCCTGTCTCCCACATCTCCTCTACGTCTATCCTATCGAAATCCCTTCATTATTTGAAAGGTATTTATCAAGTCTTCCCTCAACCTTTTCTAGAGAAAAGAGGCCGGGATTCTCTGGTTGTTCCTGGGACATATAACGCGCTGATCCATGGATTTTAAACAGGGAAAAGTGCTCCTGATGCAAATCATTAAAAATCATTTTCAGCTCACAGGCAGATAATCGACTGAAGCCATTCCCGGGATAGTGAGGGATGTCCGATGGGAATTCCCGGGATAGGGAGGGATGTCCGATGGGAATTCCCGGGATAGGGAGGGATGTCCGAAGGGCATTCCCGGGATAGGGATGGATGTCCGATGGGAATTCCCGGGATAGGGAGGGATGTCCGATGGGAATTCCCGGGATAGGGAGGGATGTCCGAAGGGCTTCCTGTTGCTGAGAGAGATGCAGTGATGTCTTGCTGAAAGAGTTTGTATGTAGCTCTGGGTGGGACTGACAGTGAAGGTTGACTGGCACCTCGGGATTTGTGCCTGGCAGTAGTCGAACTCGCCTCGACACAGACTGGGCTGGGTTCTCCCAAACCGGGACTATGTCGCCACCCCGGTGTAAAAACGCTGGCGGTTCATTCTGAAGATTCCTGTGAAAAAGTGGAGCCAATTCCCTGCCCAGCAGGAGGATAGCAAGGGGCCAGAGTGATTCTCGCAGCTTCAGCTGCAGATACGGTCCCCGCACGTCCGGTTCCCGCACTTCCGGTTCCGAGTCCGCGCACGGCGGAGGCCTCCAGCGGCCGCACCAAGCGCCAGGACAGACTCGGACCGCGGAGGCAGATGCAAAATGTAGGCCCCCCAATTGGCCGCCCCCGAAGTTCCGCCCGCGCCGATCTGTCCCCCGGCTGCCCACACCCCCGGTGTCCGATCCCCCAGCCCCCCATCAGGGCAGCCGCAGACTGAGTCCGCAGCCGCGACGCGAGCATGCCGACCGGCGATAGGTGGTTAGTTCCACGCCGTCAGGAACTCGGCCGGTCGGGAGCGCAGGATCGCCTGGTGGGTCCCCGGCCGCGCGGAGCACTCCGCCAACACGCCAATTCTCGGGTCGCGGAGAATCGCCGGAGCGGGGCCGGGCCCGATTTCGGCGTGAAATTGGATTCTCCGCCCCAAATGCAATTTTGGCACGGGACTGCGGAGAATCCAGGGGGTTCAGAGTCGGAAAGGACTGGAATCTTTGAGCCACATCCTTGTGTGCGCAGTCCGCCATGTCAGAACAATTTCGTTCCATGTATTCCCCAAACCGACACTCCTCCAGGATGCAGCAACCCTGATCCCAGGTCATTGGTCAATATGATGAACTTCCTTTTCTCTCTCTCCTATTTGGTATTTGTTCTCTCTCTTTCTCTCCTCTATCTCTATTGCACACCTCTCCCTCTGTCTCTCCCTCGCTCTCTTGCTGTTTGTGTCTCTATTTCTCTCTGTCTCTCTGCCTTTGGCGGCCAGTCCCCTTCCTCTTTGTGTCTGGTTGCTTCGGCAACAAGAGAGGAAAATATTGTGAGAGCGACAAAGTCACGTCTTAGCTCAGCGGTCAGCACTGCCCCCCCTCCCCCACCGCCCCTCCCCACCCCTCCCCAAACCCCTCCCCCTCCCACACCCCTCCCCAAACCCCCCACCCCTCCCCAAACCCCTCCCCCACCCCACCCCCATCCCCCCCACCCCACCCCTATTCCCCCCCCCCCCCCACTTGCCAATCCGACCTCCCGGGGAGCTCAGAGTGCATCACTCGGGGAGCAGAGGATGGTGCCCAGGCACTGCCAGTTGGCATTGCCCAGTGCCGGTGGGGATGTGGGTTCCAGGGTGAACAGTGTTTCTGTCTGGGGCAGCCCGGGTCCATGGCTGGTGGGGGCGGGGGGGAGGGGGGGGGATCAGGCTGCCCTGTTAAACAGCGAAAGCTGCCATTGCTGCGGAAGCTCTGATGCACAACGAGTAGAGAGTAATCGAGGCTTTATTACACAGAGACGTGCAGCCTCCTACAGCTGCTGCCGAAATGGCTGCAGTTCGGAGAGCACACACATTTATACTCCACCTACTGGGCGGAGCCAGCAGGCAGGGATCTACCCCCGTACCTGTAGTATAGGGGCCTTACCGTATTACCCTCGTATGCAGTGCAGTATATACAATATAATACAAGGATTTCTGGCAGAATCTCACCCTTGTCTCTCCCTCTCTCTCTCTCTCTCCCTCTCTCTCTCTCTCTCCCTCCCTCTCCCTCCCTCCCTCTCTCTCTCTCCCTCTCTCCCTCTCTCTCCCTCTCTCTCCCTCCCTCTCCCTCCCTCTCCCTCTCTCTCCCTCCCTCTCTCTCCCTCCCTCTCTCTCCCTCTCTCTCTCCCTCTCTCTCTCTCCCTCTCTCTCTCTCTCCCTCTCTCTCCCTCTCTCCCTCCCTCTCTCTCCCTCCCTCTCTCTCCCTCCCTCTCTCTCCCTCCCTCTCCCTCCCTCTCCCTCCCTCTCTCTCCCTCTCTCTCCCTCTCTCTCCCTCTCTCTCCCTCTCTCTCGCTCTCGCTCTCTCCTTCTCCCTCCCTCTCTCTCCCTCTCTCTCGCTCTCTCGCTCTCGCTCTCTCCTCCCTCCCTCTCTCTCCCTCTCTCTCCCTCTCTCTCCCTCTCTCTCCCTCTCTCTCCCTCTCTCTCGCTCTCTCTCGCTCTCTCTCCCTCTCTCCCCCTCCCTTCCTCCCTCTCCCTCTCCCTCTCTCTCCCCCTCCCCCTCTCCCTCTCTCTCTCCCTCTCTCTCCCCCTCCCCCTCTCCCTCTCTCTCTCCCCCTCTCTCTCCCCCTCTCTCACTCTCTCCCCCCTCTCTCCCTCTCTCCCTCTCTTTCTCTCTTCCCCCCTCTCTCCCTCTCTCCCTCTCTTTCTCTCTTCCCCCCTCTCTCCCTCTCCCTCTCCCTCTCCCCCCTCTCCCTCTCCCTCTCTCTCTCTCTCTCTCTCCCCCTCTCTCTCCCTCTCTCTCTCCCGCCCTCTCTCTCTTTCTCTCTCTCTCTCTCTCTCACTCCCTACCTTTTCTTGTCCTATACCTCTTTCGTTTTCTCTCTCTCCCCTTTTCTCTCCCTCGCGCCATCCTTCTCTCTCTTCTTCCCCACTTCATTCTCTTGCCTCATCCAATCTCCGTGTTCTCCTGCGCTCTCCAACCCTCGCTCACTATCTGCCTCCACTCTCCCCTTCCCTCGTTCACACTCTCTCACAGCGGTTTGTGAGGTCCCACTCTGCTCTCCCTATCCCTGTCTCTCCTCCTCAGTCCCTCTCCTCAACTTTCACTCCTGCTCTTCCCCTCCCGCCCTCCCCCACTCTCACCCACTCACGTTCTCTCCTCCTCTGTCTCTCACTCTCTCCCGTTTCTCGTTCTCACACTCACTCACTCTCCTGTCTCTCATTCTCCCCCCTTCTGTCTCACTCCCTCTCTCGCCCTTCCCCCACTCCATCCCTTCCTGCTAAGGTCCCCCTCCCTCACCCCTCCCTCACTCTCGTTGCCACCACTCCCCCATCCGGTTCCTTCCCTCCCTCTCACCCTCTCTTTGCTCCCTCTCTCGGATACTCCCTCCCTCACTGTCGACCTCACCTCCAGCTTTCCTCGCTCCCTCACTCTCCCTCACCCTCTTCTTTCCTCTCTCTCTCTCTTCTCACTTCTGCCTCTCCCTTTCTGATTCTTTCTCTTTCACTCTTTCCTCTTTTGCTTTTTGCATCTCCCTCCATCTCTCCCTCCCTCCATCTCTCCCTCCCTCCATCTTCTCTTTCTTTCCTCTTGTTCTTTTACTCCCTCCCGACCTCCGCTCTTTCCTCCTTTGCTCTTTCCTTCTCTCCTGCTCTGCACGCTCTTCTTTGCGCTCTCACTCGCCCTCTGCCTCACTCGCCCTCTGCCTCACTCGCCCTCTGCCTCACTCGCCCTCTGCCTCACTCGCCCTCTGCCTCACTCGCCCTCTGCCTCACTCGCCCTCTGCCTCACTCGCCCTCTGCCTCACTCGCCCTCTGCCTCACTCGCCCTCTGCCTCACTCGCCCTCTGCCTCACTCGCCCTCTGCCTCACTCGCCCTCTGCCTCACTCGCCCTCTGCCTCACTCGCCCTCTGCCTCACTCGCCCTCTGCCTCACTCGCCCTCTGTATTCTGTCTCCCTCCTTGTCCCTCCCTCTGCCTGTCTCCCTCACTGACCTCTCTCTCTCCCTGTACATGTTTTACTGTGTGCCCCACTCTCTCCCTGACCTCCGCTCACTCCCCCGTCCCCTCTCTCTCTGCCACAATAAAAAAAAAGTCAAAATCCACAAATGATTATCAGGAATATTATTTGGTTGAGTGAATGTATTCTGCCCCCTAGAGGGTGTTTGTGCACTAACTGGGTTTATCCTCTCCCTCACAGGTCCTGGCATTTCCAGTTACTGGATGGATGTTAAAAAGGCTGGTCTGTCTCTGAAACATTGTCTTCGTTATGCTAAAGAGCAACTTCCAGACAAGCAGCACCACGAGACGCCCGTGTACCTGGGAGCCACGGCTGGCATGCGTTTGCTGAGGTGAGAGTCAGTTCCAGCTCCGAACTCCAGAGCTCCTGTGTGAACATCCTTCACACTCTCTCCCATCTCGGAATTCTTGTCTCCCATTCCAAACCCGCTGAAGGTTATTAAATTCATGAGATTGACTTTGAGTTTAAATTAGAATGAGATGATGAACTCTGATGCAGGTACCACACCCACAGGGACCACAGCCACTTCCTCATCTCGGGACATGTGGAGCAGCTGATCATGGAACGTTTGAGGGAGGCAGTCAGCTGACTGCATCAGCAAATCTCACAGGCCAGGGGCTGACAAGGCACCAGGACCAGATGATGCGTCCAAGGATATTGAAGGAAGTGAGAGTGGAAATTGCAGGGGGTGCTGGTCATAATCTTCCCATCTGCTCCAGACTCCGGGGAGGAGCCAGAGGATTGGAAATTGCAGATGTCCTGCAATAACCTCAGATGTGGCACTTTATAAAATCACAGAATCACCAAAAAATACCGTGCAGGAAAGGCTGTTCGGCCCATCGAGTCGGCACTGACGCATGAAAACCCCTGACCTGCCAATCCTAATCCCATTGGCCATCACTTGGCCCAGAGCCTGGAACGTTGTGACGTGCCAAGTACTCACCCAGGTACTTGTTGAAGGATGTGAGGCAACCCGCCTCTACCACCCTCCCAGGCAGCGCGTTCCAGACCCTCACCACCCTCCCAGGCAGCGTGTTCCAGACCCTCACCCCCCTCCCAGGCAGTGTGTTCCAGACCCTCACCCCCCTCCCAGGCAGTGTGTTCTAGACCCTCACCCCCCTCCCAGGCAGTGTGTTCCAGACCCTCACCCCCCTCCCAGGCAGTGTGTCCCAGACCCTCACCACCCTCCCAGGCAGAGCGTTCCAGACCCTCACCACCCTCCCAGGCAGCGCGTTCCAGACCCTCACCCCCCTCCCAGGCAGCGCGTTCCAGACCCTCACCCCCCTCCCAGGCAGTGCGTTCCAGACCCTCACCCCCCTCCCAGGCAGCGCATTCCAGACCCTCACCACCCTCCCAGGGAATGTGTTCCAGACCCTCACCCCCCTCCCAGGCAGCGCGTTCCAGACCCTCACCACCCTCCCAGGCAATGTGTTCCAGACCCTCACCCCCCTCCCAGGCAGTGTGTTCCAGACCCTCACCCCCCTCCCAGGCAGCGCATTCCAGACCCTCACCCCCCTCCCAGGCAGCGCGTTCCAGACCCTCACCACCCTCCCAGGCAGTGTGTTCCAGACCCTCACCCCCCTCCCAGGCAGTGTGTTCCAGACCCTCACCCCCCTCCCAGGCAGTGTGTTCCAGACCCTCACCACCCTCCCAGGCAGTGCGTTCCAGACCCTCGCCCCCCCCCCCCAGGCAGCGCGTTTCAGACCGTCACCACCCTCCCAGGCAGTGTGTTCCAGACCCTCACCACCCTCCCAGGCAGCGCGTTCCAGACCCTCGCCCCCCCCCCCAGACCCTCGCTCCCTGAACCCCTGCTGCAGGACCTCATGCCCCTTCCTGCCTATGTCGTTAGTACCAATATGTACAACGACCTCTGCCTGTTTGCCCTCCCCCTTCAGGATGCCCTCTACCCGTTCGGAGACATCCTGGACCCTGGCACCAGGGAGGCAACATACCATCCTGGAGTCTCTTTCACGTCCACAGAAGCGCCTATCTGTGCCCCTGACTATAGAGTCCCCTATTACTATTACTCTTCTGCGCTTTGACCCTCCCTTCTGAACATCAGAGCCAGCCGTAGTGCCACTGCTCTGGCTGCTGCTGTTTTCCCCTGATAGGCTATCCCCCCCGACAGTATCCAAAGGGGTATATCTGTTCGAGAGGGGGACAACCACAGGGGATTCCTGCACTGACTGCCTGCCCTTTCTGGTGGTCACCCATTTCTCTGCCTGCACCTTGGGTGTGACCACATTTACATAACTGCGATCTATGACGCTTTCCGCCACCTGCATGCTCCTAAGTGCATCCAATTGCTGCTCCAACCGAACCATGCGGTCTGTGAGGAGCTCCAGTTGGGTGCACATTCTGCAGATGAAGCCATCCGGGACGCTGGAAGCCTCCCGGACCTGCCACATCTCACAGTCAGAGCACTGCACCCCTCTAACTGACATTGCGTCAATTAATTAAAATTAAAATTTTAAAAAATTTATTTTTAAAAAATATTTTTTAAAACATTTTGGTTAGATTGAACCCAGTATTCTGGGCTTTGTTATTGGGGCTTGGAGGGCAAAGCAAGGAGGCGATGCTGAACTTATACAAGACACTAGTTAGACCTCAGCTGTCTTATTGTGCACAGTTCTGGGCGCTACACTATAGGAAGGATGTGAACACATTGGAGAGAGAGCAGGAGAGGTTTACAAGGATGGTTCCAGGGAATCTATGAGGGTAGATTGTGGAGGTTGGGACTGAACGCCTGGGAGAGAAAAGGGCTAAGACGATACTTGATAAAGATGTTAAAAATCATGAGAGGGCTGGACAGAGTAGATAAGGAGAAAATATTCTCGCTTGGAAAAGGATCAAAAACGAGAGGGCACAGATTTAAAGTGATTTGTGAGAAAACCCTTTTCCCACTGAGTGGTTTGGGTCTGAATTGCACTGTCTGGAAGTGCGGTGGAGGCAGGTTCAATTGGGGTATTCCAGAGGGGATGAGATGATTGTTTCGATTCAAATAATGTGCAGGGGTACAGGGGTAAGGCAGGGCAATGGTGCTCGTTTGGAGAGTTGGTGCAGACAGGAGGGGCCTCATTCTGCACCGTAACAATTCCGTGTTTTTGTCTTTCTGTGATTGCGGAATATCTGTGTCATTTCCGTATTTCCCATTACGACACTTTCCAAAGGACCAGTGCTACTATGTTAACTATTCCTTTTTAAATACCTACAGAAAGTTTTACTATCTGTCTTTAGATTTCTAACTAGCTTTCTCTCATACTATAATTTTTCCTTCCTCAATTCATCTTTTAGGCATCCTTTGCAGTTTTATGCATTTTATCCAATCTTCTGACCTACCATCTATCTGTGCGCAATTATATGCATTTTCTTTGATACTGTCTTTAATTGTTTTAGTTAAGTACAGATTGGAAATCTTTCTTTCTTGTTTGAACGTATCTATTCTGTGTATTCGGAACATTCTCTTAAATATCTGCCACTCTATCTCCATGGGCTTGTCCTTTAATTTGCTAATTCACTTTCAATAACTCTGCTTTCGTACTCTCATAATTCTCCTTATTTAAGTTTAAAATACTCCTTTTGGACCCACTTTTCTCTCGCTCAAACGGAATGTAAAATATTATGATCGCTGCTGCCAAGGAGCGCCTTCGCTAAAAGGTTATCAATTAATTCTATTTCATTAGACGTGCTGTTCGGTGAATTGGACATTCTGAATTCTCCCTCTGTGTACCCGAACAGGCGCTGGATTGTGGCGACTAGGGGCTTTTCATAGTAACTTCATTGCAGTGTTAATGTAAGCCTACTTGTGACAATAATAAAGATCATTATTAGTAATATTGCACAATACCAGGTCAAGTGTAACCTGCCCCCTGGTTGGTTCCAGAATGTGCTGTTCTAGGAAATTATCTCAAAAACATTCCATGAACTCCTCTCGCTGCCAAAGCCCAGCTGATTTTCCAGCCGATATGCTGTTTAAACTCCTCCATGGCCGTCACTGTACCTTTCGGACAAGTTCCCATTCTTTTTACTTTTATACTGAATTCTAGTGTATGCCCGTAGTGTAGGGTTACTGGACTGCTCCTGTATTGTTACTGTATTGTTACTGTTTTGTTGCTGTATTGTTGCTGTATTGTTGCTGTATTGTTGCTGTATGGCTACTAGACAGTTACTGAACGGTTGCTGGATGGTTACTGAATGGTTACTGTATGGTTACTGCACGGTCACTGGATGGTCACTGGATGGTCACTGGATGGTTGCTGGATGGTTACTGTACGGTTACTGTACGGTTACTGTATGGTTACTGCACGGTCACTGGATGGTTACTGGACGGTTACTGGATGGTTACTGGATGGTTACTGGACAGTGGGCAGCACGGTGGCGCAATGGTTAGCACTGCTGCCTCACGGCGCCAAGGTCCCAGGTTCGATCCCGGCTCTGGGTCACTGTCCGTGTGGAGTTTGCACATTCTCCCCGTGTCTGCGTGGGTTTCACCCCCACAACCCAAAGATGTGCAGGTTAGGTGGATTGGACACGCTAAATTGCCCCTGAATTGGAAAAATGAATTGGGTACTCTAAATTTTTTTTTTTAAATAAATAATTTTTAAAAAGATTACTGGACAGTTACTGTACGGTTACTGGATGGTTACTAGTTGGTTACAGGACGGTTACTGGATGGTTACTGGACGGTCACTGGATGGTTATTAGATGGTTAAAGGACGGTTACTGGATGGTTACTGGACGGTTACTGGACAGTTACTGCACGGTCACTGGATGGTTACTGGACGGTCACTGGATGGTTACTGGACGGTTACTGGACGGTCACTGGACGGTTACTGGATGGTTACTGGATGGTTACTGGACGGTTACTGGACGGTTGCTGGACGGTTGCTGGACGGTTGCTGGACGTTACTGGACGATTGCTGGACGATTACTGGACGATTACTGGACGGATACTGGACGGTTGCTGGACGGTTACTGGACGGTTACTGGATGGTCACTAGATGGTTGCTGGATGGTTACTGGACGTTTACTGGATGGTAACTCTATGGTTACTGGACGGTTGCTGGACGGTTGCTGGACGGTTACTGGATGGTTGCTAGATGGTTGCTGGATGGTTACTGGATGGTTACTGGACGGTTACTGGTATGGTAACTCTATGGTTACTGGACGGTTGCTGGACGGTTACTGAATGGTAACTCTATGGTTACTGGACGGTTACTGGACGGTTACTGGACGGTTACTAGATGGCTACAGGGCGGCTACTGGATGGTTACTGGATGGTTACTGGACGGTCGCTAGATGGTTGCTGGATGGTTACTGGACGGTTACTGGTATGGTAACTCTATGGTTACTGGACAGTTGCTGGACGGTTACTGAATGGTAACTCTATGGTTACTGGACGGTTGCGGAACGGTTACTGGACGTTTACTGGACGGTACTGGACGGTTACTGGACGGTTACTGGACGGTTACTAGATGGCTACAGGGCGGTTACTGGACGGTTACTGGACGGTCGCTAGATGGTCGCTAGATGGTTGCTGGATGGTTGTTGGACGTTACTGGACGATTGCTGGACGTTACTGGACGATTGCTGGACGATTACTGGACAGTTACTGGACGATTGCTGGACGATTACTGGACGGTTACTGGACGGATACTGGACGGTTACTGGATGGTCACTAGATGGTTGCTGGATGGTTACTGGACGGTTACTGGACGGTTACTGGATGGTCACTAGATGGTTACTGGACGGTTACTGGACGGTTACTGGATGGTAACTCTATGGTTACTGGACGGTTGCTGGACGGTTACTGGACGGTTACTGGATGGTCACTAGATGGTTACTGGACGGTTACTGGATGGTAACTCTATGGTTACTGGACGGTTGCTGGACAGTTACTGAATGGTAACTCTATGGTTACTGGACGGTTGCTGGACGGTTACTGGACGTTTACTGGACGGTCACTAGATGGTTACTGGACGGATACTGGACGGTTACTAGATGGCTACAGGGCGGTTACTGGATGGTTACTGGACGGTCGCTAGATGGTTGCTGGATGGTTACTGGATGGTTACTGGATTGTCATTGTATGGTTACTGGGCGGTTACTGGATGGTCACTGAATGGTCACTGAATGGTTACTGGACGGTTGCTGGACGGTTGCTGGATGGTTACTGGACGGTTACTGGACGGTTGCTGGACGGTTGCTGGATGGTCACTAGATGGTTACTGGACGGTTACTGGACGGTTACTGGATGGTAACTCTATGGTTACTGGACGGTTGCTGGACGGTTACTGGATGGTCACTAGATGGTTACTGGACGGATACTGGACGGTTACTAGATGGCTACAGGGCGGTTACTGGATGGTTACTGGACGGTCGCTAGATGGTTGCTGGATGGTTACTGGATGGTTACTGGATTGTCATTGTATGGTTACTGGGCGGTTACTGGATGGTCACTGAATGGTCACTGAATGGTTACTGGACGGTTGCTGGACGGTTGCTGGACGGTTGCTGGATGGTTACTGGACAGTTACTGGACGGTTGCTGGACGGTTACTGGACGGTTACTGGACGGTTGCTGGACGGTTGCTGGACGGTTACTGGATGGTTACTGCACGGTCACTGGATGGTTACTAGATGGTTACAGGACGGTTACAGGATGGTCGCTGGATGGTCGCTAGATGGTTGCTGGATGGTTACTGGATGGTTACTGGATGGTTACTGGGCGGTTACTGGATGGTTACAGGATGGTTACTGCACGGTCACTGGATGGTTACAGGACGGTTACTGGATGGTCGCTGGATGGTCGCTGGATGGTCGCTAGATGGTTGCTGGATGGTTACAGGACGGTTACTGGATGGTTACTAGATGGTTACAGGACGGTTACTGGATGGTCGCTGGATGGTCGCTGGATGGTCGCTAGATGGTTACTGGATGGTTACTGGTCGGTTTCTGGATGGTCAGTGGATGGTTACTGGACGGTCACTGGGGGGTTACTGGACGGTTACTGGACGGTTACTGGACGGTTACTGGACGGTTCCTGGACGGTTGCCGGACGGTTGCCGGACGGTTACCGGACGGTTACCGGATGGTTACCGGATGGTTGCTGGGCGGTTACTGGATGGTTGCTGGGCGGTTACTGGATGGTTACTGGACGGTTGCTGGACGGTTACTGGATTGTCATTGTATGGTTACTGGATGGTCGCTGGATGGTTACTGGATGGTTACTGGATGGTTACTGGACGGTTACTGGTCGGTTGCTGGATGGTTACTGGTTGGTTACTGCACGGTCACTGGATGGTTACTAGATGGTTACTGTACGGTCACTGGATAGTTACAGGACGGTTACTGGACGGTTACTGGATGGTTACTGGACGGTTACTGGATGGTTACTGCACGGTCACTGGATGGTTACTAGATGGTTACAGGACGGTTACTGGATGGTTACTGGATGGTTACTGGACGGTTACTGGACGGTTACTGGATGGTCGCTAGATGGTTGCTGGATGGTTACTGGACGGTTTCTGGATGGTCACTGGATTGTCATTGTATGGTCGCTGGATGGTCGCTGGATGGTCGCTGGATGGTCGCTGGATGGTTACTGGACGGTTACTGGACGGTTACTGGACGGTTACTGGTCGGTTTCTGGATGGTCAGTGGATGGTTACTGGACGGTCACTGGACGGTCGCTGGACGGTTCCTGGACGGTTTCTGGACGGTTAACGGATGGTTACCGGATGGTTACTGGACGGTTACTGGACGGTTACTGGACGGTTCCTGGACGGTTCCTGGACGGTTTCTGGACGGTTAACGGATGGTTACCGGATGGTTACTGGATGGTTGCTGGGCGGTTACTGGATGGTTGCTGGGCGGTTACTGGATGGTTGCTGGACGGTTGCTGGACGGTTGCTGGACGGTTGCTGGATGGTTACTGGACGGTCACTGGATAGTTACAGGACGGTTACTGGATGGTTACTGGATGGTCGCTGGATGGTTACTGGACGGTTACTGGACGGTTACTGGATGGTTACTGGATGGTTACTGCACGGTCACTGGATGGTTACTAGATGGTTACAGGACGGTTACTGGATGGTTACTGGATGGTTACTGGATGGTTACTGGACGGTTACTGGATGGTCGCTAGATTGTCATTGTATGGTTACTGGATGGTCGCTGGATGGTTACTGGATGGTTACTGGATGGTTACTGGACGGTTACTGGACGGTTACTGGATGGTTACTGGATGGTTACTGGTCGGTTTCTGGACGGTCAGTGGATGGTTACTGGACGGTCACTGGACGGTCGCTGGACAGTCACTGGGCGGTTACTGGACGGTTCCTGGACGGTTCCTGGACGGTTAACGGGTGGTTACCGGATGGTTACTGGACGGTTGCTGGGCGGTTACTGGATGGTTGCTGGGCGGTTACTGGATGGTTGCTGGGCGGTTACTGGATGGTTGCTGGGCGGTTACTGGATGGTTGCTGGACGGTTGCTGGGCGGTTACTGGATGGTTGCTGGACGGTTGCTGGACGGTTGCTGGATGGTTGCTGGATGGTTACTGGACGGTCACTGGATTGTCATTGTATGGTTACTGGATGGTTACTGGACGGTCACTGGATTGTCATTGTATGGTTACTGGACGGTTACTGGACGGTCACTGAATGGTCACTGGACGGTTACTGGACGGTTGCTGGACGGTTACTGGACGGTTGCTGGACGGTTACTGGACGGTTACTGGACGGTTACTGGACGGTTGCTGGACGGTTACTGGACGGTTACTGGACGGTTGCTGGACGGTTGCTGGATGGTAACTGCATGGTTACTGGACGGTTGCTGGGTGGTTACTGGACGGTTACTGGACGGTTACTGGACGGTTGCTGGACGGTTGCTGGATGGTAACTGCATGGTTACTGGACGGTTGCTGGACGGTTGCTGGACGGTTACTGGACGGTTGCTGGATGGTAACTGCACGGTTACTGGATGGTCACTAGATGGTTGCTGGACGGTTACTGGACGGTTGATGGACGGTTACTGGACGGTTACTGGATGGTCACTAGATGGTTGCTGGATGGTTACTGGACGGTTACTGGACGGTTACTGGACGGTTACTGGATGGTCACTAGATGGTTACTGGACGGTTGCTGGACGGTTACTGGACGTTTACTGGACGGTCACTAGATGGTTACTGGACGGTTACTGGACGGTTACTGGACAGTTACTAGATGGCTACAGGGCGGTTACTGGATGGTTACTGGACGGTCGCTAGATGGTTGCTGGATGGTTACTGGATGGTTACTGGATTGTCATTGTATGGTTACTGGGCGGTTACTGGATGGTCACTGAATGGTCACTGAATGGTTACTGGACGGTTACTGGACGGTTGCTGGACGGTTGCTGGACGGTCACTGGATGGTTACTGGATGGTTACTGCACGGTCACTGGATGGTTACTAGATGGTTACTGTACGGTCACTGGATGGTTACTGGATGGTTACTGGATGGTTACTGGATGGTTACAGGACGGTTACTGGATGGTTACTAGATGGTTACAGGACGGTTACTGGATGGTCGCTGGATGGTCGCTGGATGGTCGCTGGATGGTCGCTGGATGGTCGCTAGATGGTTGCTGGATGGTTACTGGACGGTTACTGGACGGTTACTGGATGGTCACTAGATGGTTGCTGGATGGTTACTGGACGGTTACTGGACGGTTACTGGATGGTCACTAGATGGTTACTGGACGTTTACTGGACGGTACTGGACGGTTACTGGACGGTTACTGGACGGTTACTAGATGGCTACAGGGCGGTTACTGGACGGTTACTGGACGGTCGCTAGATGGTTGCTGGATGGTTGTTGGACGTTACTGGACGATTGCTGGACGTTACTGGACGATTGCTGGACGATTACTGGACAGTTACTGGACGGATACTGGATGGTCACTAGATGGTTGCTGGATGGTTACTGGACGGTTACTGGACGGTTACTGGATGGTAACTCTATGGTTACTGGACGGTTGCTGGACGGTTACTGGACGGTTACTGGATGGTCACTAGATGGTTACTGGACGGTTACTGGACGGTTACTGGATGGTAACTCTATGGTTACTGGACGGTTGCTGGACAGTTACTGAATGGTAACTCTATGGTTACTGGACGGTTGCTGGACGGTTACTGGACGTTTACTGGACGGTCACTAGATGGTTACTGGACGGATACTGGACGGTTACTAGATGGCTACAGGGCGGTTACTGGATGGTTACTGGACGGTCGCTAGATGGTTGCTGGATGGTTACTGGATGGTTACTGGATTGTCATTGTATGGTTACTGGGCGGTTACTGGATGGTCACTGAATGGTCACTGAATGGTTACTGGACGGTTGCTGGACGGTTGCTGGATGGTTACTGGACGGTTACTGGACGGTTGCTGGACGGTTGCTGGATGGTCACTAGATGGTTACTGGACGGTTACTGGACGGTTACTGGATGGTAACTCTATGGTTACTGGACGGTTGCTGGACGGTTACTGGATGGTCACTAGATGGTTACTGGACGGATACTGGACGGTTACTAGATGGCTACAGGGCGGTTACTGGATGGTTACTGGACGGTCGCTAGATGGTTGCTGGATGGTTACTGGATGGTTACTGGATTGTCATTGTATGGTTACTGGGCGGTTACTGGATGGTCACTGAATGGTCACTGAATGGTTACTGGACGGTTGCTGGACGGTTGCTGGACGGTTGCTGGATGGTTACTGGACAGTTACTGGACGGTTGCTGGACGGTTACTGGACGGTTACTGGACGGTTGCTGGACGGTTGCTGGACGGTTACTGGATGGTTACTGCACGGTCACTGGATGGTTACTAGATGGTTACAGGACGGTTACAGGATGGTCGCTGGATGGTCGCTAGATGGTTGCTGGATGGTTACTGGATGGTTACTGGATGGTTACTGGGCGGTTACTGGATGGTTACAGGATGGTTACTGCACGGTCACTGGATGGTTACAGGACGGTTACTGGATGGTCGCTGGATGGTCGCTGGATGGTCGCTAGATGGTTGCTGGATGGTTACAGGACGGTTACTGGATGGTTACTAGATGGTTACAGGACGGTTACTGGATGGTCGCTGGATGGTCGCTGGATGGTCGCTAGATGGTTACTGGATGGTTACTGGTCGGTTTCTGGATGGTCAGTGGATGGTTACTGGACGGTCACTGGGGGGTTACTGGACGGTTACTGGACGGTTACTGGACGGTTCCTGGACGGTTGCCGGACGGTTGCCGGACGGTTACCGGACGGTTACCGGATGGTTACCGGATGGTTGCTGGGCGGTTACTGGATGGTTGCTGGGCGGTTACTGGATGGTTACTGGACGGTTGCTGGACGGTTACTGGATTGTCATTGTATGGTTACTGGATGGTCGCTGGATGGTTACTGGATGGTTACTGGATGGTTACTGGACGGTTACTGGTCGGTTGCTGGATGGTTACTGGTTGGTTACTGCACGGTCACTGGATGGTTACTAGATGGTTACTGTACGGTCACTGGATAGTTACAGGACGGTTACTGGACGGTTACTGGATGGTTACTGGACGGTTACTGGATGGTTACTGCACGGTCACTGGATGGTTACTAGATGGTTACAGGACGGTTACTGGATGGTTACTGGATGGTTACTGGACGGTTACTGGACGGTTACTGGATGGTCGCTAGATGGTTGCTGGATGGTTACTGGACGGTTTCTGGATGGTCACTGGATTGTCATTGTATGGTCGCTGGATGGTCGCTGGATGGTCGCTGGATGGTCGCTGGATGGTTACTGGACGGTTACTGGACGGTTACTGGACGGTTACTGGTCGGTTTCTGGATGGTCAGTGGATGGTTACTGGACGGTCACTGGACGGTCGCTGGACGGTTCCTGGACGGTTTCTGGACGGTTAACGGATGGTTACCGGATGGTTACTGGACGGTTACTGGACGGTTACTGGACGGTTCCTGGACGGTTCCTGGACGGTTTCTGGACGGTTAACGGATGGTTACCGGATGGTTACTGGATGGTTGCTGGGCGGTTACTGGATGGTTGCTGGGCGGTTACTGGATGGTTGCTGGACGGTTGCTGGACGGTTGCTGGACGGTTGCTGGATGGTTACTGGACGGTCACTGGATAGTTACAGGACGGTTACTGGATGGTTACTGGATGGTCGCTGGATGGTTACTGGACGGTTACTGGACGGTTACTGGATGGTTACTGGATGGTTACTGCACGGTCACTGGATGGTTACTAGATGGTTACAGGACGGTTACTGGATGGTTACTGGATGGTTACTGGATGGTTACTGGACGGTTACTGGATGGTCGCTAGATTGTCATTGTATGGTTACTGGATGGTCGCTGGATGGTTACTGGATGGTTACTGGATGGTTACTGGACGGTTACTGGACGGTTACTGGATGGTTACTGGATGGTTACTGGTCGGTTTCTGGACGGTCAGTGGATGGTTACTGGACGGTCACTGGACGGTCGCTGGACAGTCACTGGGCGGTTACTGGACGGTTCCTGGACGGTTCCTGGACGGTTAACGGGTGGTTACCGGATGGTTACTGGACGGTTGCTGGGCGGTTACTGGATGGTTGCTGGGCGGTTACTGGATGGTTGCTGGGCGGTTACTGGATGGTTGCTGGGCGGTTACTGGATGGTTGCTGGACGGTTGCTGGGCGGTTACTGGATGGTTGCTGGACGGTTGCTGGACGGTTGCTGGATGGTTGCTGGATGGTTACTGGACGGTCACTGGATTGTCATTGTATGGTTACTGGATGGTTACTGGACGGTCACTGGATTGTCATTGTATGGTTACTGGACGGTTACTGGACGGTCACTGAATGGTCACTGAATGGTCACTGGACGGTTACTGGACGGTTGCTGGACGGTTACTGGACGGTTGCTGGACGGTTACTGGACGGTTACTGGACGGTTGCTGGACGGTTACTGGACGGTTACTGGATGGTTGCTGGACGGTTGCTGGATGGTAACTGCATGGTTACTGGACGGTTGCTGGGTGGTTACTGGACGGTTACTGGACGGTTACTGGACGGTTGCTGGACGGTTGCTGGATGGTAACTGCATGGTTACTGGACGGTTGCTGGACGGTTGCTGGACGGTTACTGGACGGTTGCTGGATGGTAACTGCACGGTTACTGGATGGTCACTAGATGGTTGCTGGACGGTTACTGGACGGTTGATGGACGGTTACTGGACGGTTACTGGATGGTCACTAGATGGTTGCTGGATGGTTACTGGACGGTTACTGGACGGTTACTGGACGGTTACTGGATGGTCACTAGATGGTTACTGGACGGTTGCTGGACGGTTACTGGACGTTTACTGGACGGTCACTAGATGGTTACTGGACGGTTACTGGACGGTTACTGGACAGTTACTAGATGGCTACAGGGCGGTTACTGGATGGTTACTGGACGGTCGCTAGATGGTTGCTGGATGGTTACTGGATGGTTACTGGATTGTCTTTGTATGGTTACTGGGCGGTTACTGAATGGTCACTGAATGGTTACTGGACGGTTACTGGACGGTTGCTGGACGGTTGCTGGACGGTCACTGGATGGTTACTGGATGGTTACTGCACGGTCACTGGATGGTTACTAGATGGTTACTGTACGGTCACTGGATGGTTACTGGATGGTTACTGGATGGTTACTGGATGGTTACAGGACGGTTACTGGATGGTTACTAGATGGTTACAGGACGGTTACTGGATGGTCGCTGGATGGTCGCTGGATGGTCGCTGGATGGTCGCTGGATGGTCGCTAGATGGTCGCTAGATGGTTGCTGGACGGTTGCTGGACGGTTGCTGGACGGTTACTGGACGGTCACTGGACGGTCACTGGATTGTCATTGTATGGTTGCTGGACGGTTACTGGACGGTTACTGGACGGTTACTGGACGGTCACTGAATGGTCACTGAATGGTCACTGGACGGTTACTGGACGGTCACTGAATGGTCACTGGATGGTTACTGGACGGTTACTGGACGGTTACTGGATGGTTACTGGACGGTTGCTGGACGGTTGCTGGATGGTAACTGCATGGTTACTGGACGGTTGCTGGACGGTTGCTGGACGGTTACTGGACGGTCACTGAACGGTCACTGGACGGTTGCTGGACGGTTGCTGGATGGTAACTGCATGGTTACTGGACGGTTGCTGGACGGTTACTGGACGGTTACTGGACGGTTACTGGACGGTTGCTGGACGGTTGCTGGACGGTTGCTGGATGGTAACTGCACGGTTACTGGACGGTTGCTGGACGGTTACTGGACGGTTGCTGGACGGTTGCTGGACGGTTACTGGACGGTTGCTGGATGGTAACTGCAAGGTTACTGGACGGTTACTGGACGGTTACTGGACGGTTGCTGGACGGTAACTGGACGGTTACTGGACGGCTGCTGGACGGTTGCTGGACGGTTACTGGACGGTTGCTGGACGGTTGCTGGACGGTTGCTGGACGGTTGCTGGACGGTTGCTGGACGGTTGCTGGACGGTTGCTGGACGGTTACTGGACGGTTGCTGGACGGTTGCTGGACGGTTGCTGGACGGTTACTGGACGGTTACTGGACGGTTGCTGGACGGTTGCTGGACGGTTGCTGGGCGGTTACTGGACGGTTACTGGACGGTTGCTGGACGGTTGCTGGGCGGTTACTGGACGGTTACTGGACGGTTACTGGACGGTTGCTGGACGGTTGCTGGACGGTTACTGGACGGTTGCTGGACGGTTGCTGGACGGTAACTGGACGGTTACTGGACGGTTACTGGACGGATGCTGGACGGATACTGGACGGTTGCTGGACGGTTACTGGACGGTTGCTGGACGGTTGCTGGACGGTTGCTGGACGGTTGCTGGATGGTTACTGGATGGTTGGTCCCGTGAGGCTTGCGAATCGGGTGGGTCCCGGGGGAATCTCACGGTATTTACCAGCCGGGCCGCACAGCTTTTCAGGAGGAACATGGCCGCTGATGTCGCCCTTTGTTTTTAAGAACAGTTTAACTGTTAAATGAGAATCTGAATCACCCCTCAACCCAAAGATGTGCAGGGCAGGCGGATTGGCCCCTTCATTGTATCCAAATAATTGGGTACTCTAAATTTATAAGAAAAAAGTAATAAGTTTGTTTCAATAGAAAGATCCGTTCGGAATCGCTCCTGGGGGACAATGTCTTTTCCTCACAGTTCACTGAAACATTGATGGGGTCCCGTCCGGGTTCCTAATGTAAATTGGGGTCCGGTTCGGGCTCCAGAGCAACACTGAGCTCGGTGTGCTCGCATCAGTGATTCCGAGCGGAGACGGGATCCATGGGATCAGCAGGTTGGACATTTTGACATTGCCGAGTTCCTCAGGAATCCTCTGTTTTCAGGTCACAAAACCAGAACCTGTCCCAGGACATTCTGACTTCAGTCGAGGAGTTTATCAAAACCTTTCCATTCAATTTCCGAGGGGCCAGGATTATATCCGGAAAAGATGAGGGAGCGTTTGGATGGATTACCATCAACTATTTAATGGGAAACTTCCTGCAGGTAATTCCAGAAACATTGGCCATTAAATATTCCTGTGTTTTTTATTCTGACTGAACCGTCTACGCTGAGCTTTAAGCAACGGAGAGGTTTCCATGTTCCCGGTCTCGGGGTCAGTTGTTGATGTGAAGTCAGAGCCCAAAACCCAAAACAAACGCGGAACAGTTCCCGATGTCCCTGCCTATGGCCCCTGTGAGGGGGGGGCAGTGAGGGGGGGTCGGGGAGGGGGGTCAGTGAGGAAGGGTCGGGGAGGGGGGGGTCGGGGAGGGGGTGGGGGGGGTTGGGGAGGGTTGGTCAGAGAGGGTGGGGTCAGGGAGGGGGGGGTCAGTGGGGGGGGTCAGTGAGGGGGGTCAGTGAGGATCAGTGAGGGGTGTGTGTGAGGGGGGGGTCAGTGAGGGGGGGGTCAGTGAGGGGGGTGTCAGTGAGGGGGGTGTCAGTGAGGGGGGTGTCAGTGAGGGGGGTGTCAGTGAGGGGGGTGTCAGTGAGGGGGGTGTCAGTGAGGGGGGTGTCAGTGAGGGGGGTGTCAGTGAGGGGGGTGTCAGTGAGGGGGGTGTCAGGGAGGGGGGTGTCAGGGAGGGGGGTGTCAGGGAGGGGGGTGTCAGGGAGGGGGGTGTCAGGGAGGGGGGGTCAGGGAGGGGGGGTCAGGGAGGGGGGGGTCAGGGAGGAGGGTCGGGGAGGGGGGTCAGTGAGGAAGGGTCAGTGAGGGGGTGGGGGGGGGGTCAGTGAGGAGGGTCAGTGTGGGAGGGTCAGTAAGGGGGTGGGGGAGGGGGGTCAGGGAGGGGGGGTCAGGGTGGGGGGGTCAGTGAGGGGGGTCAGTGGGGGGGGGTCAGTGAGGGGGATCAGTGAGGGGGGTGTGTGAGGGGGGTCAGTGGGGGGGGGTCAGTGAGGGGGGGGTCAGTGAGGGGGTGGGGATCAGTGAGGGGTGAGGGGGTGTGTGAGGGGGGTCAGTGAGGGGGGGTCAGTGAGGGGGGTCAGGGAGGAGGGTTGGGGAGGGGGGTCAGTGAGGAAGGGTCAGTGAGGGGGTGGGGGAGGGGGGGACAGTGAGGAGGGTCAGTGTGGGAGGGTCAGTGAGGGGGTGGGGGAGGGGGGTCAGGGTGGGGGGGTCAGGGAGGTGGGGGTCAGGGGGGGTCAGGGAGGGGGGGTCAGCGAGGAAGGGTCAGTGAGGAAGGGTCAGTGTGGGAGGGTCAGTGATGAAGGGTCAGTGATGAAGGGTCAGTGAGGGGGGGTCAGTGAGGGGGGTCAGAGTGGGAGGGTCAGTGAGGGGGGTGGGGGAGGGGGGGTCAGTGAGGGGGGGTCAGAGTGGGAGGGTCAGTGAGGGGGGTCAGTGTGGGAGGGGTCAGTGAGGGTGGTCAGTGAGGGGGGGGTCAGTGAGAGGGGGGTCAGTGAGGGGGGGTCAATGTGGGAGGGTCAGTGAGGGGGGTCAGTGAGGGTGGGTCAGTGAGGGGGGGGTCAGTGAGGGAGGGTCAGTGAGGGGGTGGGGGAGGGGGGTCGGGGGGGGGGGGTCAGGGAGGGGGGTCAGGGAGGGGGGGTCAGTGGGGAGGGTCAGTGAGGGGGATCAGTGAGGGGGATCAGTGAGGGGGGGTCAGTGAGGGGGGGTCAGTGGGGGGGGTCAGTGAGGGGGGCTCAGTGAGGGGGGTCAGTGAGGGGGGTGGGGATCAGTGAGGGGTGTGTGTGAGGGGGGGGTCAGTGAGGGGGTGGGGGAGGGGGGTCAGGGAGGGGGGGTCAGGGAGGGGGGGGTCAGGGGGGGTCAGGGAGGGGGGGTCAGGGTTGGGGGGGTCAGGGAGGGGGGGGTCAGCGAGGAAGGGTCAGTGTGGGAGGGTCAGTGAGGGGGGGTCAGAGTGGGAGGGTCAGTGAGGGGGGTGGTGGAGGGGGGTCAGTGAGGGGGTCAGTGAGGGGGGGTCAGAGTGGGAGGGTCAGTGAGGGGGGTCAGTGAGGGGGGTCAGTGTGGTAGGGGTCAGTGAGGGTGGTCAGTGAGGGGGGGGTCAGTGAGGGGGGGTCAGTGAGGGGGGGTCAGTGAGAGGGGGGTCAGTGAGGGGGGTCAGTGAGGGAGGGGTCAGTGAGGGTGGGATCAGTGAAGGGGGGATCAGTGAGGGGGGGGTCAGTGAGGGAGGGTCAGTGAGGGAGGGTCAGTGAGGGGGGTGAGTGAGGGGGGGTGAGTGAGGGGGGGTCATGGAGGAGGGGTCATGGAGGGGGGGTCATGGAGGGGGGTCATGGAGGGGGGTTCAGTGAGGGGGGTCAGTGTGGGATTGTCAGTGAGGAGGTCAGTGTGGGAGGGGTCAGTGAGGGGGTCAGTGAGGGGGGTCAGTGTGGGAGGGGTCAGTGAGGGGGGGTCAGTGAGGGGGGTCAGGGAAGGGGGGTCAGGGAGGGGGGGTCAGGGAGGGGGGGTCAGGGAGGGGGATCAGTGGGAGGGGTCAGTGAGGTGGGGTCAGTGAGGGGGTCACTGAGGGGGGTTCAGTGTGGGAGGGTCAGTGTGGGTGGGTCAATGAGTGGGGGGTGCAGTGAGGGGGTTGACAGTCCTCATCGCTATCCGCAATTCCACCAACCTTTGTGTCGTCTGCAAACTTACTAATCAGACCAGTTACATTTTCCTCCAAATCATGTATATATACTACAAAGAGCAAAGGTCCCAGCACTGATCCCTGTGAAACACCACTGGTCACAGCCCTCCAATTAGAAAAGCATCCCTCCATTGCTACTCTCTGCCTTCTATGGCCTAGCCAGTTCTGTATCCACCTTGCCAGCTCACCCCCGATCCCGTGTGACTTCACCTTTTGTACTAGTCTACCATGAGGGACCTTGTCAAAGGCCTTACTGAAGTCCATATAGACAACATCCACTGCCCTACCTGCATCAATCATCTTTGTGACCTCCTCGAAAAACTCTATCAAGTTAGTGAGACACGACCTCCCCTTCACAAAACCATGCTGACTCTCGCTAATACGTCCACTTGCTTCCAAATGGGAGTAGATCCTGTTTCGAAGCAATCTCTCCAGTAATTTCCCTACTGCTGACGTAAGGCTCACCGGCCTGTAGTTCCCTGGATTATCCTTGCTACCCTTCTTAAACAGAGGAACAACATTGGCTATTCTCCAGTCCTCCGGGACATCACCTGAAGACAGTGAGGACCCAAAGATTTCTGTCAAGGCCTCAGCAATTTCCTCTCCAGCCTCCTTCAGTATTCTGGAGTAGATCCCATCAGGCCCTGGGGACTTATCTACCTTAATATTTTACAAAACTCCCAACACCTCGTCTTTTTGGATCTCAATGTGACCCAGGCTATCTACACACCCTTCTCCAGACTCAACATCTACCAATTCCTTCTCTTTGATGAATACTGATGCAAAGTATTCATTTAGTACCTCGCCCATTTCCTCTGGCTCCACACATGGATTCCCTTGCCTATCCTTCAGTGGGCCAACCCTTTCCCTGGCTACCCTCTTACTTTTTATTGTTGTGTAAAGAGCCTTGGGATTTTCCTTAACCCTATTTGCCAATGACTTTTCATGACTCCTTCTAGCCCTCCTGACTCCCTACTTAAGTTCCTTCCTACTTTCCTTATATTCCACACAGGCTTTGTCTGTTCCCAGCCTTTTAGCCCTGACATGCCTCCTTTTTCTTTTTGACAAAGCCTCGTTATCCAAGGGTTCCCGAAATGTGCCATATTTATCCTTCTTCCTCACAGGAACATGCCAACCCTGAATTCCTTTCAACTGACACTTGAAAGCCTCCCACATGTCAGATGTTGATTTGCCCTCAAACATCCGCCCCTAATCTATGTTCTTCAGTTCCCGCCTAATATTGTTATAATTAGCCTTCCCCCAATTTAGCACATTCAACCTAGGTCCACGCTTATCCTTGTCCACCAACACTTTAAAACTTACTGAATTGTGGTCACTGTTCCCGAAATGCTCCCCTACTGACACTTCTACCACCTGGCCGGGATCATTCCCCAATACCAGGTCCAGTACCGCCCCTTCCCTAGTTGGACTTTCTACATATTGTTTTAAGAAGCCCTCCTGGATGCTCCTTACAAACTCTGCCCCGTCCAAGCCCCTGGCACTAAGTGAGTCCCAGTCAATATTGGGGAAGTTGAAGTCTCCCATCACCACAACCCTGTTGTTTCTACTCTTTTCCAAAATCTGTCTACCTGTAAACTCCTCTATCTACCGCTAGCTGTTGGGAGGCCAGTAGTAAACCCCCAACATTGTGACTGCAACCTTCTTATTCCTGATCTCTCCCCATATAACCTCACTGCCCTCTGAGGTGTCCTCCCGCAGTACAGCTGTGATATTCTCCCTAACCAGTAGCGCAACTCCGCCTCCCCTTTTACATCCCCCTCTATCCCACCTAAAACAGATAAAGCTTGGAACGTTTAGTTGCCAATCCTGCCCTTCCCTCAACCAGGTCTCTGTAATGGCAACAACATCATAGTTCCAAGTACTAATCCAAGCTCTAAGTTCATCTGCCTTACCTGTTATACTTCTTGCATTAAAACATATGCACTTCAGTCCACCAGACCCGCTGTGTTCAGCAACTTCTCCCTGTCTGCTCTTCTTCAGAGCAATACTGACCCTATTCCCTAGTTCTCCCTCAGTGTTTTCACCTTCTGTCCTATTGCTCTGGTACCCCCCCTCCCCCCCCCCTGCCACGTGACTCCAATCTTCCTGGTTCCCGGTGACAGATCCCGCTTCCCAGTTACAGATCACAGTTCCAGATCCTGGTTCCCAGTTCCAGATCCCGGTTCCAGATCCCGGTTCCAGGTCCCGGTTCCAGGTCCCGGTTCCAGATCCTGGTTCCCGGTTCCAGGTCCCGGTTCCAGGTCCCGGTTCCAGGTCCCGGTTCCAGGTCCCGGTTCCCGGTCCCGGTTCCAGATCCCGGTTCCAGATCCCGATTCCAGGTCCCGGTTCCAGATCCGTCTTCAGATCCTGGTTCCAAGTCCCTGTTAGCCCCGGTGCTCCCGCCCGGCGGGAACCCGCTATCAGGCTCTGCTGGCATCAGGTCTGACCCCGCCCCAGCTGATTTAGTGTGGGCGAGTAATTGGCTGTGAGGGAGAGTGAGTGAATGTGTGCAGCGGAGGGGCTTGTGAGGTGCGGTGTGTATCGGGGGAGAGGTGTGTGTGGGAGGGTGTTTCGGATGGTGAGTGGTAAAGAGTGAGGGGGTATAAGTGTGGGGGGTCTTGGGGTGTCGGTGTGGGAAGTGAGGGGGCTAAGGAGGTGATGAGGGGGTGTGGATGTGGGAATGTCGGGGGGGGGGTGAGTGTGGGTGGCGGGTTGGGGGGGTTGAGGGAGGTGAGGGGCGATGCGGGAGGGGTGGGGATGTGGGTGGCGGGTTGAGGGAGGTGAGGGGCGATGTGGGAGGGGTGGGGATGTGGGTGGTGGGTTGGGGGGGTTGAGGGAGGTGAGGGGCGATGTGGGAGGGGTGGGGATGTGTGGGTGGCGGGTTGGGAGGGGGTTGGTGATTGATGAGCTTGTTGGGATTGGAGTTTTGATGCTGCCTGGTGTGTTTTTCTGTCTTTGTTAGGACCAAGATGGTGGAAATCGCCCCACAGTCGGAGCTTTGGATCTGGGAGGAGCCTCCACACAAATCACATTCATTCCTGACGGGAAAATTGAATCAGTTGCAAGTTCTCTTCACTTCCGTCTGTACGGCAAGAGTTACAACATGTACACTCACAGCTACCTGTGTTATGGAAAGGATCAAGCTCTCAAAATGCTCCTGGGACAACTGAATGTAAGAATGGAATGAGGGTCGAATGAGAGTAAAGAGACTCTGGGTGTACACCAGACCCTCGGGGGGTGTATGTCAGACCCTCAGGGGGTGTACACCAGACCCTCGGGGGGAGGGGGGGGGAGGGGGGTGCCAGACCCTCGGGGGGTGAACACCAGACCCTCAGGGGGTGTACACTAGACCCTCGGGGTGTACGCACTGCTGTTTTCAGGCTTGTGTACCAGTTTCTGCAAGTTGGTGCTATTTATAAGCAGGACAGGATATTATTAAAACGGCCCCAACAATTCAGCACTTGGCTCCATTTCTGCACACACTCCGTTTGTTTCTTTCCACAAAGGTATAATTTTTTTTTGAAGAAACTTGGGGGGTGGGGAGGGGGGGGGGGTGGCTGGGGGGGCGGGGAGGACAGGCAGCATGGTAGCACAGTGGTTAGCACTGTTGCTTCACAGCGCCAGGTCCCGGGTTCGATTCCCGGCTTGGGTCACTGTCTGTGCGGAGTCTGCACGTTCTCCCTGTGTCTGCGTGGGTTTCCTCCGGGTGCTCTGGTTTCCTCCCACAAGTCCCGAAAGACGCGCTGTTAGGTGAATTGGACATTCTGAATTCTCCCTGTGTGCCAGAACAGGCTCCGGAATGTGGCGACTAGGGGCTTTTCACAGTAACTTCATTGCAGTGTTAATGTAGGCCTACTTGTGACAATAATAAAGATTATTATTATTCTTATCGACCCTCCGATGGGTGGGGGTGCACAAGCTGGGTATGAAACACCTTCAGTAAATTTTCTTTTTGTTCTTTTCCAGGTGACTAATGATGGGAGCATGTGGAATCCCTGCTTCAACAGCGGTTACTCACAGGTCATCAATCTCACAACCTTCTTTAACACTCCGTGCACATCTGGACCACAGACAACAACTCACCAAACAGTGACACTGAACGGCACAGGGGACTCGGCCCAATGCAGTAACTACGTCAAAACAATCTTCAACGACTCTCCTTGTGACTGGAGCAGTTGCTCATTTGATGGGATTTACCAGCCCCCAGTCCAGGGGAAATTTGCAGTAAGTATTGTAAACTCCCACATTCTAAACTGTGACACGCTCCATAGATTATCATAGAATTTACAGTGCAGAAGGAGGCCATTCGGCCCATCGAGTCTGCACCGGATCTTGGAAAGAGCACCCTACCCAAGGTCAACACCTCCACCCTATCCCCATAACCCAGTAACCCTACCCAACACTAAGGGCAATTTTGGACACTAAGGGCAATTTATCATGGCCAATCCACCTAACCTGCACATCTTTGGACTGTGGGAGGAAACCGGAGCACTCGGAGGAAACCCACGCACACACGGGGAAGATGTGCAGACTCCGCACAGACAGTGACCCCCAATACATACTACCACAGTGACCCAAGCTGGAATCGAACCTGGGACCCTGGAGCTGTGAAGCAATTGTGCTAACCACAATGCTACCGTGCTGTCCAGTACACTGTCTCCACAGCAAAGAACAAAGAAAAGTACAGCACTGGGTCCGTATCCCTCTATTCCCATCCTATTCATGTATTTGTCAAGATGCCCCTTAAATGTCACTATCGTCCCTGCTTCCACCACCTCCTCCGGCAGCGAATTCCAGGCACCCACTACCCTCTGCGTAAAAAACTGGCCTCTTACATCTTCTCTAAACCTTGCCCCTCGCACCTTAAACCTATGCCCCCTAGTAATTGACCCCTCTACCCTGGGGAAAAGCCTCTGACTATCCACTCTGTCTATGCCCCTCATAATTTTGTAGACCTCTATCAGGTCGCCCCTCAACCTCCGTCGTTCCAGTGAGAACAAACCGAGTTTATTCAACCGCTCCTCATAGCTAATGCCCTCCATACCAGGCAACATTGTGGTAAATCTCTTCTGCACCCTCTCTAAAGCCTCCACATCCTTCTGGTAGTGTGGCGAACAGAATTGAACACAATACTCCAAATGTGGCCTAACTAAGGTTCTATACAGCTGCAACATGACTTGCCAATTCTTATACTCAATGCCCCGGCCAATGAAGGCAAGCATGCCGTATGCCTTCTTGACTACCTTCTCCACCTGTGTTGCCCCTATCAGTGACCTGTGGACCTGTACACCTAGATCTCTGTGACTTTCAATACTCTTGAGGGTTCTACCATTCACTGTATATTCCCTACCTGCATTAGACCTTCCAAAATGCATTACCTCACATTTGTCCGGATTAAACTCCATCTGCCATCTCTCCGCCCAAGTCTCCAAACGATCAAAATCCTGCTGTATCCTCTGACAGTCCTCATCGCTATCCGCAATTCCACCAACCTTTGTGTCGTCTGCAAACTTACTAATCAGACCAGTTACATTTTCCTCCAAATCATTTATATATACTACAAAGAGCAAAGGTCCCAGCACTGATCCTTGCGGAACACCACTAGTCACAGCCCTCCAATTAGAAAAGCAGCCTTCCATTGCTACTCTCTGCCTTCTATGACCTAGCCAGTTCTGTATTCACCTTGCCAGCTCACCCCTGATCCCATGTGACTTCACCTTTTGTACCAGTCAACCATGAGGGACCTTGTCAAAGGCCTTACTGAAGTCCATATAGACAATATCCACTGCCCTACCTGCATCAATCATCTTTGTGACCTCTTCGAAAAACTCTATCAAGTTCCCCTTCACAAAACCATGCTGCCTCTCACTAATACGTCCATTTACTTCCAAATGGGAGTAGATCCTGTCTCGAAGAATTCTCTCCAGTAATTTCCCTACCACTGACGTAAGGCTCACCAGCCTGTAGTTCCCTGGATTATCCTTGCTACCCTTCTTAAACAAAGGAACAACATTGGCTATTCTCCAGTCCTCCGGGACATCACCTGAAGACAGTGAGGATCCAAAGATTTCTGTCAAGGCCTCAGCAATTTCCTCTCTAGCCTCCTTCAATATTCTGGGGTAGATCCCATCAGGCCCTGGGGACTTATCTACCTTAATATTTTACAAGACTCCCAACACCTCGTCTTTTTGGATCTCAATGTGACCCAGGCTATCTACACACCCTTCTCCAGATTCAACATCCACCAATTCCTTCTCTTTGGTGAATGCTGATGCAAAGTATTCATTTAGTCCCTCGCCCATTTCCTCTGGTTCCACAAATAGATTCCCTTGCCTATCTTTCAGTGGGCCAACCCTTTCCCTGGCTACCCTCTTGATTTTTACATACGTGTATAAAGCCTTGGGATTTTCCTTAACCCTATTTGCCAATGACTTTTCATGACCCCTTCTAGCCCTCCTGACTCCTTGCTTAAGTTCCTTCCTACTTTCCTTATATTCCACACAGGCTTTGTCTGTTCCCAGCCTTTTAGCCCTGACAAATGCCTCCTTTTTCTTTTTCACGAGGCCTACAATATCTCTTGTTAACCAAGGTTCCTGAAATTTGCCATATTTATCCTTCTTCCTCAGAGGAACATGCCAATCCTGAATTCCTTTCAACTGACACTTGAAAGCCTCCCACATGTCAGATGTTGATTTACCCTCAAACATCCGCCCCTAATCTAGGTTCTTCAGTTCCCGCCTATAATTGTTATCATTAGCCTTCCCCCAATTTAGCAGATTCACCCTAGGACCACTCTTATCCTTGTTGATCAGCACTTTTAAACTTACTGAATTGTGGTCACTGTTCCCGAAATGCTCCCCTACTGAAACTTCTACCACCTGGCCGGGCTCATTCCCCAATACCAGATCCAGTACAGACCCTTCCCTAGTTGCACTGTCTACATATTGTTTTAAGAAGCCCTCCTGGATGCTCCTTACAAACTCTGCCCCGTCTAAGCCCCTGGCACTAAGTGAGTCCCAGTCAATATTGGGGAAGTTGAAGTCTCCCATCACAATAACCCTGTTGTTTTTACTCTTTTCCAAAATCTGTCTACCTATCTGCTCCTCTACCTCCCGCTGGCTGTTGGGAGGCCTGTAGTAAACCCCCAACATTGTGACTGCAACCTTCTTATTCCTGATCTCTACCCATATAGCCTCACTGCCCTCTGAGGTGTCCTCCCGCAGTACAGCTGTGATATTCTCCCTAACCAGTAGCGCAACTCCGCCACCTCTTTTACATCCCCCTCTATCCCGCCTGAAACATCTAAATCCTGGAACGTTTAGCTGCCCTTCCCTCAACCAGGTCTCTGTAATGGCAACAACATCATAGTTCCAAGTACTAATCCAAGCTCTAAGTTCATCTGCCTTACCCGTAATACTTCTTGCATTAAAACATATGCACTTCAGGCCACCAGACCCGCTGTGTTCAGCAACTTCTCCCTGTCTGCTCTGCCTCAGAGCCATACTGTCCCTATTCCCTAGTTCTCCCTCAATGCTCTCACCTTCTGACCTATTGCTCCCGTGCCCACCCCCCTGCCATACTAGTTTAAACCCTCCCGTGTGACACTAGCAAACCTCGCGGCCAGGATATTTATGCCTCTCCAGTTTAGATGCAACACGTCCTTCTTATATAGGTCACACCTGCCCCAGAAGAGCTCCCAGTGGTCCAGATAACGGAAACCCTCCCTCCTATACCAGCTGTTTAGCCACGTGTTTAGCTGCTCTATCTTCCTATTTCTAGCCTCACTGGCACGTGGCACAGGGAGTAATCCCGAGATTACAACCCTCGAGGTCCTGTCTTTTAACTTTCTGCCTAGCTCCCTGAACTCCTGCTGCAGGACCTCATGCCGCTTCCTGCCAATGTCATTTGTACCAATATGTACAACGACCTCTGCCTGTTTGCCCTCCCCCTTCAGGATGGCCTCTACCCGTTTGGAGACATCCTGGACCCTGGCACCAGGGAGGCAACATACCATCCTGGAGTTTCTTTCACGTCCACAGAAGCACCTATCTGTGCCCCTGACTATAGAGTCCCCTATGACTATTGCTCTTCTGCGCTTTGACCCTCCCTTCTGAACATCAGAGCCAGCCGTGGTGCCACTGCTCTGGCTGCTGCTGTTTTCCCCTGATAGGCTATCCCCCCCGACAGTATCCAAAGGGGTATACCTGTTCAACAGGGGGACAACCACAGGGGATTCCTGCACTGACTGCCTGCCCTTTCTGGTTGTCACCCATTTCTCTGCCTGCACCTTTGGTGTGTCCACATTTATATAACTGCGATCTATGACGCTTTCCGCCACCTGCATGCTCCTAAGCGCATCCAACTGCTGCTCCAACCGAACCATGAGGTCTGTGAGGAGCTCCATTTGGGTGCACTTTATGCAGATGAAGCCATCCGGAATGCTGGAAGCATTCCGGACCTGCCACATCTCACAGTCAGAGCACTGCACCCCTCTAACTGACATTGCATCAATTAATTAGTAAATTAAATTTAAAAGTTTTTTTAAAAAAGCTACTGTTAACAATATGTTTCCTAGCACTAGATTTCTACAATAAATTTGAAAGCTAAATACAGTACTCTCCGATCTCTGGCTTAGATACCCCTCTAAATTATAATTAAGTAATTATGTTTAATTCGTTTAACAATGCTTAATTTTTTTAATTTAGTGTAGATTCCCAAACAGCCAATCAGGTCACAGCTTTTCTGTGATGTCACTTCAGTCCCCGTCCCTCCCCCCACCCCCGCACACACACACACAATTTGAAACGGTAATTGATGTGTTGGGTACTCTGGATCTGTGGAGACTGCGTTTACCTTAGCAGTAACATAGACAGGCTACCAACACTTGTAATAGTACCACTCTATTTTATTGAACTAAGAGCTGTTAAACATACTTGCACTGTGGGTCGACACTATGTTAGATTGACTGAAGACCTATGCCTAACCTGACCAGCCTATACTGCGAGCACATGGTGGATGTTTGTGCTGCTGACTGTGGGCTCTGTCTGTCTCAGAGGCTGCATCCCGAATGAGTGGGAAAACTAGTGCCCTCTGTCTTTATAGTGACCGTGCCCTAACTGGTGATTGGCTGCTGTGTTGTGTGTGTTGATTGGTCTTGCAGTGTGTCAGTCAGTGTGTGTCTCTGCACCATCATATACTGATGTGTATATTATGACATCCCCCCTTTTCTAAAAAAAAATGTGCTTGTGGCAATAAATAACGTAGTATGCGAATGTTTCTAACTATGTGTGGCACATGCGAGCATATTTACAGGATTATGTACAGAAACTCTAAGATATTTACATTGGAAGGTGTCTAGTACAGATGGACAGTATGTAACACAAAATATAACTAGAACAACAGTATGTACAAACCAGTGAGTTAATCAAACAGGGTAACGAAACAATCAGTTCATGAGTTCAAAGAGTCCATGAATTCAGGCAGCTCATAAATTCAGTCTCTGAGGTGGGCGACGAATTCTTGACCAAAGGAGCATTTGGCCCTGTTGAGGCGGATACCATGCTCATGGATTGTCGGAAAACGCGTTGGAGGGGATCGATGTGCTCCTGCGGGGTGGTAGACCAGACGATTATGTCGTCCACATATACGCGAACCCCTTCGATACCTTCCATCATCTGCTCCATTATTCTGTGGAACACCTCCGATGCAGAGATGATGCCAAACGGCATCCGGTTGTAGCAAAACCGGCCAAACGGGGTGTTAAAGGTGCAGAGCTTCCGACTGGATGCGTCGAGTTGGATGTGCCAAAACCCCTTGGATGCGTCTAGCTTGCTGAAGAATTGGTGCGAGCCATCTCTCATAATATTGCGGTTGAGGTCCTTGGGATCAATACATATGCGCAATTCGCCGGATGGTTTTTTCACGCACACCATAGAGCTGACCCAGTCAGTCGGTTCTGTAACTTTCAAAATTACGCCCTGGTCCTGGAGGTCCTGCAGCTGCTGCTTGAGGCGGTCCTTGAGGGGAGCTGGTACCCTGCGAGGTGCGTGCACCACGGGCGTGGCATTTGGTTTTAACAAGATTTTATAAGTGTATGGGTGTGTGCCCATGCCCTCGAATACACCGTGGTATCGGGTGATGATGGCGTTCAGCTGTGTCCGAAAGTCAGCGTCCTAAGTTGCGGAAGCGTCAGCGGGTGACAGGGAGTGAACCCTTTGGACAAGGTTTAGAAGTTTGCATTCCTGAGCACCAAGCAGGGAGGCTTTAGTGGATCCCACTATTTCGAATGGCAGGTTAGCCTTTAATGACCGGTGCAACACCTCAAGCTGGCAAGAGCCACTGGCAGCAATGGCATTACCATTATAGTCCAGAAGCTGGCAGGCGGATGGCAGGATGGTCGGCTTGACATGGAGGCTTTCGAGGTCAGACCGTGCAATGAGGTTGCTGAAGCGCCGGTGTCCAGGCGGAATCGGATGCGGGATCAGTTGACCGTGAGGGTGGCACACCACTCATCGTCCGGATCAATGCTGAATGTTGGGAGAGACTTGCCTTTTGTCTTCTGTAGCACCTTGTGTTTGGTGGTGATGCCCACCCGAAATGGTGCTTTAGGGTCCTCGGTGTCAAGATCCGGAATCAAGTTGGAATCGGAATCGGTGACCGGATGGTTCGGACATCCCTGCGTGGCTGGTTGGAGCGATGAGAGGTAGTAGGTTGAGCAGACCTGCATAGGGCTGCATAGTGGCCAAGCTTGCCACATTGGAGATAGCGTCTGGATTTTGCAGGACATTGCCGCTTTAAGTGGGCGGAGCCACAGTTGCTGCACGCCGTGACATCACAACGTTCGGTACTCCACGCATGCGCGGTGCGGTCATACGTAGTGCGTGCCTGCGCAGTGCGGTCTTCGGCCTCGCCGTCCCCACGGTCAGTGCGCGCGCATGCGCGGGAGCCCGCGAAAAGCGTGCGAAATGGCCGCCCTCATCCAGGCTTAGGCCCTGGAGTTGTTTAATGGCTTGCACCCGCTCTGCCTCGTGGGGACCTTGCCGCACCGTTTCAGCCGCTTGAATGAGCAAGTACCGGTTAGTGGCGTGTCCATGCAGAACGCAGGTTTCGATGGCTATCGCAAGGGTGAGCTGTTTAACCTCGAGGAGCTGCTGGCGTAGGGGGTCCGATTGCACACCGAAAACGATCTGGTCACGGATCATCGAGTCGGAGGTGGAGCTGTAATTGCAGGACTGCGTGAGGATGTGAAGGTGGGTGAGGAAAGATCAAAAAGGTTCATCCTTACCCTGCAGACGCTATTGAAGGACATTGCGCTCAAAACTTTCATTTACCTCGATGTCACAGTGACTGTCGAATTTGAGCAGGACTGTCTTGAACTTGGACTTGTCTTCACCTTCAGCGAAAGTGAGAGAGTTGAAGATATGGATGGCGTGGTCCCCGGCCGATGAAAGGAAGAGAGCAATCTTCCTGGCATCTGAGGCAGCTTCCAGGTCTGTAGCTTCGAGGTATAGCTGGAATCGTTGTTTAAAGGTTTTCCAGTACGCACCGAGGTTGCCGGTGATGCGGAGCGGCGGGTGAGGGCGGACGCTGTCCATACTACCGGGTGGCTGATTGCTGGTCGAAGGCAGATCACTTGACGGTAGGTCTATTAAACTCTAACATCACATACTGGTACCATGATGTGTTGGGTACTCTGGATCTGTGGAGACTGAGTTTACCTTAGCAGTAACATCGACAGGCTACCTTCTTGACTACCGTATGCCTTCTTGACTACCTTCTCCACCTGTGTTGCCCCTTTCAGTGACCTGTGGACCTGTACACCTAGATCTCTCTGACTTTCAATACTCTTGAGGGTTCTACCATTCACTGTATATTCCCTACCTGCATTAGACCTTCCAAAATGCATTACCTCACATTTGTAAATATTTCATTATAGTATCTCATTACAATATCTCAGTACAATATCTTGTGACAATATCTCTTTACAATGTCTCATTATAATAAGACCATAAGACATAGGAGCGGAAGTAAGGCCATTCGGCCCATCGAGTCCACTCCACCATTCAATCATGGCTGATTTCAACTCCATTTACCCGCTCTCTCTCCATAGCCCTTAATTCCTCGAGAAATCAAGACTTTATCAACTTCTGTCTTAAAGACACTCAACGTCCCAGCCTCCACCGCCCTCTGTGGCAATGAATTCCACAGACCCACCACTCTCTGGCTGAAGAAATTTCTCCTCATCTCTGTTCTAAAGTGACTCCCTTTTATTCTAAGGCTGTGCCCCCAGGTCCTAGTCTCCCCTGCTAATGGAAACAACTTCCTTACATCCACCCTATCTAAGCCATTCATTATCTTGTAAGTTTCTATTAGATCTCCCCTCAACCTCCTAAACTCCAATGAATATAATCCCAGGATCCTCAGACGTTCATCGTATGTTAGGCCTACCATTCCTGGGATCATCCGTGTGAATCTCCGCTGGACCCGCTCCAGTGCCAGTATGTCCTTCCTGAGGTGTGGGGCCCAAAATTGCTCACAGTATTCTAAATGGGGCCTAACTAGTGCTTTATAAAGCTTCAGAAGTACATCCCTGCTTTTATATTCCAAGCCTCTTGAGATGAATGACAACATTGCATTTGCTTTCTTAATTAAGGACTCAACCTGCAAGCTTACCTTTAGAGAATCCTGGACTAGGACTCCCAAGTCCCTTTGCACTTCAGCATTATGAATTTTGTCACCGTTTAGAAAATAGTCCATGCCTCTATTCTTTTTTCCAAAGTGCAAGACCTCGCACTTGCCCACGTTGAATTTCATCAGCCATTTCTTGGACCACTCTCCTAAACTGTCTAAATCTTTCTGCAGCCTCCCCACCTCCTCAATATTACCTGCCCCTCCACCTATCTTTGTATCATCGGCAAACTTAGCCAGAATGCCCCCAGTCCCGTCACCTAGATCGTTAATATATAAAGAGAACAGCTGTGGCCCCAACACTGAACCCTGCGGGACACCACTCGTCACCGGTTGCCATTCCGAAAAAGAACAGATTCGCACAGCGAGTGATTAGGGTCTGGAATGCACTGTCTGTGAGGGTGGTGGAGACAGATTCAGTTGAACCTTGCAGGGAATTTAACTCTTATTTGATAAGGAGGAAGGTGCAAAATTACCGGGAAAAGGCAGGGTGATGACAGTAACTGAATGACCCATTTAGACAGTCTGCAGACACTATGGACCGAATGGCCGCCTTCTACAAAGAACAAAGAAATGTACAGCACAGGAACAGGCCCTTCGGCCCTCCAAGCCCGTGCCGACCATGCTGCCCGACTAAACGACAATCTTCTACACTTCCTGGGTCCGTATCCTTCTATTCCCATCCTATTCATGTATTTGTCAAGATGCCCCTTAAATGTCACTACCGTCCCTGCTTCCACCACCTCCTCCGGTAGCGAGTTCCAGGCACCCACTACCCTCTGCGTAAAAAACTTGCCTCGTACATCTACTCTAAACCTTGCCCCTCTCACCTTAAACCTATGCCCCCTAGTAATTGACCCCTCTACCCTGGGGAAAAGCCTCTGACTATCCACTCTGTCTATGCCCCTCATAATTTTGTATACCTCTATCAGGTCTACATTGTAACAATTCTGATTGTGTGAGAATTGCCAATGTTTCCGTGGTAGCTGTCACTGAAGAAGGTTGGTGTGGCCCAGGCCGATTGCTGTCTGACCAGAAGAAAAGCTTTTCTCATTAACCATTCCTGCTTCTGTTCACTCAGGCATTCTCCGCATTTTATTTTGTGATGAATTTTTTAAATGTGACGGAAGAAAGTGATTTTGATAAAGTGAAGAAATCAGTTGATTCGTTCTGTTCGAGGCCATGGAGTGAGGTAGGTGGGAACTGCCTGCCCAGTGGGGGACGTTTCTCCGACACATCCTGTTCCTGCAGCTCCAGAGTCAGTGCTCAGCCAGGGGTTCAGTCCGGGACAGGCACTGACTCCTCCTGCACACTGATTAGAGCTGCAACAGGAGACACATCCTCGCGGTGGAAGCGCCCCCTGCCCCCCATTACCCCCCGAGGTGGTTGGTGCTAGTGGAGGAAGCCTGCTATTGGCCGTCTTGCTGCCGTCAATCAGTTTTCCCATTTATCGCACCCTCGCAGCTGAGAAACCCGTGGATTGGGGGTCACCGGAAATTCACCGGAAATTGGGGGGGGGTCGGGAGCAGGATCCTGGTACACAGGGGGGGGGGGGGTCCGGGGCAGGATCCTGGTACCCTGGGGGGGGGGGTCCGGAGCAGAATCCTAGTACCCTGGGGGGGGGGGGTCCGGGGCAGGATCCTGGTACCCTGGGGGGGGGTCCGGGGCAGGATCCTGGTACACTGGGGGGGGGTCCGGGGCAGGATGCTGGTACACTGGGGGGTGGGGTCCGGGGCAGGATCCTAGTACCCTGGGGGGGGGTCCGGGGCAGGATCCTGGTACACTGGGGGGTGGGGTCCGGAGCAGGATCCTGGTACACTGGGGGGGGTGGGGGTCCAGGGCAGGATGCTGGTACACTGGGGGGGGGGGGGGGGGGTCCGGGGCAGGATCCTGGTACCCTGGGGGGGGGGGGGGGTCCGGGGCAGGATCCTGGTACCCTGGGGGGGGGGGGGGGGGTCCGGGGCAGGATCCTGGTACCCTGGGTGGGGGGGGGGTCCGGGTCAGGATCCTGGTCGCGTAGAGCGGCCAGTGACCGGCGCTGTGCCAATGGAGATTTGTGTGCCAGCGTCGGGGCGGCATGGCCCATTCGCGGGGATTGTCCGGCCCGGCCCAGGGCTGGGAGAACGGGGATTGTCTGGCCCGGCCCAGGGCTGGGAGAACGGGGATTGTCCGGCCCAGGGCTGGGAGAACGGGGATTGTCCGGCCCAGGGCTGGGAGAACGGGGATTGTCCGGCCCAGGGCTGGGAGAACGTGGATTGTCCGGCCCAGGGCTGGGAGAACGGGGATTGTCCGGCCCAGGGCTGGGAGAACGGGGATTGTCTGGCCCGGCCCAGGGCTGGGAGAACGGGGATTGTCCGGCCCAGGGCTGGGAGAACGGGGATTGTCCGGCCCGGCCCAGGGCTGGGAGAACGGGGATTGTCCGGCCCAGGGCTGGGAGAACGGGGATTGTCCAGCCCAGGGCTGGGAGAACGGGGATTGTCTGGCCCGGCCCAGGGCTGGGAGAACGGGGATTGTCCGGCCCGGCCCAGGGCTGGGAGAACGGGGATTGTCCGGCCCAGGGCTGGGAGAACGGGGATTGTCCGGCCCAGGGCTGGGAGAACGGGGATTGTCCGGCCCGGCCCAGGGCTGGGAGAACGGTGATTGTCCGGCCCGGCCCAGGGCTGGGAGAATCCCGCCCCACATGTCTCGCTTCTTTTTACAACATTAACTTATTCTTAACAGGTGCGTAGTTCGTTCTCAATTGAAGAACAATATCTGAGTGAATATTGCTTCGCTGGACATTACGTTCTCAGCCTTCTGCATCGCGGCTACAATTTCACCTCCAATAATTGGAATTCAATCAAGTTCATGCGAAAGGTTTGTATCCTGGCCAAATCTTCCATCCCTCCCTTGCCAGAGCTCAGTATAAATTAGACTAAAACCGAATTCCCAACTCCCCTTTCTTTGTCACTAAGACTGCCGACTTTCAGCTCTGTATTATTCAGAGGGTGTGGGGGGGAGAGTAGGGAGGGTGTCGGGGGAGAGTAGGGAGTGTGGGGGAGTGTAGGGAGTGTGTGGGGGAGAGTAGGGAGTGTGTGTGGGGAGAGTAGGGTGTGGGGGGAGAGTAGGGTGTGGGGGGAGAGTAGGGTGTGGGGGGAGAGTAGGGTGTGGGGGGAGAGTAGGGTGTGGGGGGAGAGTAGGGAGTGGGGGGAGAGTAGGGAGTGTGGGGGAGAGTAGGGAGTGTGTGGGAGAGAGTAGGGAGTGTGTGTGGGGGAGAGTAGGGAGTGTGTGTGGGGGAGAGTAGGGAGTGTGTGTGTGGGAGAGTAGGGAGTGTGTGTGTGGGAGAGTAGGGAGTGTGTGTGTGGGAGAGTAGGGAGTGTGTGTGTGGGAGAGTAGGGAGTGTGTGTGTGGGAGAGTAGGGAGTGTGTGTGTGGGAGAGTAGGGAGTGTGTGTGTGGGAGAGTAGGGAGTGTGTGTGTGGGAGAGTAGGGAGTGTGTGTGGGGGAGAGTAGGGAGTGTGGGGGAGAGTAGGGAGTGTGTGTGGGGGAGAGTAGGGAGTGTGGGGGAGAGTAGGGAGTGTGGGGGAGAGTAGGGAGTGTGGGGGAGAGTAGGGAGTATGGGGGAGAGTAGGGTGTGTGTGTGGGGGAGAGTAGGGTGTGTGTGTGGGGGAGAGTAGGGTGTGTGTGTGGGGGAGAGTAGGGAGTGTGTGTGGGGGAGAGTAGGGAGTGTGTGTGGGGGAGAGTAGGGAGTGTGGGGGAGAGTAGGGTGTGTGTGTGGGGGAGAGTAGGGAGTGTGTGTGGGGGAGAGTAGGGAGTGTGTGTGGGGGAGAGTAGGGAGTGTGTGTGGGGGAGAGTAGGGAGTGTGGGGGAGAGTAGGGAGTGTGGGGGAGAGTAGGGAGTGTGGGGGAGAGTAGGGAGTGTGGGGGAGAGTAGGGAGTGTGGGGGAGAGTAGGGAGTGTGTGTGGGGGAGAGTAGGGAGTGTGTGTGGGGGAGAGTAGGGAGTGTGTGTGGGGGAGAGTAGGGAGTGTGTGTGTGGGAGAGTAGGGAGTGTGTGTGGGGGAGAGTAGGGAGTGTGTGTGGGGGAGAGTAGGGAGTGTGTGTGGGGGAGAGTAGGGAGTGTGTGTGAGGGAGAGTAGGGAGTGTGTGTGTGGGGAGAGTAGGGAGTGTGTGTGTGGGGAGAGTAGGGAGTGTGTGTGGGGAGAGTAGGGAGTGTGTGTGGGGGAGAGTAGGGAGTGTGTGTGGGGGAGAGTAGGGAGTGTGTGTGGGGGAGAGTAGGGAGTGTGTGTGGGGGAGAGTAGGGAGTGTGTGTGGGGGAGAGTAGGGAGTGTGTGTGGGGGAGAGTAGGGAGTGTGTGTGGGGGAGAGTAGGGAGTGTGTGTGGCGGAGAGTAGGGAGTGTGTGTGGGGGAGAGTAGGGAGTGTGTGTGGGGGAGAGTAGGGAGTGTGTGTGGGGGAGAGTAGGGAGTGTGGGGGAGAGTAGGGAGTGTGGGGGAGAGTAGGGTGTGTGTGTGGGGGAGAGTAGGGAGTGTGTGTGGGGGAGAGTAGGGAGTGTGTGTGGGGGAGAGTAGGGTGTGTGTGTGGGGGAGAGTAGGGAGTGTGGGGGAGAGTAGGGAGTGTGTGTGGGGGAGAGTAGGGAGTGTGTGGGGGGGAGAGTAGGGAGTGTGTGGGGGGGAGAGTAGGGAGTGTGCGGGAGAGTAGGGTGTGTGTGGGAGAGTAGGGAGTGTGTGTGGGGGAGAGTAGGGAGTGTGTGTGGGGGAGAGTAGGGAGTGTGTGTGGGGGAGAGTAGGGAGTGTGTGTGGGGGAGAGTAGGGAGTGTGCGGGAGAGTAGGGTGTGTGGGGGAGAGTAGGGAGTGTGTGTGGGGGAGAGTAGGGAGTGTGTGTGGGGGAGAGTAGGGAGTGTGTGTAGAAACTAAGGCAAATTCGGATTCACCTTTTCACCTTACCCTGGATGCTGTGTCCATTTAGTTTCTTTATCAGTCTCCCAGGCGCGATCTTGCCAAAGGCTTTGCTGAAATCCATATAAACGACATCAACTACACTACTCTCATCTACACACCCGAAACGTACAAATTCAATCAGATTTGTTCATCTTGGGTATTTAACCATTGTTTGAATCTTCCAGTGGCTTTCCCTGTTCTCCCTATAATGGTCACATCCTCCATTGACTAGCTCCTTCTGGTGCGTATATTACCCCAATACCAACATTCGGCAATTACCCTTGGGCGTGGCCTCTTCTGTGCATCGTCATCACTTTGTCTATCATCATCCAGCCCCTTAGCTGTCATATCCTGCTCCTCAAACCCGTCAAACATCTGGATATGTGAGAATGCAGAGTGCCCATCACCTTCTACTCAAAGACCATGAGAAATAGGAACAGAAGGAGGCCATTCGGCCCCTCGAGCCTGCTCCTCCATTCAATAGGATCACGGCTGGTCCAACGTTCCTCGCATCCGCGTTCCTGCCGTTTCCCCGATTTCCTGACTGATCAGGAATCTATCTCATCCATAAATCTACACACGGGCTCTGCCCCCCCCCCCCCCCCAACTCTCTGTGACGGGGAGTCCCAAAGATTCACACCCCCCTGAGAGAATAAATTCCTCCTCATCTCAGTCTGAAACTGGCTCCCCTTCACTCTGAGACTCTGCCCTTTGGTCCGAGAACCTCCCATGAGGGAAACATCCTCCCAGCATTTACCCTCTCGGCCCCTGAACAATCCAGATGTTTCAGTGTGATCACCTCTCATTCTTCTAAATTCCACTGAGTAGAATCCCAACCTGTTTAACCTTTGCTCACAAGACAATCCCTCCACCCCGGGGATCATCGGAGTGAAGCTTCTCTGAACCGCCTGCAATTAAATAATATCTTCCCTTAAATAAGGGGACAAAACTGCTGCCAGTGCTCCCGATGTGGTCTCGCCAGTACCTTGTACAGCTGCAGCAAGACTTCCCCACTCTTATACTCCAACCCACTTGAAATGAGGTCCAACATTCCATTCACCTTCCTGGCTCCCTGCTGCCCCTGTGTGCGAGCTTCCTGTGTTTCGTGTACAAGACCCCCCCCCCCCAGTCTCTTTGTGTTTCACCCTTCTGCAATTTTTCTTCATTTAAATAATACTCTTGTCTTTTGTTCTCTCTTCCAAAATGACAACTTCACATTTTCCCACATTCTCCATTTGCCAACTTTTTGCCCACTTTACTCAACCTATTAATGCCTCTTTGCAAACTGTTTGTATCCCTCTCGCAACCCCTTTCTACCTATTGTTCAAACTCTGCAAGTTTGTAATCAATCCCAATTAACCAAAGTGAAGGTATCTGGATACTTTAATTCCCACCACACCCTATCACCACACCCAGACCTATTACGAGCTGGTTTAGCTCAGTGGGATAGACAGCTGGTTTATGATGCAGATCAAGGCCAGCAGTGCAGGTTCAATTCCCGTACCAGCTTACCCGAACAGGTGCCGGAATGAAAATGAAAATGAAATGAAAATCGCTTGTCACAAGTAGGCTTCAAATGAAGTTACTGTGAAAAGCCCCGAGTCGCCACATTCCGGCGCCTGTTCGGGGAGGCTGTTACGGGAATTGAACCGTGCTGCTGGCCTGCCTTGGTCTGCTTTCAAAGCCAGCGATTTAGCCCTGTGCGGCATTTCAAGTGCACAGAAAAGATGGAACTAAATGTAATCCCTTCTCAGGCTAGCGGATAATCCCACATCACAGAAGACCTTTTGGGATTTCTCCAAGCGACCAACTGATACAGACTATAGTCCCCAACCATTTGAAGCAAATTCTTTGAATGGGACGCCTGTGCCAGCTCGCAGTTTGGTAATTTCACTAAGATTGTGGTTTGGATTCTCCGCCCCCCCCCAGACGTGTGTTTCTGTGCCGCGTCATTCGCTGGGGCTGTGATTCTCTGCTCCTCCTGCTGCCAATGGGATTTTCCATTGAAAACGCCCCACGCCGCTGGGAAACCGGCGGAAAAGAGAATCCAACAGCGGAGAATTCAGGCCGAATGGAGCATCTCAGCCATCACTCTGATTTCTTTCCCAAAACCCATTGCTGGAGGGATTTTCAGCTGTTGTGATCAGCAGTATAATGCTCATATTTTAGTAATTGACATATTCCACCCCCACCCCACTTCCCCCCCCCTATCAGGTAAAGGGTTAGCTGGTGCCCCAGTCTGGTCCTATCCATTTCCCATGATTTAACCCTCAATCACTCTTTGTCTTAACCATGTCTTAATGTCATAGAACATAGAACATTATAGCGCAGTACAGGCCCTTCGGCCCTCGATGTTGCGCTGACCTGTGAAACCATTCTAAAGCCCATCTACACTATTCCCTTATCGTCCATATGTCTATCCAATGACCATTTGAATGCCCTTAGTGTTGGCGAGTCCAGTACTGTTGCAGGCAGGGCATTCCACGCCCTTACTACTCTCTGAGTAAAGAACCTACCTCTGACATCTGTCTTATATCTATCTCCCCTCAATTTAAAGATATGTCCCCTCGTGCTAGACATCACAATCCGAGGAAAAAGGCTCTCACTGTCCACCCTATCCAATCCTCTGATCATCTTATATGCCTCAATTAAGTCACCTCTTAACCTTCTCTCTAACGAAAACAGCCTCAAGTCCCTCAGCCTTTCCTCATAAGATCTTCCCTCCATACCAGGCAACATTCTGGTAAATCTCCTCTGCACCCTTTCCAATGCTTCCACATCCTTCCTATAATGCGGCGACCAGAATTGCACGCAATACTCCAAATGCGGCTGCACCAGAGTTTTGTATAGCTGCAACATGACCTCATGGCTCCTAAACTCAATCCCTCTACCAATAAAAGCTAACACACCGTACGCCTTCTTAACAACCCTCTCAACCTGGGTGGCAACTTTAAGGGATCTATGTACATGGACACCGAGATCTCTCTGCTCATCCACACTGCCAAGAATCTTACCATTAGCCCAGTTCTCAGCCTTCCTGTTATTCCTTCCAAAATGAATCACCTCACACTTTTCTGCATTAAACTCCCTTTGCCACCTCTCAGCCCAGTGCTGCAGCTTATCTATGTCCCTCTGTAACTTGTAACATCCTTCCGCACTGTCCACAACTCCACCGACTTTAGTGTCATCTGCAAATTTACTCACCCATCCTTCTACGCCCTCCTCCAGGTCATTTATAAAAATGACAAACAGCAGTGGCCCCAAAACAGATCCTTGTGGTACACCACGAGTAACTGGACTCCAGTCTGAACACTTCCCATCAACCACCACTCTTTGTCTTCTTCCAGCTAGCCAATTTCTGATCCAAACTGCTAAATCACCCTGAATCCCATGCCTCCGTATTTTCTGCAGTAGTCTACCTTTTCAAACGCTTTACTGAAATCCATATACACCACATCAACTGCTTTACCCTTATCCACCTGTTTGGTCACCTTCTCAAAGAACTCAATAAGGTTTGTGAGGCACGACCTACCCTTCACAAAACCGTGTTGACTATCTCTAATCAAATTATTCCTTTCCAGATGATTATACATCCTATCTCTTGTAAACCTTTCCAAGATTTTTCCCACAACAGAAGTAAGGCTCACTGGTCTATAGTTACCGGGGTTATCTCTACTCCCCTTCTTGAACAAGGGGACAACATTTGCTATCCTCCAGTCTTCTGGCACTATTCCTGTAGACAAAGATGACTTAAAGATCAAGTCCAAAGGCTCAGCAATCTCCTCCCTAGCTTCCCAGAGAATCCTAGGATAAATCCCATCTGGCCCAGGTGACTTATCTATTTTCACACTTTCCAGAATTGCTAACACCTCCTCCTCAAGCCCTTCTAGTCTAGTAGTCTGAATCTCAGTATTCTCCTCGACAACATTGTCTTTTTCCTGTGTGAATACTGACGAAAAATATTCATTTAGCACCTCTCCTATCTCCTCGGACTCCAAGCACAACTTCCCACTACTGTCCTTGACTGGCCCTACTTTTACCCTAGTCATTCTTTTATTCCTGACATATCTATAGAAAGCTTTAGGGTTATCCTTGATCCTACCTGCCAAAGACTTCTCATGTCCCCTCCTGGCTCTTCTTAGCTCTCTCTTTAGGTCCTTCCTAGCTAACTTGTAACTCTTGAGCGCCCTAACTGAACCTTCATGTCTCATCTTTAGATAAGTCTCCTTCTTCCTCTTGACAAGTGTTTCGACTGCTTTAGTAAACCACGGTTCCCTCATTCGACCACTTCCTCCCTGCCTGACAGGCACATACTTAACAAGGACACGCAGTAGCTGTTCCTTGAACAAGCTCCACATTTCCATTGTGCCCATTCCCTGCAGTTTTCCTCTCCATCCGATGTATCCTAAGTCTTGCCTCATTGCATCATAATTGCCTTTCCCCCAGATATAACTCTTGCCCTGCGGTATATACCTATCCCTTTCCATCACTAAAGTAAACGTAATCGAATTGTGGTCACTATCACCAAAGTGCTCACCTACCTCCAAATTTAACACCTGGCCTGGTTCATAGCCCAGTACCAAATCCAATATGGCCCCGCCTCTCGTTGACCTATCTACATACTGTGTCAGGAAACCCTTCTGCACACATTGGACAAAAACGGACCCATCTAATGTACTCGAACTATTGCCTTTCCAGTCAATATTTGGGAAGTTAAAGTCCCCCATAACAACTACCCTGTTGCTTTCGCTCCTCCCCAGAATCATCTTTGCAATCCTCTCCTCTACATCTCTGGAACTTTTCGGAGGCCTATAGAAAACCCCTAACAGGGTGACCTCTCCTTTCCTGTTTCTAACCTCAGCCCATACTACCTCAGTAGTCTTTTACCACCTTCCCTGAGCTCACTGAAATATCTAAACCCCGGCACCTGCAACAACCATTCCTGTCCCTGCTCTATCCATGTCTCCGAAATGGCCACAACATCGAAGTCCCAGGTACCAACCCATGCCGCAAGTTCCACCCACCTTATTCCGGATGCTCCTGGCATTGAAGAGGACACAGTTTAACCCACCTTCCTGCCTGCCGATACACTCCTGCAACTTTGAAGCCCTACTCATGACCTCACTACTCTCAACCTCCTGTATACTGGAGCTACAATTCAGGTTCCCAATCCCCTGCTGAACTGTCGAAAGACTGGAACTTATTGCCATGTCTATGAAATCTAAAATTAAAATGTTCCCGTTCTTGTCCCACACCTTCAGGTCCATAGCTACTGCTCCATAAAGTCTAATGGGAATTTACAATAGACCATAGCAGTGTCCTCCAATACCTTTTACATTTGTCACTATTCTCCACAATAAAATTTGTCAATCATCATTGGCTACTACTGCATCCTTTAGTAGGATTTCTGTGAGAAGAGGGATGAGCAAATTGTTGATTTTTTTTTTCTTTCACATCCCTACCACCTGATTCCATTAACACTTACATTAAGATGCCCAGTTTTACTAAAATAATGTCCTGATTGAGTAAGTTGCAAATCTACTGACTTTCCAAAGACGATTGCTTTATCATGTTCCATGTCTAATTTCATGTGTGTATTTTTTCATGGATGCTAACTCAACAGCAAGGATATTTCCAGGCTGACCTCTCATCTTTCCTACTCCATAAACCTCTGTTGCCTCTGTTCTAGATTAAGTCTAAATCAAGACTGAACAAACGCTATACAGTTTAATCGTTACTTATTTTGATTTAGATGTCTGTTCTGTCGTTACGGTTTTACATTCTATTGCCTAAGTAGCTGCGGTTGAATATTGGTTGAACATTATGCATTAAGTTGAAGACACTGAGTCTCTTTCACCTTCCCCTCCAGCACCATTGTAAACATATGTCTTGCTAATGTGCATTTGTTTGTGATAAACTTCATCTGTCATTGCTCTGTGCACTTTCTGTCCATCTCGTGTTATTACACCAAATTCCACTGTCCCTCCCAATGTGATATCACCTGGAAATTTGATTTATTTCATATCCAGCTTTTAAATCTGAAACGTCAGAGTTATAAATTCTCTCCTGCTTCACCTGTCCTGACCTCATCCAATCCGCAATGCCATCCCCAGAATTCTCCACCTGTTCACTCCAGCATTCTGTCTCCCTCACTCTCTCTTTGTCCTTTCAACTTACTGATATCGCTCTTGGGCAGTCACAGAAAATGGCCAATGACAAATGGCTATCCTGCTTTACACTTGCCTGACCTTCTGCTCCATTTGGCCCTTTATCCATGTTGCAATCTGTTTAATCCCATTGCCCCAATTACTTACAGTTTGTTTTCTTGTTTGCAGATTAATGGGAATAATGCTGGCTGGACCCTTGGTTACATGTTAAACCTTACAAATATGATCCCCGTGGAACTGCCCTACACCAGGCCATTCACCTATACCTCGTATCTCACAGTCATGGTCATTTTTTCCCTCCTGCTCTTAATTTTGCTCTCTGTTGGCTGCCTCATTTATAAGAAGAAACTTTGCAGTGTAGAAAATAAGATATAATGATTTTTACAAATAAATGTTCATGTCAAATTTATGACCAGAAGGTTTTCAAAATCATTCAACACAAAGCGGCCCCATTTGATTGGCACCTTATCCACCAACCTAAACATTCAGTCCCTCCACCACTAAAGAACAGTGGCAGCCGTGTGTAGCATCTACAAGATGCACTGCAGGAACTCACCAAGGTTCCTTAGACAGCACCTTCCAAACCCACGACCACGACCATCTAGAAGGACAAGAGCAGCAGATACCTGGGAACCCCACCCCCTGGAGGTTCCCCTCCAAGTCACTCACCACCCTGACTGGGAAATATATCGGCCGTTCCTTCACTGTCGCTGAGGTAACATCCTGGAACTGCCTCCCTAATAGCACAGTGGGTGTACCTACAATTCGAAATGGCAGCTTACCACCCGCTTCTCGAGGATGATTAAGGATGGGCAATAGAGGCAGGCCCAGCCAGTGAGGTCCACATTCTATTGAAGAATAAAAACAAAATTTTGCATTAAATTGTATTATAAACAAGCTGACTTGCATCCAATTTGGCGAAACTCCAGCATAGATTATCATAGAATTTACAGTGCAGAAGGAGGCCATTCGGCCCATCGAGCCCACACCGGCTCTTGGAAAGAGCACCCTACCCACAGTCAACATCTCCACCCTATCCCCATAACCCAGCAACCCCACCCAATACTAAGGGCAATTTTGGACACTACAGGCAATTTAGCATGGCCAATCCACCTAACCTGCACATCTTTGGACTGTGGGAGGAAACCGGAGCACCCGGAGGAAACCCACGCACACACGGAGAACGTGCAGACTCCGCACAGACAGTGACCCAAGCCGGAATCGAACCTGGGACCCTGGAGCTGTGAAGCAATTGTGCTATCCACAATGATACCGTTCAGGACCTGGGCAGTGGGTCCTGGGCAGTGGGTCCTGGGCAGTGGGTCCTGGGCAGTGGGTCCTGGGCAGTGGGACCTGGGCAGTGGGTCCTGGGCAGTGGGACCTGGGCAGTGGGACCTGGGCAGTGGGACCTGGGCAGTGGGACCTGGGCAGTGGGACCTGGGCAGTGGGTCCTGGGCAGTGGGTCCTGGGCAGTGGGACCTGGGCAGTGGGTCCTGGGCAGTAGGACCTGGGCAGTGGGTCCTGGGCAGTGGGTCCTGGGCAGTGGGTCCTGGGCAGTGGGTCCTGGGCAGTGGGTCCTGGGCAGTGGGTCCAGGGCAGTGGGTCCTGGGCAGTGGGTCCTGGGCAGTGGGACCTGGGCAGTGGGACCTGGGCAGTGGGACCTGGGCAGTGGGTCCTGGGCAGTGGGTCCTGGGCAGTGGGTCCTGGGCAGTGGGACCTGGGCAGTGGGACCTGGGCAGTGGGACCTGGGCAGTGGAGTTTCACTGGCCTTGTTTAAGACTAGAACTGGATCTAGAACATTGACCAATCCAATGTAAGTTGTCTCAATATTGGAACACAACTTAAAATGACCTGATTTCCACTCACTAAAAGCCCCCAGTGCCTCGAGCTGGGAATTTGCGATTGTCCATTAGCTGAATGGCCAGAGTTTGCTGTGGAAATAAGATTATTTATGTGGAAATCAGGCAGAAAATTCCAGCAACTGCACAAGAACAGTTAATTGTGAAAATCAGGATTTGTTGCTCGAGATTCATTGATCCTCCAGAAGTTGCACAATAGCCGGACTCTCGCTGAGAGACACATTGACATGGAATGTCGGAATGATTTTGTACTTTGTATCTATCTGATATATACATATTAAACTCGCCTGTATAGAGTTAGTGTTTGTCTAATCCAGTACAGCACTGCTCTCAATGGGCAGGTAAGCATTCATTACTGGAAAATAACCTCTCTCCTATTGGAAATTAACTTTTACAAATCCTTCAGATTTTCATTGTTGGAGATTTAAAACATTAAAAATGTCTTTTTTATTTTTCTTGTCACTTTTTTACCTGTGTCCTAATCCAATTTTTCTTTCTCTTTCTTTATTTTGCTTTCTGTACCAGATTGACATTGAATTCACTATTTTAACTCAGACTTCCTGGTTCAGATTCTCTGATATTCTTTACCAATTCTTCAATCTGATTGTGTAAGGAGACACACATTTTCACACAGATATTGGCCGAAATTCTCTGTCTGGGAGACTAACAGCGAGAGTCTCATTCCAGCCACGCCCGAATTGAGAAACGCGATCAGGCGGAGAATCGAGGCAGGAGCACCATGCTCCGGCACATTGATAGCACCGTGTTCCGGCACATTGATAGCACCGTGTTCCGGCACATTGATAGCGCCGTGCTCCGGCACATTGATAGCACCGTGTTCCGGCACATTGATAGCACCGTGTTCCGGCACATAGATAGCACCGTGTTCCGGCACATTGAGAGCACCGCGTTCCGGCACATTGAGAGCACCGCGTTCCGGCACATTGATAGCACTGTGTTCCGGCACATTGATAGCACCGTGCTCCGGCACATTGATAGCACCGTGTTCCGGCACATTGTTAGCACCGTGCTCCGGCACATTGATAGCACCGTGTTCCGGCACATTGATAGCACCGTGTTCCGGCACATTGATAGCACCGTGCTCCGGCACATTGATAGCACCGTGTTCCGGCACATTGATAACGCCGTGTTCCAGCACATTGATAGCACCATGTTCCGGCACATTGATAGCACCGTGTTCCAGCACATTGATAGCGCCGTGCTCCGGCACATTGATAGCACCGTGCTCCAGCACATTGATAGCACCGTGCTCCGGCACATTGATAGCACCGTGCTCCGGCACATTGATAGCACCGTGCTCCGGCACATTGATAGCACCGTGCTCCGGCACATTGATAGCACCGTGCTCCGGCACATTGATAGCACCGTGCTCCGGCACATTGATAGCACCGTGTTCCGGCACAGTGGTAGCACCGTGCTCCGGCACATTGATAACACCGTGTTCCGGCACAGTGGTAGCACCGTGCTCCGGCACATTGATAGCACCGTGTTCCGGCACATTGATAACACCGTGTTCCGGCACAGTGGTAGCACCGTGCTCCGGCACATTGATAGCACCGTGCTCCGGCACATTGATAGCACCGTGCTCCGGCACATTGATAGCACCGTGCTCCGGCACATTGATAACACCGTGTTCCGGCACAGTGGTAGCACCGTGCTCCGGCACATTGATAGCACCGTGTTCCAGCACATTGTTAGCACCGTGCTACGGCACATTGATAGCACCGTGCTCCGGCACATTGATAGCACCGTGCTCCGGCACATTGATAGCACCGTGCTCCGGCACATTGATAGCACCGTGTTCCGGCACATTGATAGCACCGTGCTCCGGCACTTTGATAGCACCGTGTTCCGGCACAGTGGTAGCACCGTGCTCCGGCACATTGATAGCACCGTGTTCCGGCACATTGATAACACCGTGTTCCGGCACAGTGGTAGCACCGTGCTCCGGCACATTGATAGCACCGTGTTCCGGCACATTGATAACACCGTGTTCCGGCACAGTGGTAGCACCGTGCTCCGGCACATTGATAACGCCGTGTTCCGACACATTGATAGCACCGTGCTCCGGCACATTGATAACACCGTGTTCCGGCACAGTGGTAGCACCGTGCTCCGGCACATTGATAGCACCGTGCTCCGGCACATTGATAGCACCGTGCTCCGGCACATTGATAGCACCGTGCTCCGGCACATTGATAACACCGTGTTCCGGCACAGTGGTAGCACCGTGCTCCGGCACATTGATAGCACCGTGCTCCGGCACATTGATAGCACCGTGCTCCGGCACATTGATAACGCCGTGTTCCGACACATTGATAGCACCGCGTTCCGGCACATTGATAACACCGTGTTCCGGCACAGTGGTAGCACCGTGCTCCGGCACATTGATAGCACCGTGCTCCGGCACATTGATAGCACCGTGCTCCGGCACATTGATAGGACCGTGCTCCGGCACATTGATAACACCGTGTTCCGGCACATTGATAGCACCGTGCTCCGGCACATTGATAGCACCGTGCTCCGGCACATTGATAACACCGTGTTCCGACACATTGATAGCACCGTGCTCCGGAACATTGATAGCACCGTGTTCCGGCACATTGATTACACCGTGTTCCGGCACATTGATAACGCCGCGTTCCGGCACATTGATAGCACCGTGCTCCGGCACATTGATAGCTCCGTGTTCCGGCACATTGATAGCACCGTGCTCTGGCACATTGATAGCACCGTGCTCCGGCACATTGATAGCACCGTGCTCCGGCACATTGATAGCGCCGTGCTCCGGCACATTGATAGCACCGTGCTCCGGCACATTGATAGCGCCGTGCTCCGGCACATTGATAACGCCGCGTTCCGGCACATTGATAGCACCGTGCTCCGGCACATTGATAGCGCCGTGTTCCAGCACATTGATAACGCCGCGTTCCGGCACATTGATAGCACCGTGTTCCAGCACATTGATAGCACCGTGTTCCGGCGCATTGATAGCACCGTGTTCCGGCGCATTGATAGCACCATGCTCCGGCACATTGATTGCACCGTGCTCCGGCACATTGATAGCACCGTGTTCCGGCGCATTGATAGCACCGTGTTCCGGCGCATTGATAGCACCGTGCTCCGGCACATTAATTGCACCGTGCTCCGGCACATAGATAGCACCATGTTCCGGCGCATTGATAGCACCGTGTTCCGGCGCATTGATAACACCGTGTTCCGGCACATTGATAGCACCGTGCTCCAGCACATTGATAGCACCGTGCTCCGGCTCATTGATAACGCCGTGCTCAGGCACATTGATAGCACCGTGTTCCGGCACATTGATAACGCCGTGCTCCGGCACATTGATAGCGCCGTGCTCCGGCACATAGATAGCACCGTGTTCCGGCGCATTGATAGCACCGTGTTCCGGCGCATTGATAGCACCGTGCTCCGGCACATTGATAGCACCGTGTTCCAGCACATTGATAGCACCGTGTTCCGACACATTGATAACACCGTGTTCCGGCACATTGATAGCACCGTGTTCCGGCACATTGATAGCACCGTGTTCCGACACATTGATAACACCGTGTTCCGGCACATTGATAGCACCGTGCTCCGGCACATTGATAGCACCGTGTTCCAGCACATTGATAGCACCGTGTTCCAGCACATAGATAACACCGTGTTCCGGCACATTGATAGCACCGTGCTCCGGCACATTGATAGCACCGTGTTCCGGCACATTGATAACACCGTGTTCCGGCACATTGATAGCACCGTGCTCCGGCACATTGATAGCACCGTGCTCCGGCACATTGATAGCACCGTGCTCCGGCACATTGATAGCACCGTGTTCCGGCACATTGATAGCACCGTGTTCCGGCACATTGATAGCACCGTGCTCCGGCACATTGATAGCACCGTGTTCCGGCACATTGATAGCACCGTGCTGCGGCACATTGATAGCACCGTGCTCCGTCACATTGATAGCACCGTGTTCCGGCACATTGATAGCACCGTGCTCCGGCACATTGATAGCACCGTGCTCCGGCACATTGATAGCACCGTGTTCCGGCACATTGATAGCACCGTGCTCCGGCACATTGATAGCACCGTGCTCCGGCACATTGATAGCACCGTGCTCCGGCACATTGATAGGACCGTGCTCCGGCACAGAGATAGCACCGTGTTCCGGCACATTGATAACACCGTGTTCCGGCACATTGATAGCACCGTGCTCCGGCACATTGATAACGCCGCGTTCCGGCACATTGATAACACCGTGCTCTGGCACATTGATAACGCCGTGCTCCGGCACATAGATAGCACCGTGTTCCGGCACATTGATAACACCGTGTTCCGGCACATTGATAACACCGTGCTCCGGCACATAGATAGCACCGTGTTCCGGCACATTGATAACACCGTGTTCCGGCACATTGTTAGCACCGTGCTCCGGCACATTGATAGCGCCGTGTTCCGGCACATTGATAACGCCGCGTTCCGGCACATTGATAGCACCGTGTTCCGGCACATTGATAGCACCGTGCTCCGGCACATTGATAGCACCGTGTTCCGGCACATTGATAGCACCGTGTTCCGTCACATTGATAGCACCGTGCTCCGGCACATAGTTAGCACCGTGTTCCGGCACATTGATAGCACCGTGCTCCGGCACATTGATAGCACCGTGGTCCGGCACATTGATAGCACCGTGCTCCGGCACGTTGATAGCACCGCGTTCCGGCACATTGTTAGCACCGTGTTCCGACACATAGATAGCACCGTGCTCCAGCACATTGATAGCACCGTGATCCGGCACATTGATAGCGCCGTGTTCCGGCACATTGATAGCACCGTGCTCCGGCACATTGATAGCGCCGTGTTCCGGCACATTGATAGCGCCGTGTTCCGGCACATTGATAGCACCGTGCTCCGGCACATTGATAGCACCGTGCTCCGGCACATTGATAGCACCGTGCTCCGGCACGTTGATAGCACCGCGTTCCGGCACGTTGATAGCGCCGTGCTCCGGCACATTGATAGCACCGTGTTCCGGCACATTGATAGCGCCGTGCTCCGGCACATTGATAGCACCGTGCTCCGGCACATTGATAGCACCGTGTTCCGGCACATTGATAGCACCGTGCTCCGGCACATTGATAGCACCGTGTTCCGGCACATTGATAGCGCCGTGTTCCGGCACATTGATAGCACCGTGCTCCGGCACATTGATAGCACCGTGCTCCGGCACATTGATAGCACCGTGTTCCGGCACATTGATAGCGCGGTGCTCCGGCACATTGATAGCGCCGTGCTCCGGCACATTGATAGCACCGTGCTCCGGCACATTGATAGCACCGTGTTCCGGCACATTGATAACACCGTGTTCCGGCACATTGATAGCACCGTGCTCCGGCACATTGATAGCACCGTGCTCCGGCACATTGATAGCACCGTGCTCCGGCACATTGATAGCACCGTGCTCCGGCACATTGATAGCACCGTGCTATTGCACATTGATAGCACCGTGCTCCGGCACATTGATAGCACCGTGCTCTGGCACATTGATAGCACCGTGCTCCGGCACATTGATAGCACCGTGTTCCGGCACAGTGGTAGCACCGTGCTCCGGCACATTGATAACACCGTGTTCCGGCACAGTGGTAGCACCGTGCTCCGGCACATTGATAGCACCGTGTTCCGGCACATTGATAACACCGTGTTCCGGCACAGTGGTAGCACCGTGCTCCGGCACATTGATAGCACCGTGCTCCGGCACATTGATAGCACCGTGCTCCGGCACATTGATAGCACCGTGCTCCGGCACATTGATAACACCGTGTTCCGGCACAGTGGTAGCACCGTGCTCCGGCACATTGATAACGCCGTGCTCCGGCACATTGATAGCACCGTGCTCCGGCACATTGATAGCACCGTGCTCCGGGACATTGATAGCACCGTGCTCCGGCACATTGATAGCACCGTGCTCCGGCACATTGATAGCACCGTGCTCCGGCACATTGATAACGCCGTGCTCCGGCACATTGATAGCACCGTGCTCCGGCACATTGATAACACCGTGTTCCGGCACAGTGGTAGCACCGTGCTCCGGCACATTGATAGCACCGTGCTCCGGCACATTGATAGCACCGTGCTCCGGCACATTGATAGCACCGTGTTCCGGCACATTGAGAACACCGTGCTCCGGCACATTGATAGCACCGTGCTCCGGCACATTGATAGCACCGTGTTCCGGCACATTGATAGCACCGTGCTCCGGCACATTGATAGCACCGTGTTCCGGCACATTGATAGCACCGTGTTCCGGCACATTGATAGCACCGTGTTCCGGCACATTGATAGCACCATGCTCCGGAACATTGATAGCACCGTGCTCTGGCACATTGATAGCACAGTGTTCCGGCACATTGATTACACCGTGTTCCGGCACATTGATAGCACCGTGCTCCGGCACATTGATAGCACCGTGCTCCGGCACATTGATAGCACCGTGCTCCGGCACATTGATAACACCGTGTTCCGGCACATTGATAACACCGTGTTCCGGCACATTGATAGCACCGTGCTCCGGCACATTGATAGCACCGTGCTCCGGCACATTGATAGCACCGTGTTCCGGCACATGGATAGCACCGTGTTCCGGCACATTGATAGCACCGTGCTCCGGCACATTGATAACACCGTGTTCCGGCACATTGATAGCACCGTGCTCCGGCATATTGATAGCACCGTGTTCCGGCACATTGATAGCACCGTGCTCCGGCACATTGATAACGCCTCGTTCCGGCACATTGATAGCACCGTGCTCCGGCACCTTGATAGCACCGTGCTCCGGCACATTGATAACACCGTGTTCCGGCACCTTGATAAAGCCGCGTTCCGGCACATTGATAGCACCGTGTTCCGGCACATTGATAGCACCGTGCTCCGGCACATTGATAGCACCGTGCTCCGGCACATTGATAGCACCGTGGTCCAGCACATTGATAGCACCGTGCTCCGGCACATTGATAGCACCGTGTTCCGGCACATTGATAGCACCGTGCTCCGGCACATTGATGGCACCGTGCTCCGGCACATTGATAGCACCGTGCTCCGGCACGTTGATAGCACCGTGCTCCGGCCCCTTGATAGCACCGTGCTCCGGCACATTGATAACGCCGTGTTCCGGCACGTTGATAGCACCGTGTTCCGGCACATTGATAGCACCGTGTTCCGGCACATTGATAACGCCGCGTTCCGGCACATTGATAGCACCGTGCTCCGGCACATTGATAGCACCGTGCTCCGGCACATTGATAGCACCGTGTTCCGGCACATTGATAGCACCGTGCTCCGGCACATTGATAGCACCGTGCTCCGGCACATTGATAGCACCGTGCTCCGGCACATTGATAGCACCGTGCTCCGGCACATTGATAGCGCCGTGCTCCGGCACATTGATAACGCCGCGTTCCGGCACATTGATAGCGCCGTGCTCCGGCACATTGATAACGCCGCGTTCCGGCACATTGATAGCACCGCGTTCCGGCACATTGATAGCACCGTGCTCCGGCACATTGATAGCACCGTGCTCCGGCACATTGATAACGCCACGTTCCGGCACATTGATAGCACCGTGCTCCGGCACATTGATAGCACCGTGCTCCGGCACATTGATAGCACCGTGTTCCGGCACATTGATAGTACCGTGTTCCGGCACATTGATAACGCCGTGTTCCGGCACATTGATAGCACCGTGTTCCGGCACATTGATAGCACCGTGCTCCGGCACATTGATAGCACCGCGTTCCAGCACATTGATAGCACCGCGTTCCAGCACATTGATAGCACCGTGTTCCGGCACATTGATAGCACCGTGCTCCGGCACATTGATAGCACCGCGTTCCGGCACATTGATAGCACCGTGCTCCGGCACATTGATAGCACCGTGCTCCGGCACATTGATAACGCCACGTTCCGGCACATTGATAGCACCGTGTTCCGGCACATTGTTAGCACCGTGTTCCGGCACATTGATAACACCGTGCTCCGGCACATTGATAGCACCGTGCTCCGGCACATTGATAGCACCGTGTTCCGGCACATTGATAACACCGTGTTCCGACACATTGATAGCACCGTGCTCCGGAACATTGATAACGCCGCGTTCCGGCACATTGATAGCACCGTGTTCCGGCACATTGATAGCACCATGTTCCAGCACATTGATAGCACCGTGTTCCGGCACATTGATAGCACCGTGTTCCGGCACATTGATAGCACCGTGCTCCGGCACATTGATGGCACCGTGCTCCGGCACATTGATAGCACCGTGTTCCGGCACATTGATAGCACCGTGTTCCGGCACATTGACAGCACCGTGCTCCGGCACATTGATAGCACCGTGTTCCGGCACATTGATAGCACCGTGTTCCGGCACCTTGATAGCGCCGTGTTCCGGCACATTGATAGCGCCGTGCTCCGGCACATTGATAGCACCGTGCTCCGGCACGTTGATAGCACCGTGCTCCGGCACGTTGATAGCACCGTGTTCCGGCACATTGATAGCACCGTGCTCCGGCACATTGATAACACCGTGCTCCGGCACATTGATAGCACCGTGCTCCGGCACATTGATAACGCCGTGGTCCGGCACATTGATAACGCCGTGCTCCGGCACAATGATAGCACCGTGCTCCGGCACATTGATAACGCCGCGTTCCGGCACATTGATAGCGCCGTGCTCCGGCACATTGATAACGCCATGCTCCGGCACATTGATAGCACCGTGCTCCGGCACATTGATTGCACCGTGCTCCGGCACATTGATAACGCCGTGCTCCGGCACATTGATAACACCGTGTTCCGGCACATTGATAACGCCGTGCTCCGGCACATTGATAGCACCGTGTTCCGGCACATTGATAGCACCGTGTTCCGGCACATTGATAGCACCGTGTTCCGGCACATTGATAGCACCATGTTCCGGCACATTGATAGCACCGTGTTCCGGCACATTGATAGCACCGTGTTCCGGCACATTGATAGCACCGTGTTCCGGCACATTGATAGCACCGTGCTCCGGCACATTGATAGCACCGTGTTCCGGCACATTGATAGCACCGTGCTCCGGCACATTGATAGCACCGTGCTCTGGCACATTGATAGCACCGTGCTCCGGCACATTGATAGCACCGTGCTCCGGCACATTGATAACGCCGTGCTCCGGCACATTGATAACGCCGCGTTCCGGCACATTGATAGCACCGTGTTCCGGCACATTGATAGCACCGTGCTCCGGCACATTGATAGCACCGTGCTCCGGCACATTGATAGCACCGTGCTCCGGCACATTGATAACGCCGCGTTCCGGCACAATGATAGCGCCGTGTTCCGGCACATTGATAGCGCCGTGCTCCGGCACATTGATAACGCCGTGTTCCGGCACATTGATAGCACCGTGCTCTGGCACATTAATAACGCCGTGCTCCGGCACATTGATAGCACCGTGCTCCGGCACATTGATAGCACCGTGTTCCGGCACATTGATAGCGCCGTGTTCCGGCACATTGATAGCACCGTGCTCCGGCACATTGATAACGCCGTGCTCCGGCACATTGATAGCACCGTGCTCCGGCACATTGAGAGCACCGCGTTCCGGCACATTGATAACACCGCGTTCCGGCACATTTATAGCACCGTGTTCTGGCACATTGATAGCACAGTGTTCCGGCACATTGATAGCACCGTGCTCCGGCACATTGATAGCACCGTGCTCTGGCACTTTGATAGCACCGTGTTCCGGCACATTTATAGCACCGTGCTCCGGCACTTTGATAGCACCGTGTTCCGGCACATTTATAGCACCGTGTTCCGGCACATTGTTAGCACCGTGCTCCGGCACATTGATAGCACCGTGTTCCGGCACATTGATAGCACCGTGCTCCGGCACATTGATAGCACCGTGCTCCGGCACTTTGATAGCACCGTGTTCCGGCACATTTATAGCACCGTGCTCCGGCACTTTGATAGCACCGTGTACCGGCACACTTATAGCACCGTGTTCCGGCACATTGATAGCACCGTGTTCCGGCACATTGATAGCACCGTGCTCCGGCACATTGATAGCACCGTGCTCCGGCACATTGATAGCACCGTGCTCCGGCACATTGATAGCACCGTGTTCCGGCACATTGATAACACCGTGTTCCGGCACATTGATAGCACCGTGCTCCGGCACATTGATAACACCGTGTTCCGGCACATTGATAGCACCGTGCTCCGGCACATTGATAACGCCGTGTTCCGGCACATTGATAGCACCGTGCTCCGGCACATTGATAGCACCGTGTTCCGGCACATTGATAGCACCGTGCTCCGGCACGTTGATAGCACCGTGCTCCGGCACATTGATAACGCCGCGTTCCGGCACATTGATAGCGCCGTGTTCCGGCACATTGATAGCGCCGTGCTCCGGCACATTGATAACGCCGTGTTCCGGCACATTGATAACGCCGCGTTCCGGCACATTGATAGCGCCGTGTTCCGGCACATTGATAGCGCCGTGCTCCGGCACATTGATAACGCCGTGTTCCGGCACATTGATAGCACCGTGCTCTGGCACATTAATAACGCCGTGCTCCGGCACATTGATAGCACCGTGCTCCGGCACATTGATAGCACCGTGTTCCGGCACATTGATAACGCCGTGCTCCGGCACATTGATAGCACCGTGCTCCGGCACATTGAGAGCACCGCGTTCCGGCACATTGATAACACCGCGTTCCGGCACATTTATAGCACCGTGTTCCGGCACATTGATAGCACAGTGTTCCGGCACATTGATAGCACCGTGCTCCGGCACATTGATAGCACCGTGCTCTGGCACTTTGATAGCACCGTGTTCCGGCACATTTATAGCACCGTGCTCCGGCACTTTGATAGCACCGTGTTCCGGCACATTTATAGCACCGTGTTCCGGCACATTGTTAGCACCGTGCTCCGGCACATTGATAGCACCATGTTCCGGCACATTGATAGCACCGTGCTCCGGCACATTGATAGCACCGTGCTCCGGCACATTGATAGCACCGTGCTCCGGCACATTGATAGCACCGTGTTCCGGCACATTGATAACACCGTGTTCCGGCACATTGATAGCACCGTGCTCCGGCACATTGATAACACCGTGTTCCGGCACATTGATAGCACCGTGCTCCGGCACATTGATAACGCCGTGTTCCGGCACATTGATAGCACCGTGCTCCGGCACATTGATAGCACCGTGTTCCGGCACATTTATAGCACCGTGCTCCGGCACATTGATAGCACCGTGCTCCGGCACGTTGATAGCACCGTGCTCCGGCACATTGATAACGCCGCGTTCCGGCACATTGATAGCGCCGTGTTCCGGCACATTGATAGCGCCGTGCTCCGGCACATTGATAACGCCGTGTTCCGGCACATTGATAACGCCGCGTTCCGGCACATTGATAGCGCCGTGTTCCGGCACATTGATAGCGCCGTGCTCCGGCACATTGATAACGCCGTGTTCCGGCACATTGATAGCACCGTGCTCTGGCACATTAATAACGCCGTGCTCCGGCACATTGATAGCACCGTGCTCCGGCACATTGATAGCACCGTGTTCCGGCACATTGATAACGCCGTGTTCCGGCACATTGATAGCACCGTGCTCCGGCACATTGATAACGCCGTGCTCCGGCACATTGATAGCACCGTGCTCCGGCACATTGAGAGCACCGCGTTCCGGCACATTGATAACACCGCGTTCCGGCACATTTATAGCACCGTGTTCCGGCACATTGATAGCACAGTGTTCCGGCACATTGATAGCACCGTGCTCCGGCACATTGATAGCACCGTGCTCTGGCACTTTGATAGCACCGTGTTCCGGCACATTTATAGCACCGTGCTCCGGCACTTTGATAGCACCGTGTTCCGGCACATTTATAGCACCGTGTTCCGGCACATTGTTAGCACCGTGCTCCGGCACATTGATAGCACCGTGTTCCGGCACATTGATAGCACCGTGCTCCGGCACATTGATAGCACCGTGCTCCGGCACTTTGATAGCACCGTGTTCCGGCACATTTATAGCACCGTGCTCCGGCACTTTGATAGCACCGTGTACCGGCACACTTATAGCACCGTGTTCCGGCACATTGATAGCACCATGTTCCGGCACATTGATAGCACCGTGCTCCGGCACATTGATAGCACCGTGCTCCGGCACATTGATAGCACCGTGCTCCGGCACATTGATAACACCGTGTTCCGGCACATTGATAGCACCGTGCTCCGGCACATTGATAACACCGTGTTCCGGAACATTGATAGCACCGTGCTCCGGCACATTGATAACGCCGTGTTCCGGCACATTGATAGCACCGTGCTCCGGCACATTGATAACACCGTGTTCCGGCACATTGATAGCACCGTGCTCCGGCACATTGATAACACCGTGTTCCGGCACATTGATAGCACCGTGCTCCGGCACATTGATAACGCCGTGTTCCGGCACATTGATAGCACCGTGCTCCGGCACATTGATAGCACCGTGTTCCGGCACATTTATAGCACCGTGCTCCGGCACATTGATAGCACCGTGCTCCGGCACGTTGATAGCACCGTGCTCCGGCACATTGATAGCACCGTGCTCCGGCACGTTGATAGCACCGTGTTCCGGCACATTGATAGCACCGTGCTCCGGCACATTGATAACACCGTGCTCCGGCACATTGATAGCACCGTGCTCCGGCACATTGATAACGCCGTGGTCCGGCACATTGATAACGCCGTGCTCCGGCACAATGATAGCACCGTGCTCCGGCACATTGATAACGCCGCGTTCCGGCACATTGATAGCACCGTGCTCCGGCACATTGATAACGCCGTGCTCCGGCACATTGATAGCACCGTGCTCCGGCACATTGATTGCACCGTGTTCCGGCACCTTGATAGCGCCGTGTTCCGGCACATTGATAGCACCGTGCTGCGGCACATTGATAGCACCGTGCTCCGGCACATTGATAGCACCGTGCTCCGGCACATTGATAGCACCGTGCTCCGGCACATTGATAACGCCGCGTTCCGGCACATTGATAGCACCGTGCTCCGGCACATTGATAACGCCGTGCTCCGGCACATTGATAGCACCGTGCTCCGGCACATTGATTGCACCGTGTTCCGGCACCTTGATAGCGCCGTGTTCCGGCACATTGATAGCACCGTGCTGCGGCACATTGATAGCACCGTGCTCCGGCACATTGATAGCACCGTGCTCCGGCACATTGATAGCACCGTGCTCCGGCACGTTGATAGCACTGTGTTCCGGCACATTGATAGCACCGTGCTCCGGCACATTGATAACACCGTGCTCCGGCACATTGATAGCACCGTGCTCCGGCACATTGATAACGCCGTGGTCCGGCACATTGATAACGCCGTGCTCCGGCACAATGATAGCACCGTGCTCCGGCACATTGATAACGCCGCGTTCCGGCACATTGATAGCACCGTGCTCCGGCACATTGATGACGCCATGCTCCGGCACATTGATAGCACCGTGCTCCGGCACATTGATTGCACCGTGCTCCGGCACATTGATAACGCCGTGCTCCGGCACATTGATAACACCGTGTTCCGGCACATTGATAACGCCGTGCTCCGGCACATTGATAGCACCGTGTTCCGGCACATTGATAGCACCGTGTTCCGGCACATTGATAGCACCGTGTTCCGGCACATTGATAGCACCGTGTTCCGGCACATTGATAGCACCGTGTTCCGGCACATTGATAGCACCGTGTTCCGGCACATTGATAGCACCGTGTTCCGGCACATTGATAGCACCGTGTTCCGGCACATTGATAGCACCGTGCTCCGGCACATTGATAGCACCGTGTTCCGGCACATTGATAGCACCGTGCTCCGGCACATTGATAGCACCGTGCTCCGGCACATTGATAGCACCGTGCTCCGGCACATTGATAGCACCGTGCTCCGGCACATTGATAACGCCGTGCTCCGGCACATTGATAACGCCGCGTTCCGGCACATTGATAGCACCGTGTTCCGGCACATTGATAGCACCGTGCTCCGGCACATTGATAGCACCGTGCTCCGGCACATTGATAACGCCGCGTTCCGGCACATTGATCGCGCCGCGTTCCGGCACATTGATAGCGCCGTGCTCCGGCACATTGATAACGCCGTGTTCCGGCACATTGATAGCACCGTGCTCTGGCACATTAATAACGCCGTGCTCCGGCACATTGATAGCACCGTGCTCCGGCACATTGATAGCACCGTGTTCCGGCACATTGATAGCGCCGTGTTCCGGCACATTGATAGCACCGTGCTCCGGCACATTGATAACGCCGTGCTCCGGCACATTGATAGCACCGTGCTCCGGCACATTGAGAGCACCGCGTTCCGGCACATTGATAACACCGCGTTCCGGCACTTTTATAGCACCGTGTTCCGGCACATTGATAGCACAGTGTTCCGGCACATTGATAGCACCGTGCTCCGGCACATTGATAGCACCGTGCTCTGGCACTTTGATAGCACCGTGTTCCGGCACATTTATAGCACCGTGCTCCGGCACTTTGATAGCACCGTGTTCCGGCACATTGTTAGCACCGTGCTCCGGCACATTGATAGCACCGTGTTCCGGCACATTGATAGCACCGTGCTCCGGCACATTGATAGCACCGTGCTCCGGCACTTTGATAGCACCGTGTTCCGGCACATTTATAGCACCGTGCTCCGGCACTTTGATAGCACCGTGTACCGGCACACTTATAGCACCGTGTTCCGGCACATTGATAGCACCATGTCCCGGCACATTGATAGCACCGTGCTCCGGCACATTGATAGCACCGTGTTCCGGCACATTGATAACACCGTGTTCCGGCACATTGATAGCACCGTGCTCCGGCACATTGATAACACCGTGTTCCGGCACATTGATAGCACCGTGCTCCGGCACATTGATAACGCCGTGTTCCGGCACATTGATAGCACCGTGCTCCGGCACATTGATAGCACCGTGTTCCGGCACATTTATAGCACCGTGCTCCGGCACATTGATAGCACCGTGCTCCGGCACGTTGATAGCACCGTGCTCCGGCACATTGATAACGCCGCGTTCCGGCACATTGATAGCGCCGTGTTCCGGCACATTGATAGCGCCGTGCTCCGGCACATTGATAACGCCGTGTTCCGGCACATTGATAACGCCGCGTTCCGGCACATTGATAGCGCCGTGTTCCGGCACATTGATAGCATCGTGCTCCGGCACATTGATAACGCCGTGTTCCGGCACATTGATAGCACCGTGCTCTGGCACATTAATAACGCCGTGCTCCGGCACATTGATAGCACCGTGCTCCGGCACATTGATAGCACCGTGTTCCGGCACATTGATAACGCCGTGTTCCGGCACATTGATAGCACCGTGCTCCGGCACATTGATAACGCCGTGCTCCGGCACATTGATAGCACCGTGCTCCGGCACATTGAGAGCACCGCGTTCCGGCACATTGATAACACCGCGTTCCGGCACATTTATAGCACCGTGTTCCGGCACATTGATAGCACAGTGTTCCGGCACATTGATAGCACCGTGCTCCGGCACATTGATAGCACCGTGCTCTGGCACTTTGATAGCACCGTGTTCCGGCACATTTATAGCACCGTGCTCCGGCACTTTGATAGCACCGTGTTCCGGCACATTTATAGCACCGTGTTCCGGCACATTGTTAGCACCGTGCTCCGGCACATTGATAGCACCGTGTTCCGGCACATTGATAGCACCGTGCTCCGGCACATTGATAGCACCGTGCTCCGGCACTTTGATAGCACCGTGTTCCGGCACATTTATAGCACCGTGCTCCGGCACTTTGATAGCACCGTGTACCGGCACACTTATAGCACCGTGTTCCGGCACATTGATAGCACCATGTTCCGGCACATTGATAGCACCGTGCTCCGGCACATTGATAGCACCGTGCTCCGGCACATTGATAGCACCGTGCTCCGGCACATTGATAGCACCGTGTTCCGGCACATTGATAGCACCGTGCTCCGGCACATTGATAACACCGTGTTCCGGCACATTGATAGCACCGTGCTCCGGCACATTGATAACGCCGTGTTCCGGCACATTGATAGCACCGTGCTCCGGCACATTGATAGCACCGTGTTCCGGCACATTTATAGCACCGTGCTCCGGCACATTGATAGCACCGTGCTCCGGCACGTTGATAGCACCGTGCTCCGGCACATTGATAGCACCGTGCTCCGGCACGTTGATAGCACCGTGTTCCGGCACATTGATAGCACCGTGCTCCGGCACATTGATAACACCGTGCTCCGGCACATTGATAGCACCGTGCTCCGGCACATTGATAACGCCGTGGTCCGGCACATTGATAACGCCGCGCTCCGGCACAATGATAGCACCGTGCTACGGCACATTGATAACGCCGCGTTCCGGCACATTGATAGCACCGTGCTCCGGCACATTGATAACGCCGTGCTCCGGCACATTGATAGCACCGTGCTCCGGCACATTGATTGCACCGTGCTCCGGCACATTGATAACGCCGTGCTCCGGCACATTGATAACACCGTGTTCCGGCACATTGATAACGCCGTGCTCCGGCACATTGATAGCACCGTGTTCCGGCACATTGATAGCACCGTGTTCCGGCACATTGATAACGCCGTGTTCCGGCACATTGATAGCACCGTGTTCCGGCACATTGATAGCACCATGTTCCGGCACATTGATAGCACCGTGTTCCGGCACATTGATAGCACCGTGTTCCGGCACATTGATAGCACCGTGCTCCGGCACATTGATAGCACCGTGTTCCGGCACATTGATAGCACCGTGCTCCGGCACATTGATAGCACCGTGCTCCGGCACATTGATAGCACCGTGCTCCGGCACATTGATAGCACCGTGCTCCGGCACATTGATAACGCCGTGCTCCGGCACATTGATAACGCCGCGTTCCGGCACATTGATAGCACCGTGTTCCGGCACATTGATAGCACCGTGCTCCGGCACATTGATGGCACCGTGCTCCGGCACATTGATAGCACCGTGCTCCGGCACATTGATAACGCCGCGTTCCGGCACATTGATAGCGCCGTGTTCCGGCACATTGATAGCGCCGTGCTCCGGCACATTGATAACGCCGTGTTCCGGCACATTGATAGCACCGTGCTCTGGCACATTAATAACGCCGTGCTCCGGCACATTGATAACACCGGGCTCCGGCACATTGATAGCACCGTGCTCCGGCACATTGAGAGCACCGCGTTCCGGCACATTGATAACACCGCGTTCCGGCACATTTATAGCACCGTGTTCCGGCACATTGATAGCACCGTGTTCCGGCACATTGATAGCACCGTGCTCCGGCACATTGATAGCACCGTGCTCCGGCACTTTGATAGCATCCTGTTCCGGCACATTTATAGCACCGTGCTCCGGCACTTTGATAGCACCGTGTTCCGGCACATTGTTAGCACCGTGCTCCGGCACATTGATAGCACCGTGTTCCGGCACATTGATAGCACCGTGCTCCGGCACATTGATAGCACCGTGCTCCGGCACTTTGATAGCACCGTGTTCCGGCACATTTATAGCACCGTGCTCCGGCACTTTGATAGCACCGTGTACCGGCACATTTATAGCACCGTGTTCCGGCACATTGATAGCACCATGTTCCGGCACATTGATAGCACCGTGCTCCGGCACATTGATAGCACCGTGCTCCGGCACATTGATAGCACCGTGCTCCGGCACATTGATAGCACCGTGTTCCGGCACATTGATAACACCGTGTTCCGGCACATTGATAGCACCGTGCTCCGGCACATTGATAACACCGTGTTCCGGCACATTGATAGCACCGTGCTCCGGCACATTGATAACGCCGTGTTCCGGCACATTGATAGCACCGTGCTCCGGCACATTGATGGCACCGTGTTCCGGCACATTTATAGCACCGTGTTCCGGCACATTGATAGCACCATGTTCCGGCACATTGATAGCACCGTGCTCCGGCACATTGATAGCACCGTGCTCCGGCACATTGATAGCACCGTGTTCCGGCACATTGATAACACCGTGTTCCGGCACATTGATAGCACCGTGCTCCGGCACATTGATAACACCGTGTTCCGGCACATTGATAGCACCGTGCTCCGGCACATTGATAGCACCGTGTTCCGGCACATTGATAGCACCGTGGTCCGGCACATTGATAACACCGTGTTCCAATACACTGATAGCACCGTGCTCCGGAACATTGATAGCACCGTGGTCCGGAACATTGATAGCACCGTGCTCCGGCACATTAATAGCACCGTGTTCCGGCACATTGATAGCACCATGTTCCGGCACATTGATAGCACCGTGCTCCGGCACATTAATAGCACCGTGTTCCGGCACATTGATAGCACCATGTTCCGGCACATTGATAGCACCGTGCTCCGGCACATTGATAGCACCATGTTCCGGCACATTGATAGCACCATGTTCCGGCACATTGATAGCACCGTGTTCCGGCACATTGATAGCACCATGTTCCGGCACATTGATAGCTCCGTGCTCCGGCACATTGATAGCACCGTGTTCCGGCACATTGATAGCACCGTGTTCCGGCACATTGATAGCACCGTGCTCCGGCACATTGATAGCACCGTGTTCCGGCACATTGATAGCACCGTGCTCCGGCACATTGATAGCACCGTGCTCCGGCACATTGATAGCACCGTGCTCCGGCACATTGATAGCACCGTGCTCCGGCACATTGATAACGCCGTGCTCCGGCACATTGATAACGCCGCGTTCCGGCACATTGATAGCACCGTGTTCCGGCACATTGATAGCACCGTGCTCCGGCACATTGATGGCCCCGTGCTCCGGCACATTGATAGCACCGTGCTCCGGCACATTGATAACGCCGCGTTCCGGCACATTGATAGCGCCGTGTTCCGGCACATTGATAGCGCCGTGCTCCGGCACACTGATAACGCCGTGTTCCGGCACATTGATAGCACCGTGCTCTGGCACATTAATACCGCCGTGCTCCGGCACATTGATAGCACCGTGCTCCGGCACATTGATAGCACCGTGTTCCGGCACATTAATAACGCCGTGTTCCGGCACATTGATAGCACCGTGCTCCGGCACATTGATAACGCCGTGCTCCGGCACATTGATAGCACCGTGCTCCGGCACATTGAGAGCACCGCGTTCCGGCACATTGATAACACCGCGTTCCGGCACATTTATAGCACCGTGTTCCGGCACATTGATAGCACCGTGCTCCGGCACATTGATAGCACCGTGCTCCGGTACTTTGATAGCACCGTGTTCCGGCACATTTATAGCACCGTGCTCCGGCACTTTGATAGCACCGTGTTCCGGCACATTTATAGCACCGTGTTCCGGCACATTGTTAGCACCGTGCTCCGGCACATTGATAGCACCGTGTTCCGGCACATTGATAGCACCGTGCTCCGGCACATTGATAGCACCGTGCTCCGGCACTTTGATAGCACCGTGTTCCGGCACATTTATAGCACCGTGCTCCGGCACTTTGATAGCACCGTGTACCGGCACATTTATAGCACCGTGTTCCGGCACATTGATAGCACCATGTTCCGGCACATTGATAGCACCGTGCTCCGGCACATTGATAGCACCGTGCTCCGGCACATTGATAGCACCGTGCTCCGGCACATTGATAGCACCGTGTTCCGGCACATTGATAACACCGTGTTCCGGCACATTGATAGCACCGTGCTCCGGCACATTGATAACACCGTGTTCCGGCACATTGATAGCACCGTGCTCCGGCACATTGATAACGCCGTGTTCCGGCACATTGATAGCACCGTGCTCCGGCACATTGATAGCACCGTGCTCCGGCACGTTGATAGCACCGTGCTCCGGCACATTGATAACGCCGCGTTCCGGCACATTGATAGCGCCGTGTTCCGGCACATTGATAGCGCCGTGCTCCGGCACATTGATAGCGCCGTGCTCCGGCACATTGATAACGCCGTGTTCCGGCACATTGATAACGCCGCGTTCCGGCACATTGATAGCGCCGTGTTCCGGCACATTGATAGCGCCGTGCTCCGGCACATTGATAACGCCGTGTTCCGGCACATTGATAGCACCATGTTCCGGCACATTGATAGCACCGTGTTCCGGCACATTGATAGCACCATGTTCCGGCACATTGATAGCTCCGTGCTGCGGCACATTGATAGCACCGTGTTCCGGCACATTGATAGCACCGTGTTCCGGCACATTGATAGCACCGTGCTCCGGCACATTGATAGCACCGTGTTCCGGCACATTGATAGCACCGTGCTCCGGCACATTGATAGCACCGTGCTCCGGCACATTGATAGCACCGTGCTCCGGCACATTGATAGCACCGTGCTCCGGCACATTGATAACGCCGTGTTCCGGCACATTTATAGCACCGTGCTCCGGCACTTTGATAGCACCGTGTACCGGCACATTTATAGCACCGTGTTCCGGCACATTGATAGCACCATGTTCCGGCACATTGATAGCACCGTGCTCCGGCACATTGATAGCACCGTGCTCCGGCACATTGATAGCACCGTGCTCCGGCACATTGATAGCACCGTGTTCCGGCACATTGATAACACCGTGTTCCGGCACATTGATAGCACCGTGCTCCGGCACGTTGATAGCACCGTGCTCCGGCACATTGATAACGCCGCGTTCCGGCACATTGATAGCGCCGTGTTCCGGCACATTGATAGCGCCGTGCTCCGGCACATTGATAGCGCCGTGCTCCGGCACATTGATAACGCCGTGTTCCGGCACATTGATAACGCCGCGTTCCGGCACATTGATAGCGCCGTGTTCCGGCACATTGATAGCGCCGTGCTCCGGCACATTGATAACGCCGTGTTCCGGCACATTGATAGCACCATGTTCCGGCACATTGATAGCACCGTGTTCCGGCACATTGATAGCACCATGTTCCGGCACATTGATAGCTCCGTGCTGCGGCACATTGATAGCACCGTGTTCCGGCACATTGATAGCACCGTGTTCCGGCACATTGATAGCACCGTGCTCCGGCACATTGATAGCACCGTGTTCCGGCACATTGATAGCACCGTGCTCCGGCACATTGATAGCACCGTGCTCCGGCACATTGATAGCACCGTGCTCCGGCACATTGATAGCACCGTGCTCCGGCACATTGATAACGCCGTGCTCCGTCACATTGATAACGCCGCGTTCCGGCACATTGATAGCACCGTGTTCCGGCACATTGATAGCACCGTGCTCCGGCACATTGATGGCACCGTGCTCCGGCACATTGATAGCACCGTGCTCCGGCACATTGATAACGCCGCGTTCCGGCACATTGATAGCGCCGTGTTCCGGCACATTGATAGCGCCGTGCTCCGGCACATTGATAACGCCGTGTTCCGGCACATTGATAGCACCGTGCTCTGGCACATTAATAACGCCGTGCTCCGGCACATTGATAGCACCGTGCTCCGGCACATTGATAGCACCGTGTTCCGGCATATTAATAACGCCGTGTTCCGGCACATTGATAGCACCGTGCTCCGGCACATTGATAACGCCGTGCTCCGGCACATTGATAGCACCGTGCTCCGGCACATTGAGAGCACCGCGTTCCGGCACATTGATAACACCGCGTTCCGGCACATTTATAGCGCCGTGTTCCGGCACATTGATAGCGCCGTGCTCCGGCACATTGATAACGCCGTGTTCCGGCACATTGATAGCACCGTGCTCTGGCACATTAATAACGCCGTGCTCCGGCACATTGATAGCACCGTGCTCCGGCACATTGATAGCACCGTGTTCCGGCACATTAATAACGCCGTGTTCCGGCACATTGATAGCACCGTGCTCCGGCACATTGATAACGCCGTGCTCCGGCACATTGATAGCACCGTGCTCCGGCACATTGAGAGCACCGCGTTCCGGCACATTGATAACACCGCGTTCCGGCACATTTATAGCACCGTGTTCCGGCACATTGATAGCACCGTGCTCCGGCACATTGATAGCACCGTGCTCCGGCACTTTGATAGCACCGTGTTCCGGCACATTTATAGCACCGTGCTCCGGCACTTTGATAGCACCGTGTTCCGGCACATTTATAGCACCGTGTTCCGGCACATTGTTAGCACCGTGCTCCGGCACATTGATAGCACCGTGTTCCGGCACATTGATAGCACCGTGCTCCGGCACATTGATAGCACCGTGTTCCGGCACATTGTTAGCACCGTGCTCCGGCACATTGATAGCACCGTGTTCCGGCACATTGATAGCACCGTGCTCCGGCACATTGATAGCACCGTGCTCCGGCACTTTGATAGCACCGTGTTCCGGCACATTTATAGCACCGTGCTCCGGCACTTTGATAGCACCGTGTACCGGCACATTTATAGCACCGTGTTCCGGCACATTGATAGCACCATGTTCCGGCACATTGATAGCACCGTGCTCCGGCACATTGATAGCACCGTGCTCCGGCACATTGATAGCACCGTGCTCCGGCACATTGATAGCACCGTGTTCCGGCACATTGATAACACCGTGTTCCGGCACATTGAGAGCACCGTGCTCCGGCACATTGATAACACCGTGTTCCGGCACATTGATAGCACCGTGCTCCGGCACATTGATAACGCCGTGTTCCGGCACATTGATAGCACCGTGCTCCGGCACATTGATAGCACCGTGTTCCGGCACATTTATAGCACCGTGCTCCGGCACATTGATAGCACCGTGCTCCGGCACGTTGATAGCACCGTGCTCCGGCACATTGATAACGACGCGTTCCGGCACATTGATAGCGCCGTGTTCCGGCACATTGATAGCGCCGTGCTCCGGCACATTGATAACGCCGTGTTCCGGCACATTGATAACGCCGCGTTCCGGCACATTGATAGCGCCGTGTTCCGGCACATTGATAGCGCCGTGCTCCGGCACATTGATAACGCCGTGTTCCGGCACATTGATAGCACCGTGCTCTGGCACATTAATAACGCCGTGCTCCGGCACATTGATAGCACCGTGCTCCGGCACATTGATAGCACCGTGTTCCGGCACATTGATAACGCCGTGTTCCGGCACATTGATAGCACCGTGCTCCGGCACATTGATAACGCCGTGCTCCGGCACATTGATAGCACCGTGCTCCGGCACATTGATAGCACCGTGCTCCGGCACATTGATAGCACCGTGCTCCGGCACATTGATAGCACCGTGCTCCGGCACATTGATAACGCCGTGCTCCGGCACATTGATAACGCCGCGTTCCGGCACATTGATAGCACCGTGTTCCGGCACATTGATAGCACCGTGCTCCGGCACATTGATGGCACCGTGCTCCGGCACATTGATAGCACCGTGCTCCGGCACATTGATAACGCCGCGTTCCGGCACATTGATAGCGCCGTGTTCCGGCACATTGATAGCGCCGTGCTCCGGCACATTGATAACGCCGTGTTCCGGCACATTGATAGCACCGTGCTCTGGCACATTAATAACGCCGTGCTCCGGCACATTGATAGCACCGTGCTCCGGCACATTGATAGCACCGTGTTCCGGCACATTAATAACGCCGTGTTCCGGCACATTGATAGCACCGTGCTCCGGCACATTGATAACGCCGTGCTCCGGCACATTGATAGCACCGTGCTCCGGCACATTGAGAGCACCGCGTTCCGGCACATTGATAACACCGCGTTCCGGCACATTTATAGCACCGTGTTCCGGCACATTGATAGCACCGTGCTCCGGCACATTGATAGCACCGTGCTCCGGCACTTTGATAGCACCGTGTTCCGGCACATTTATAGCACCGTGTTCCGGCACATTGTTAGCACCGTTCTCCGGCACATTGATAGCACCGTGTTCCGGCACATTGATAGCACCGTGCTCCGGCACATTGATAGCACCGTGCTCCGGCACTTTGATAGCACCGTGTTCCGGCACATTTATAGCACCGTGCTCCGGCACTTTGATAGCACCGTGTACCGGCACATTTATAGCACCGTGTTCCGGCACATTGATAGCACCATGTTCCGGCACATTGATAGCACCGTGCTCCGGCACATTGATAGCACCGTGCTCCGGCACATTGATAGCACCGTGCTCCGGCACATTGATAGCACCGTGTTCCGGCACATTGATAACACCGTGTTCCGGCACATTGATAGCACCGTGCTCCGGCACATTGATAACACCGTGTTCCGGCACATTGATAGCACCGTGCTCCGGCACATTGATAACGCCGTGTTCCGGCACATTGATAGCACCGTGCTCCGGCACATTGATAGCACCGTGTTCCGGCACATTTATAGCACCGTGCTCCGGCACATTGATAGCACCGTGCTCCGGCACGTTGATAGCACCGTGCTCCGGCACATTGATAACGCCGCGTTCCGGCACATTGATAGCGCCGTGTTCCGGCACATTGATAGCGCCGTGCTCCGGCACATTGATAACGCCGTGTTCCGGCACATTGATAACGCCGCGTTCCGGCACATTGATAGCGCCGTGTTCCGGCACATTGATAGCGCCGTGCTCCGGCACATTGATAACGCCGTGTTCCGGCACATTGATAGCACCGTGCTCTGGCACATTAATAACGCCGTGCTCCGGCACATTGATAGCTCCGTGCTCCGGCACATTGATAGCACCGTGTTCCGGCACATTGATAACGCCGTGTTCCGGCACATTGATAGCACCGTGCTCCGGCACATTGATAACGCCGTGCTCCGGCACATTGATAGCACCGTGCTCCGGCACATTGAGAGCACCGCGTTCCGGCACATTGATAACACCGCGTTCCGGCACATTTATAGCACCGTGTTCCGGCACATTGATAGCACAGTGTTCCGGCACATTGATAGCACCGTGCTCCGGCACATTGATAGCACCGTGCTCCGGCACTTTGATAGCACCGTGTTCCGGCACATTTATAGCACCGTGCTCCGGCACTTTGATAGCACCGTGTTCCGGCACATTGTTAGCACCGTGCTCCGGCACATTGATAGCACCGTGTTCCGGCACATTGATAGCACCGTGCTCCGGCACATTGATAGCACCGTGCTCCGGCACTTTGATAGCACCGTGTTCCGGCACATTTATAGCACCGTGCTCCGGCACTTTGATAGCACCGTGTACCGGCACACTTATAGCACCGTGTTCCGGCACATTGATAGCACCATGTTCCGGCACATTGATAGCACCGTGCTCCGGCACATTGATAGCACCGTGCTCCGGCACATTGATAGCACCGTGCTCCGGCACATTGATAGCACCGTGTTCCGGCACATTGATAACACCGTGTTCCGGCACATTGATAGCACCGTGCTCCAGCACATTGATAACACCGTGTTCCGGCACATTGATAGCACCGTGCTCCGGCACATTGATAACGCCGTGTTCCGGCACATTGATAGCACCGTGCTCCGGCACATTGATAGCACCGTGTTCCGGCACATTTATAGCACCGTGCTCCGGCACATTGATAGCACCGTGCTCCGGCACGTTGATAGCACCGTGCTCCGGCACATTGATAGCACCGTGCTCCGGCACGTTGATAGCACCGTGTTCCGGCACATTGATAGCACCGTGCTCCGGCACATTGATAACACCGTGCTCCGGCACATTGATAGCACCGTGCTCCGGCACATTGATAACGCCGTGGTCCGGCACATTGATAACGCCGTGCTCCGGCACAATGATAGCACCGTGCTCCGGCACATTGATAACGCCGCGTTCCGGCACATTGATAGCACCGTGTTCCGGCACATTGATAGCACCGTGCTCCGGCACATTGATAGCACCGTGCTCCGGCACATTGATAGCACCGTGCTCCGGCACATTGATAGCACCGTGCTCCGGCACATTGATAACGCCGTGCTCCGGCACATTGATAACGCCGCGTTCCGGCACATTGATAGCACCGTGTTCCGGCACATTGATAGCACCGTGCTCCGGCACATTGATGGCACCGTGCTCCGGCACATTGATAGCACCGTGCTCCGGCACATTGATAACGCCGCGTTCCGGCACATTGATAGCGCCGTGTTCCGGCACATTGATAGCGCCGTGCTCCGGCACATTGATAACGCCGTGTTCCGGCACATTGATAGCACCGTGCTCTGGCACATTAATAACGCCGTGCTCCGGCACATTGATAGCACCGTGCTCCGGCACATTGATAGCACCGTGTTCCGGCACATTAATAACGCCGTGTTCCGGCACATTGATAGCACCGTGCTCCGGCACATTGATAACGCCGTGCTCCGGCACATTGATAGCACCGTGCTCCGGCACATTGAGAGCACCGCGTTCCGGCACATTGATAACACCGCGTTCCGGCACATTGATAGCACCGTGTTCCGGCACATTGATAGCACCGTGTTCCGGCACATTGATAGCACCGTGCTCCGGCACATTGATAGCACCGTGCTCCGGCACTTTGATAGCACCCTGTTCCGGCACATTTATAGCACCGTGCTCCGGCACTTTGATAGCACCGTGTTCCGGCACATTTATAGCACCGTGTTCCGGCACATTGTTAGCACCGTGCTCCGGCACATTGATAGCACCGTGTTCCGGCACATTGATAGCACCGTGCTCCGGCACATTGATAGCACCGTGCTCCGGCACGTTGATAGCACCGTGTTCCGGCACATTTATAGCACCGTGTTCCGGCGCATTGATAGCACCATGTTCCGGCACATTGATAGCACCGTGCTCCGGCACATTGATAGCACCGTGCTCCGGCACATTGATAGCACCGTGCTCCGGCACATTGATAGCACCGTGTTCCGGCACATTGATAACACCGTGTTCCGGCACATTGATAGCACCGTGCTCCGGCACATTGATAACACCGTGTTCCGGCACATTGATAGCACCGTGCTCCGGCACATTGATAACGCCGTGTTCCGGCACATTGATAGCACCGTGCTCCGGCACATTGATAGCACCGTGTTCCGGCACATTTATAGCACCGTGTTCCGGCACATTGATAGCACCATGTTCCGGCACATTGATAGCACCGTGCTCCGGCACATTGATAGCACCGTGCTCCGGCACATTGATAGCACCGTGTTCCGGCACATTGATAACACCGTGTTCCGGCACATTGATAGCACCGTGCTCCGGCACATTGATAACACCGTGTTCCGGCACATTGATAGCACCGTGCTCCGGCACATTGATAGCACCGTGTTCCGACACATTGATAGCACCGTGGTCCGGCACATTGATAACACCGTGTTCCAATACATTTATAGCACCGTGCTCCGGCACTTTGATAGCACCGTGTTCCGGCACATTTATAGCACCGTGTTCCGGCACTTTGTTAGCACCGTGCTCCGGCACATTGATAGCACCGTGTTCCGGCACATTGATAGCACCGTGCTCCGGCACATTGATAGCACCGTGCTCCGGCACTTTGATAGCACCGTGTTCCGGCACATTTATAGCACCGTGCTCCGGCACTTTGATAGCACTGTGTACCGGCACATTTATAGCACCGTGCTCCGGCACTTTGATAGCACCGTGTTCCGGCACATTTATAGCACCGTGCTCCGGCACTTTGATAGCACTGTGTACCGGCACATTTATAGCACCGTGTTCCGGCACATTGATAGCACCATGTTCCGGCACATTGATAGCACCGTGCTCCGGCACATTGATAGCACCGTGCTCCGGCACATTGATAGCACCGTGCTCCGGCACGTTGATAGCACCGTGTTCCGGCACATTTATAGCACCGTGTTCCGGCGCATTGATAGCACCATGTTCCGGCACATTGATAGCACCGTGCTCCGGCACATTGATAGCACCGTGCTCCGGCACATTGATAGCACCGTGCTCCGGCACATTGATAGCACCGTGTTCCGGCACATTGATAACACCGTGTTCCGGCACATTGATAGCACCGTGCTCCGGCACATTGATAACACCGTGTTCCGGCACATTGATAGCACCGTGCTCCGGCACATTGATAACGCCGTGTTCCGGCACATTGATAGCACCGTGCTCCGGCACATTGATAGCACCGTGTTCCGGCACATTTATAGCACCGTGTTCCGGCACATTGATAGCACCATGTTCCGGCACATTGATAGCACCGTGCTCCGGCACATTGATAGCACCGTGCTCCGGCACATTGATAGCACCGTGTTCCGGCACATTGATAACACCGTGTTCCGGCACATTGATAGCACCGTGCTCCGGCACATTGATAACACCGTGTTCCGGCACATTGATAGCACCGTGCTCCGGCACATTGATAGCACCGTGTTCCGACACATTGATAGCACCGTGGTCCGGCACATTGATAACACCGTGTTCCAATACATTGATAGCACCGTGCTCCGGAACATTGATAGCACCGTGGTCCGGAACATTGATAGCACCGTGCTCCGGCACATTAATAGCACCGTGTTCCGGCACATTGATAGCACCATGTTCCGGCACATTGATAGCACCGTGTTCCGGCACATTGATAGCACCGTGTTCCGGCACATTGATAGCACCGTGTTCCGGCACATTGATAGCACCGTGCTCCGGCACATTGATAGCACCGTGCTCCGGCACATTGATAGCACCGTGTTCCGGCACATTGATAACACCGTGTTCCGGCACATTGATAGCACCGTGTTCCGGCACATTGATAACACCGTGTTCCGGCACATTGATAGCACCGTGCTCCGGCACATTGATAACACCGTGTTCCGGCACATTGATAGCACCGTGCTCCGGCACATTGATAACGCCGTGTTCCGGCACATTGATAGCACCGTGTTCCGGCACATTGATAGCACCGTGTTCCGGCACATTGATAGCACCGTGCTCCGGCACATTGATAGCACCGTGCTCCGGCACATTGATAGCACCGTGTTCCGGCACATTGATAACACCGTGTTCCGGCACATTGATAGCACCGTGCTCCGGCACATTGATAACACCGTGTTCCGGCACATTGATAGCACCGTGCTCCGGCACATTGATAACGCCGTGTTCCGGCACATTGATAGCACCGTGTTCCGGCACATTGATAACACCGTGTTCCAATACATTGATAGCACCGTGCTCCGGAACATTGATAGCACCGTGCTCCGGAACATTGATAGCACCGTGCTCCGGCACATTAATAGCACCGTGTTCCGGCACATTGATAGCACCGTGTTCCGGCACATTGATAGCACCGTGCTCCGGCACATTAATAGCACCGTGTTCCGGCACATTGATAGCACCATGTTCCGGCACATTGATAGAACCGTGCTCCGGCACATTGATAGCACCATGTTCCGGCACATTGATAGCACCATGTTCCGGCACATTGATAGCACCGTGTTCCGGCACATTGATAGCACCATGTTCCGGCACATTGATAGCTCCGTGCTCCGGCACATTGATAGCACCGTGTTCCGGCACATTGACAGCACCATGTTCCGGCACATTGATAGCACCGTGTTCCGGCACATTGATAGCACCGTGTTCCGGCACATTGATAGCACCGTGTTCCGGCACATTGATAGCACCGTGCTCCGGCACGTTGATAGCACCGTGCTCCGGCACGTTGATAGCACCGTGCTCCGGCACATTGATAGCACCGTGTTCCGGCACGTTGATAGCACCATGTTCCGGCACATTGATAGCACCGTGCTCCGGCACATTGATAGCACCGTGTTCCTGCACATTGATAGCACCGTGCTCCGGCACATAGATAGCACCGTGCTCCGGCACATTGATAGCACCGTGCTCCGGCACATTGATAGCACCGTGCTCCGGCACATTGATAGCACCGTGCTCCGGCACATAGATAGCACCGTGCTCCAGCACATTGATAACACCGTGTTCCAGCACATTGATAGCACCGTGTTCCAGCACATTGATAGCACCGTGCTCCGGCACATTGATAGCACCATGCTCCGGCACATTGATAGCACCGTGCTCCGGCACATTGATAGCACCGTGTTCCGGCACATTGATAGCACCGTGCTCCGGCACATTGATAGCACCGTGCTCCGGCACATTGATAGCACCGTGCTCCGGCACATTGATAGCACCGTGCTCCGGCACCTTGATAACACCGTGCTCCGGCACCTTGATAGCACCGTGCTCCGGCACATTGATAGCACCGTGCTCCGGCACATTGATAGCACCGTGCTCCGGCACATTGATAGCACCGTGCTCCGTCACATTGATAGCACCGTGCTCCGGCACATTGATAGCACCGTGCTCCGGCACATTGATAGCACCGTGCTCCGGCACATTGATAGCACCGTGCTCCGGCACATTGATAACACCGTGCTCCGGCACCTTGATAGCACCGTGCTCCGGCACATTGATAACGCCGCGTTCCGGCACATTGATAGCACCGTGTTCCGGCACATTGATAGCACCATGTTCCAGCACATTGATAGCACCGTGTTCCAGCACATTGATAGCACCGTGCTCCGGCACATTGATAGCACCGTGCTCCGGCAGATTGATAGCACCGTGTTCCGGCACATTGATAGCACCGTGTTCCGGCACATTGATAGCACCGTGCTCCGGCACATTGATAGCACCGTGTTCCGGCACATTGATAGCACCGTGTTCCAGCACCTTGATAGCGCCGTGCTCCGGCACATTGATAGCACCGTGCTCCGGCACATTGATAGCACCGTGCTCCGGCACGTTGATAGCACCGTGCTCCGGCACATTGATAGCACCGTGCTCCGGCACGTTGATAGCACCGTGTTCCGGCACATTGATAGCACCGTGCTCCGGCACATTGATAACACCGTGCTCCGGCACATTGATAGCACCGTGCTCCGGCACATTGATAACGCCGTGTTCCGGCACATTGATAACGCCGTGCTCCGGCACATTGATAGCACCGTGCTCCGGCACATTGATAACGCCGTGCTCCGGCACATTGATAGCACCGTGCTCCGGCACATTGATTGCACCGTGCTCCGGCACATTGATAACGCCGTGCTCCGGCACATTGATAACACCGTGTTCCGGCACATTGATAACGCCGTGCTCCGGCACATTGATAGCACCGTGTTCCGGCACATTGATAGCACCGTGTTCCGGCACATTGATAGCACCGTGTTCCGGCACATTGATAGCACCGTGTTCCGGCACATTGATAGCACCGTGTTCCGGCACAATTATAAGACCGTGTTCCGGCACATTGATAGCACCGTGTTCCGGCACATTGATAGCACCGTGCTCCGGCACATTGATAGCACCGTGTTCCGGCACATTGATAGCACCGTGCTCCGGCACATTGATAGCACCGTGCTCCGGCACATTGATAGCACCGTGCTCCGGCACATTGATAGCACCGTCCTCCGGCACATTGATAACGCCGTGCTCCGGCACATTGATAACGCCGCGTTCCGGCACATTGATAGCACCGTGCTCCGGCACATTGATAGCACCGTGCTCCGGCACATTGATAGCACCGTGCTCCGGCACATTGATAACGCCGCTTTCCGGCACATTGATAGCACCGTGTTCCGGCACATTGATAGCGCCGTGCTCCGGCGCATTGATAACGCCGTGTTCCGGCACATTGATAGCACCGTGCTCTGGCACATTAATAACGCCGTGCTCCGGCACATTGATAGCGCCGTGCTCCGGCACATTGATAACGCTGTGTTCCGGCACATTGATAGCACCGTGCTCCAGCACATTGATAACGCCGTGCTCCGGCACATTGATAGCACCGTGCTCCGGCACATTGAGAGCACCGCGTTCCGGCACATTGATAACACCGCGTTCCGGCACATTTATAGCACCGTGTTCCGGCACATTGACAGCACCGTGCTCCGGCACATTGATAGCACCGTGTTCCGGCACATTGATAGCACCGTGCTCCGGCACATTGATAGCACCGTGCTCCGGCATTTGATAGCACCGTGTTCCGGCACATTTATAGCACCGTGCTCCGGCACTTTGATAGCACCGTGTTCCGGCACATTTATAGCACCGTGTTCCGGCACATTGATTACACCGTGCTCCGGCACATTGATAGCACCGTGTTCCGGCACATTGATAGCACCATGCTCCGGCACATTGATAGCACCGTGCTCCGGCACTTTGATAGCACCGTGTTCCGGCACATTTATAGCACCGTGCTCCGGCACTTTGATAGCACCGTGTTCCGGCACATTTATAGCACCGTGTTCCGGCACATTGATAGCACCGCGTTCCGGCACATTGATAACGCCGTGCTCCGGCACATTGATAGCACCGTGTTCCGGCACATTGATAGCACCGCGTTCCGGCACATTGATAACGCCGTGCTCCGGCACATTGATAACGCCGTGTTCCGGCACATTTATAGCACCGTGCTCCGGCACATTGATAGCACCGTGTTCCGGCACGTTGATAGCACCGTGCTCCGGCACATTGATAGCACCGTGCTCCGGCACATTGATAGCACCGTGTTCCGGCACATTGATAGCACCGTGTTCCGGCACATTTATAGCACCGTGCTCCGGCACGTTGATAGCACCGTGTTCCGGCACATTGATAGCACCGTGCTCCGGCACATTGATAACACCGTGCTCCGGCACATTGATAGCACCGTGCTCCGGCACATTGATAGCACCGTGCTCCGGCACATTGATAGCACCGTGCTCCGGCACATTGATAACGCCGCGTTCCGGCACATTGATAGCACCGTGCTCCGGCACATTGATTGCACCGTGCTCCGGCATATTGATAGCACCGTGTTCCGGCACATTGATAGCACCGTGTTCCGGCACATTGATAGCACCGTGTTCCGGCACATTGATAGCACCGTGCTCCGGCACATTGATAGCACCGTGCTCCGGCACATTAATAGCACGGTGTTCCGGCACATTGATTGCACCGTGTTCCGGCACATTGATAGCACCGTGCTCCGGCACATTGATAGCACCGTGTTCCGGCACATTGATAGCACCATGTTCCGGCACATTGATAGCACCGTGTTCCGGCACATTGATAGCACCGTGTTCCGGCACATTGATAGCACCGTGTTCCGGCACATTGATAGCACCGTGCTCCGGCACGTTGATAGCACCGTGCTCCGGCACGTTGATAGCACCGTGCTCCGGCACATTGATAGCACCGTGTTCCGGCACATTGATAGCACCATGTTCCGGAACATTGATAGCACCGTGCTCCGGCACGTTGATAGCACCGTGCTCCGGCACATTGATAGCACCGTGCTCCGGCACATTGATAGCACCGTGCTCCGGCACATTGATAGCACCGTGCTCCGGCACATTGATAGCACCGTGCTCCGGCACATTGATAGCACCGTGCTCCAGCACATTGATAGCACCGTGCTCCGGCACATTGATAGCACCGTGCTCCGGCACATTGATAGCACCGTGCTCCGGCACATTGATAGCACCGTGCTCCGGCACATTGATAGCACCGTGCTCCGGCATATTGATAGCACCGTGCTCCGGCACATAGATAGCACCGTGCTCCAGCACATTGATAGCACCGTGCTCCGGCACATTGATAACACCGTGTTCCAGCACATTGATAGCACCGTGTTCCAGCACATTGATAGCACCGTGCTCCGGCACATTGATAGCACCGTGCTCCGGCACATTGATAGCACCGTGCTCCGGCACATTGATAGCACCGTGCTCCGGCACATTGATAGCACCATGTTCCGGCACATTGATAGCACCGTGTTCCGGCACATTGATAGCACCATGTTCCAGCACATTGATAGCACCGTGTTCCAGCACATTGATAGCACCGTGCTCCGGCACATTGATAGCACCGTGCTCCGGCAGATTGATAGCACCGTGTTCCGGCACATTGATAGCACCGTGTTCCGGCACATTGATAGCACCGTGCTCCGGCACATTGATAGCACCGTGTTCCGGCACATTGATAGCACCGTGTTCCAGCACCTTGATAGCGCCGTGCTCCGGCACATTGATAGCACCGTGCTCCGGCACATTGATAGCACCGTGCTCCGGCACGTTGATAGCACCGTGCTCCGGCACATTGATAGCACCGTGCTCCGGCACGTTGATAGCACCGTGTTCCGGCACATTGATAGCACCGTGCTCCGGCACATTGATAACACCGTGCTCCGGCACATTGATAGCACCGTGCTCCGGCACATTGATAACGCCGTGGTCCGGCACATTGATAACGCCGTGCTCCGGCACATTGATAGCACCGTGCTCCGGCACATTGATAGCACCGTGCTCCGGCACTTTGATAGCACCGTGTTCCGGCACATTTATAGCACCGTGCTCCGGCACTTTGATAGCACCGTGTTCCGGCACATTTATAGCACCGTGTTCCGGCACATTGATAGCACCGCGTTCCGGCACATTGATAACGCCGTGCTCCGGCACATTGATAGCACCGTGTTCCGGCACATTGATAGCACCGCGTTCCGGCACATTGATAACGCCGTGCTCCGGCACATTGATAACGCCGTGTTCCGGCACATTTATAGCACCGTGCTCCGGCACATTGATAGCACCGTGTTCCGGCACGTTGATAGCACCGTGCTCCGGCACATTGATAGCACCGTGCTCCGGCACATTGATAGCACCGTGTTCCGGCACATTGATAGCACCGTGTTCCGGCACATTTATAGCACCGTGCTCCGGCACGTTGATAGCACCGTGTTCCGGCACATTGATAGCACCGTGCTCCGGCACATTGATAGCACCGTGCTCCGGCAGATTGATAGCACCGTGTTCCGGCACATTGATAGCACCGTGTTCCGGCACATTGATAGCACCGTGCTCCGGCACATTGATAGCACCGTGTTCCGGCACATTGATAGCACCGTGTTCCAGCACCTTGATAGCGCCGTGCTCCGGCACATTGATAGCACCGTGCTCCGGCACATTGATAGCACCGTGCTCCGGCACGTTGATAGCACCGTGCTCCGGCACATTGATAGCACCGTGCTCCGGCACGTTGATAGCACCGTGTTCCGGCACATTGATAGCACCGTGCTCCGGCACATTGATAACACCGTGCTCCGGCACATTGATAGCACCGTGCTCCGGCACATTGATAACGCCGTGTTCCGGCACATTGATAACGCCGTGCTCCGGCACATTGATAGCACCGTGCTCCGGCACATTGATAACGCCGTGCTCCGGCACATTGATAGCACCGTGCTCCGGCACATTGATTGCACCGTGCTCCGGCACATTGATAACGCCGTGCTCCGGCACATTGATAACACCGTGTTCCGGCACATTGATAACGCCGTGCTCCGGCACATTGATAGCACCGTGTTCCGGCACATTGATAGCACCGTGTTCCGGCACATTGATAGCACCGTGTTCCGGCACATTGATAGCACCGTGTTCCGGCACATTGATAGCACCGTGTTCCGGCACATTTATAGCACCGTGTTCCGGCACATTGATAGCACCGTGTTCCGGCACATTGATAGCACCGTGCTCCGGCACATTGATAGCACCGTGTTCCGGCACATTGATAGCACCGTGCTCCGGCACATTGATAGCACCGTGCTCCGGCACATTGATAGCACCGTGCTCCGGCACATTGATAGCACCGTCCTCCGGCACATTGATAACGCCGTGCTCCGGCACATTGATAACGCCGCGTTCCGGCACATTGATAGCACCGTGCTCCGGCACATTGATAGCACCGTGCTCCGGCACATTGATAGCACCGTGCTCCGGCACATTGATAACGCCGCTTTCCGGCACATTGATAGCACCGTGTTCCGGCACATTGATAGCGCCGTGCTCCGGCGCATTGATAACGCCGTGTTCCGGCACATTGATAGCACCGTGCTCTGGCACATTAATAACGCCGTGCTCCGGCACATTGATAGCGCCGTGCTCCGGCACATTGATAACGCTGTGTTCCGGCACATTGATAGCACCGTGCTCCAGCACATTGATAACGCCGTGCTCCGGCACATTGATAGCACCGTGCTCCGGCACATTGAGAGCACCGCGTTCCGGCACATTGATAACACCGCGTTCCGGCACATTTATAGCACCGTGTTCCGGCACATTGATAGCACCGTGCTCCGGCACATTGATAGCACCGTGTTCCGGCACATTGATAGCACCGTGCTCCGGCACATTGATAGCACCGTGCTCCGGCATTTGATAGCACCGTGTTCCGGCACATTTATAGCACCGTGCTCCGGCACTTTGATAGCACCGTGTTCCGGCACATTTATAGCACCGTGTTCCGGCACATTGATTACACCGTGCTCCGGCACATTGATAGCACCGTGTTCCGGCACATTGATAGCACCGTGCTCCGGCACATTGATAGCACCGTGCTCCGGCACTTTGATAGCACCGTGTTCCGGCACATTTATAGCACCGTGCTCCGGCACTTTGATAGCACCGTGTTCCGGCACATTTATAGCACCGTGTTCCGGCACATTGATAGCACCGCGTTCCGGCACATTGATAACGCCGTGCTCCGGCACATTGATAGCACCGTGTTCCGGCACATTGATAGCACCGCGTTCCGGCACATTGATAACGCCGTGCTCCGGCACATTGATAACGCCGTGTTCCGGCACATTTATAGCACCGTGCTCCGGCACATTGATAGCACCGTGTTCCGGCACGTTGATAGCACCGTGCTCCGGCACATTGATAGCACCGTGCTCCGGCACATTGATAGCACCGTGTTCCGGCACATTGATAGCACCGTGCTCCGGCACGTTGATAGCACCGTGTTCCGGCACATTGATAGCACCGTGCTCCGGCACATGGATAACACCGTGCTCCGGCACATTGATAGCACCGTGCTCCGGCACATTGATAGCACCGTGCTCCGGCACATTGATAGCACCGTGCTCCGGCACATTGATAACGCCGCGTTCCGGCACATTGATAGCACCGTGCTCCGGCACATTGATTGCACCGTGCTCCGGCATATTGATAGCACCGTGTTCCGGCACATTGATAGCACCGTGTTCCGGCACATTGATAGCACCGTGTTCCGGCACATTGATAGCACCGTGCTCCGGCACATTGATAGCACCGTGCTCCGGCACATTAATAGCACGGTGTTCCGGCACATTGATTGCACCGTGTTCCGGCACATTGATAGCACCGTGCTCCGGCACATTGATAGCACCGTGTTCCGGCACATTGATAGCACCATGTTCCGGCACATTGATAGCACCGTGTTCCGGCACATTGATAGCACCGTGTTCCGGCACATTGATAGCACCGTGTTCCGGCACATTGATAGCACCGTGCTCCGGCACGTTGATAGCACCGTGCTCCGGCACGTTGATAGCACCGTGCTCCGGCACATTGATAGCACCGTGTTCCGGCACATTGATAGCACCATGTTCCGGAACATTGATAGCACCGTGCTCCGGCACGTTGATAGCACCGTGCTCCGGCACATTGATAGCACCGTGCTCCGGCACATTGATAGCACCGTGCTCCGGCACATTGATAGCACCGTGCTCCGGCACATTGATAGCACCGTGCTCCGGCACATTGATAGCACCGTGCTCCAGCACATTGATAGCACCGTGCTCCGGCACATTGATAGCACCGTGCTCCGGCACATTGATAGCACCGTGCTCCGGCACATTGATAGCACCGTGCTCCGGCACATTGATAGCACCGTGCTCCGGCATATTGATAGCACCGTGCTCCGGCACATAGATAGCACCGTGCTCCAGCACATTGATAGCACCGTGCTCCGGCACATTGATAACACCGTGTTCCAGCACATTGATAGCACCGTGTTCCAGCACATTGATAGCACCGTGCTCCGGCACATTGATAGCACCGTGCTCCGGCACATTGATAGCACCGTGCTCCGGCACATTGATAGCACCGTGCTCCGGCACATTGATAGCACCATGTTCCGGCACATTGATAGCACCGTGTTCCGGCACATTGATAGCACCATGTTCCAGCACATTGATAGCACCGTGTTCCAGCACATTGATAGCACCGTGCTCCGGCACATTGATAGCACCGTGCTCCGGCAGATTGATAGCACCGTGTTCCGGCACATTGATAGCACCGTGTTCCGGCACATTGATAGCACCGTGCTCCGGCACATTGATAGCACCGTGTTCCGGCACATTGATAGCACCGTGTTCCAGCACCTTGATAGCGCCGTGCTCCGGCACATTGATAGCACCGTGCTCCGGCACATTGATAGCACCGTGCTCCGGCACGTTGATAGCACCGTGCTCCGGCACATTGATAGCACCGTGCTCCGGCACGTTGATAGCACCGTGTTCCGGCACATTGATAGCACCGTGCTCCGGCACATTGATAACACCGTGCTCCGGCACATTGATAGCACCGTGCTCCGGCACATTGATAACGCCGTGGTCCGGCACATTGATAACGCCGTGCTCCGGCACATTGATAGCACCGTGCTCCGGCACATTGATAGCACCGTGCTCCGGCACTTTGATAGCACCGTGTTCCGGCACATTTATAGCACCGTGCTCCGGCACTTTGATAGCACCGTGTTCCGGCACATTTATAGCACCGTGTTCCGGCACATTGATAGCACCGCGTTCCGGCACATTGATAACGCCGTGCTCCGGCACATTGATAGCACCGTGTTCCGGCACATTGATAGCACCGCGTTCCGGCACATTGATAACGCCGTGCTCCGGCACATTGATAACGCCGTGTTCCGGCACATTTATAGCACCGTGCTCCGGCACATTGATAGCACCGTGTTCCGGCACGTTGATAGCACCGTGCTCCGGCACATTGATAGCACCGTGCTCCGGCACATTGATAGCACCGTGTTCCGGCACATTGATAGCACCGTGTTCCGGCACATTTATAGCACCGTGCTCCGGCACGTTGATAGCACCGTGTTCCGGCACATTGATAGCACCGTGCTCCGGCACATTGATAACACCGTGCTCCGGCACATTGATAGCACCGTGCTCCGGCACATTGATAGCACCGTGCTCCGGCACATTGATAGCACCGTGCTCCGGCACATTGATAACGCCGCGTTCCGGCACATTGATAGCACCGTGCTCCGGCACATTGATTGCACCGTGCTCCGGCATATTGATAGCACCGTGTTCCGGCACATTGATAGCACCGTGTTCCGGCACATTGATAGCACCGTGTTCCGGCACATTGATAGCACCGTGCTCCGGCACATTGATAGCACCGTGCTCCGGCACATTAATAGCACGGTGTTCCGGCACATTGATTGCACCGTGTTCCGGCACATTGATAGCACCGTGCTCCGGCACATTGATAGCACCGTGTTCCGGCACATTGATAGCACCATGTTCCGGCACATTGATAGCACCGTGTTCCGGCACATTGATAGCACCGTGTTCCGGCACATTGATAGCACCGTGTTCCGGCACATTGATAGCACCGTGCTCCGGCACGTTGATAGCACCGTGCTCCGGCACGTTGATAGCACCGTGCTCCGGCACATTGATAGCACCGTGTTCCGGCACATTGATAGCACCATGTTCCGGAACATTGATAGCACCGTGCTCCGGCACGTTGATAGCACCGTGCTCCGGCACATTGATAGCACCGTGCTCCGGCACATTGATAGCACCGTGCTCCGGCACATTGATAGCACCGTGCTCCGGCACATTGATAGCACCGTGCTCCGGCACATTGATAGCACCGTGCTCCAGCACATTGATAGCACCGTGCTCCGGCACATTGATAGCACCGTGCTCCGGCACATTGATAGCACCGTGCTCCGGCACATTGATAGCACCGTGCTCCGGCACATTGATAGCACCGTGCTCCGGCATATTGATAGCACCGTGCTCCGGCACATAGATAGCACCGTGCTCCAGCACATTGATAGCACCGTGCTCCGGCACATTGATAACACCGTGTTCCAGCACATTGATAGCACCGTGTTCCAGCACATTGATAGCACCGTGCTCCGGCACATTGATAGCACCGTGCTCCGGCACATTGATAGCACCGTGCTCCGGCACATTGATAGCACCGTGCTCCGGCACATTGATAGCACCATGTTCCGGCACATTGATAGCACCGTGTTCCGGCACATTGATAGCACCATGTTCCAGCACATTGATAGCACCGTGTTCCAGCACATTGATAGCACCGTGCTCCGGCACATTGATAGCACCGTGCTCCGGCAGATTGATAGCACCGTGTTCCGGCACATTGATAGCACCGTGTTCCGGCACATTGATAGCACATTGCTCCGGCACATTGATAGCACCGTGTTCCGGCACATTGATAGCACCGTGTTCCAGCACCTTGATAGCGCCGTGCTCCGGCACATTGATAGCACCGTGCTCCGGCACATTGATAGCACCGTGCTCCGGCACGTTGATAGCACCGTGCTCCGGCACATTGATAGCACCGTGCTCCGGCACGTTGATAGCACCGTGTTCCGGCACATTGATAGCACCGTGCTCCGGCACATTGATAACACCGTGCTCCGGCACATTGATAGCACCGTGCTCCGGCACATTGATAACGCCGTGGTCCGGCACATTGATAACGCCGTGCTCCGGCACATTGATAGCACCGTGCTCCGGCACATTGATAACGCCGTGCTCCGGCACATTGATAGCACCGTGCTCCGGCACATTGATTGCACCGTGCTCCGGCACATTGATAACGCCGTGCTCCGGCACATTGATAACACCGTGTTCCGGCACATTGATAACGCCGTGCTCCGGCACATTGATAGCACCGTGTTCCGGCACATTGATAGCACCGTGTTCCGGCACATTGATAGCACCGTGTTCCGGCACATTGATAGCACCGTGTTCCGGCACATTGATAGCACCGTGTTCCGGCACATTTATAGCACCGTGTTCCGGCACATTGATAGCACCGTGTTCCGGCACATTGATAGCACCGTGCTCCGGCACATTGATAGCACCGTGTTCCGGCACATTGATAGCACCGTGCTCCGGCACATTGATAGCACCGTGCTCCGGCACATTGATAGCACCGTGCTCCGGCACATTGATAGCACCGTCCTCCGGCACATTGATAACGCCGTGCTCCGGCACATTGATAACGCCGCGTTCCGGCACATTGATAGCACCGTGCTCCGGCACATTGATAGCACCGTGCTCCGGCACATTGATAGCACCGTGCTCCGGCACATTGATAACGCCGCTTTCCGGCACATTGATAGCACCGTGTTCCGGCACATTGATAGCGCCGTGCTCCGGCACATTGATAACGCCGTGTTCCGGCACATTGATAGCACCGTGCTCTGGCACATTAATAACGCCGTGCTCCGGCACATTGATAGCGCCGTGCTCCGGCACATTGATAACGCTGTGTTCCGGCACATTGATAGCACCGTGCTCCAGCACATTGATAACGCCGCGTTCCGGCACATTGATAGCACCGTGTTCCGGCACATTGATAGCACCGTGCTCCGGCACATTGATAGCACCGTGCTCCGGCACATTGATTGCACCGTGCTCCGGCATATTGATAGCACCGTGTTCCGGCACATTGATAGCACCGTGTTCCGGCACATTGATTGCACCGTGTTCCGGCAAATTGATAGCACCGTGCTCCGGCACATTGATAGCACCGTGCTCCGGCACATTGATAGCACCGTGCTCCGGCACATTGATAGCACCGTGCTCCAGCACATTGATAGCACCGTGCTCCGGCACATTGATAGCACCGTGCTCCGGCACATTGATAGCACCGTGCTCCGGCACATTGATAGCACCGTGCTCCGGCACATTGATAGCACCGTGCTCCAGCTCATTGATAGCACCGTGCTCCGGCCCATTGATAGCACCGTGTTCCGGCACATTGATAGCACCGTGTTCCGGCACATTGATAGCACCGTGTTCCGGCACATTGATAGCACCGTGTTCCGGCACATTGATAACACCGTGTTCCGGCACCTTGATAGCGCCGTGCTCCGGCACATTGATAGCACCGTGCTCCGGCACATTGATAGCACCGTGCTCCGGCACGTTGATAGCACCGTGCTCCGGCACATTGATAGCACCGTGCTCCGGCACGTTGATAGCACCGTGTTCCGGCACATTGATAGCACCGTGCTCCGGCACATTGATAACACCGTGCTCCGGCACATTGATAGCACCGTGCTCCGGCACATTGATAACGCCGTAGTCCGGCACATTGATAACGCCGTGCTCCGGCACGTTGATAGCACCGTGTTCCGGCACGTTGATAGCACCGTGCTCCGGCACATTGATAGCACCGTGCTCCGGCACAATGATAGCACCGTGCTCCGGCACATTGATAACGCCGCGTTCCGGCACATTGATAGCACCGTGCTCCGGCACATTGATAACGCCGTGCTCCGGCACATTGATAGCACCGTGCTCCGGCACATTGATTGCACCCTGCTCCGGCACATTGATAACGCCGTGCTCCGGCACATTGATAACACCGTGTTCCGGCACATTGATAACGCCGTGCTCCGGCACATTGATAGCACCGTGTTCCGGCACATTGATAGCACCGTGTTCCGGCACATTGATAGCACCGTGTTCCGGCACATTGATAGCACCATGTTCCGGCACATAGATAGCGCCGTGTTCCGGCACAGAGATAGCACCGTGTTCCGGCACATTGATAGCACCGTGTTCCGGCACATTGATAGCACCGTGCTCCGGCACATTGATAGCACCGTGCTCCGGCACATTGATAGCACCGTGCTCCGGCACATTGATAGCACCGTGTTCCGGCACATTGATAACGCCGTGCTCCGGCACATTGATAACGCCGCGTTCCGGCACATTGATAGCACCGTGTTCCGGCACATTGATAGCACCGTGCTCCGGCACATTGATAGCACCGTGCTCCGGCACATTGATAGCACCGTGCTCCGGCACATTGATAACGCCGCGTTCCGGCACATTGATAGCACCGTGTTCCGGCACATTGATAGCACCGTGTTCCGGCACATTGATAACGCCGCGTTCCGGCACATTGATAGCACCGTGTTCCGGCACATTGATAACGCCGTGTTCCGGCACATTTATAGCAAACAAAGAACAAAGAACAAAGAAATGTACAGCACAGGAACAGGCCCTTCGGCCCTCCAAGCCCGTGCCGACCATACTGCCCGACTAAACCTATGTTGTTCCTCTGTTTAAGAAGGGTGGCAGGGATAATCCCGGGAACTACAGGCCGGTGAGCCTTACTTCAGTGGTAGGGAAATTACTGGAGAGAATTCTTCGAGACAGGATCTACTCCCATTTGGAAGCAAATGGACGTATTAGTGAGAGGCAGCACGGTTTTGTGAAGGGGAGGTCGTGTCTCACTAACTTGATAGAGTTTTTCGAGGAGGTCACTAAGATGATTGATGCAGGTAGGGCAGTAGATGTTGTCTATATGGACTTCAGTAAGGCCTTTGACAAGGTCCCTCATGGTAGACTAGTACAAAAGGTGAAGTCACACGGGATCAGGGGTGAACTGGCAAGGTGGATACAGAACTGGCTAGGCCATAGAAGGCAGAGGGTAGCAATGGAGGGATGCTTTTCTAATTGGAGGGCTGTGACCAGTGGTGTTCCACAGGGATCAGTGCTGGGACCTTTGCTCTTTGTAGTATATATAAATGATTTGGAGGAAAATGTAACTGGTCTGATTAGTAAGTTTGCAGACGACACAAAGGTTGGTGGAATTGCGGATAGCGATGAGGACTGTCTGAGGATACAGCAGGATTTAGATTGTCTGGAGACTTGGGCGGAGAGATGGCAGATGGAGTTTAACCTGGACAAATGTGAGGTAATGCATTTTGGAAGGGCTAATGCAGGTAGGGAATATACAGTGAATGGTAGAACCCTCAAGAGTATTGAAAGTCAAAGAGATCTAGGAGTACAGGTCCACAGATCACTGAAAGGGGCTACACAGGTGGAGAAGGTAGTCAAGAAGGCATACGGCATGCTTGCCTTCATTGGCCGGGGCATTGAGTATAAGAATTGGCAAGTCATGTTGCAGCTGTATAGAACCTTAGTTAGGCCACACTTGGAGTATAGTGTTCAATTCTGGTCGCCACACTACCAGAAGGATGTGGAGGCTTTAGAGAGGGTGCAGAAGAGATTTACCAGAATGTTGCCTGGTATGGAGGGCATAAGCTATGAGGAGCGATTGAATAAACTCGGTTTGTTCTCACTGGAACGAAGGAGGTTGAGGGGCGACCTGATAGAGGTATACAAAATTATGAGGGGCATAGACAGAGTGGATAGTCAGAGGCTTTTCCCCAGGGTAGAGGGGTCAATTACTAGGGGGCATAGGTTTAAGGTGAGAGGGGCAAAGTTTAGAGTAGATGTACGAGGCAAGTTTTTTACGCAGATGGTAGTGGGTGCCTGGAACTCACTACCGGAGGAGGTAGTGGAGGCAGGGACGATAGGGACATTTAAGGGGCATCTTGACAAATATATGAATAGGATGGGAATAGAAGGATACGGACCCAGGAAGTGTAGAAGATTGTAGTTTAGTCGGGCAGTATGGTCGGCACGGGCTTGGAGGGCCGAAGGGCCTGTTCCTGTGCTGTACATTTCTTTGTTCTTTGTTCTTTGTAAACTACAATCTTCTACACTTCCTGGGTCCGTATCCTTCTATTCCCATCCTATTCATATATTTGTCAAGATGCCCCTTAAATGTCCCTATCGTCCCTGCCTCCACTACCTCCTCCGGTAGTGAGTTCCAGGCACCCACTACCCTCTGCGTAAAAAACTTGCCTCGTACATCTACTCTAAACTTTGCCCCTCTCACCTTAAACCTATGCCCCCTAGTAATTGACCCCTCTACCCTGGGGAAAAGCCTCTGACTATCCACTCTGTCTATGCCCCTCATAATTTTGTATACCTCTATCAGGTCGCCCCTCAACCTCCTTCGTTCCAGTGAGAACAAACCGAGTTTATTCAATCGCTCCTCATAGCTTATGCCCTCCATACCAGGCAACATTCTGGTAAATCTCTTCTGCACCCTCTCTAAAGCCTCCACATCCTTCTGGTAGTGTGGCGACCAGAATTGAACACTATACTCCAAGTGTGGCCTAACTAAGGTTCTATACAGCTGCAACATGACTTGCCAATTCTTATACTCAATGCCCCGGCCAATGAAGGCAAGCATGCCGTATGCCTTCTTGACTACCTTCTCCACCTGTGTAGCCCCTTTCAGTGATCTGTGGACCTGTACTCCTAGATCTCTTTGACTTTCAATACTCTTGAGGGTTCTACCATTCACTGTATATTCCCTACCTGCATTAGCCCTTCCAAAATGCATTACCTCACATTTGTCCAGGTTAAACTCCATCTGCCATCTCTCCGCCCAAGTCTCCAGACAATCTAAATCCTGCTGTATCCTCAGACAGTCCTCATCGCTATCCGCAATTCCACCAACCTTTGTGTCGTCTGCAAACTTACTAATCAGACCAGTTACATTTTCCTCCAAATCATTTATATATACTACAAAGAGCAAAGGTCCCAGCACTGATCCCTGTGGAACACCACTGGTCACAGCCCTCCAATTAGAAAAGCATCCCTCCATTGCTACCCTCTGCCTTCTATGGCCTAGCCAGTTCTGTATCCACCTTGCCAGTTCACCCCTGATCCCGTGTGACTTCACCTTTTGTACTAGTCTACCATGAGGGACCTTGTCAAAGGCCTTACTGAAGTCCATATAGACAACATCTACTGCCCTACCTGCATCAATCATCTTAGTGACCTCCTCGAAAAACTCTATCAAGTTAGTGAGACACGACCTCCCCTTCACAAAACCGTGCTGCCTCTCACTAATACGTCCATTTGCTTCCAAATGGGAGTAGATCCTGTCTCGAAGAATTCTCTCCAGTAATTTCCCTACCACTGAAGTAAGGCTCACCGGCCTGTAGTTCCCGGGATTATCCCTGCCACCCTTCTTAAACAGAGGAACAACATTGGCTATTCTCCAGTCCTCCGGGACATCCCCTGAAGACAGCGAGGATCCAAAGATTTCTGTCAAGGCCTCAGCAATTTCCTCTCCAGCCTCCTTCAGTATTCTGGGGTAGATCCCATCAGGCCCTGGGGACTTATCTACCTTAATATTTTTTAAGACACCCAACACCTCGTCTTTTTGGATCACAATGTGACCCAGGCTATCTACACCCCCTTCTCCAGACTCAACATCTACCAATTCCTTCTCTTTGGTGAATACTGATGCAAAGTATTCATTTAGTACCTCGCCCATTTCCTCTGGCTCCACACATAGATTCCCTTGCCTATCCTTCAGTGGGCCAACCCTTTCCCTGGCTACCCTCTTGCTTTTTATGTAAGTGTAAAAAGCCTTGGGATTTTCCTTAACCCTATTTGCCAATGACTTTTCATGACCCCTTCTAGCCCTCCTGACTCCTTGCTTAAGTTCCTTCCTACTTTCCTTATATGCCACACAGGCTTCGTCTGTTCCCAGCCTTTTAGCCCTGACAAATGCCTCCTTTTTCTTTTTGACGAGGCCTACAATATCACTCGTCATCCAAGGTTCCCGAAAATTGCCGTATTTATCTTTCTTCCTCACAGGAACATGCCTGTCCTGTATTCCTTTCAACTGCCACTTGAAAGCCTCCCACATGTCAGATGTTGATTTGCCCTCAAACATCCGCCCCCAATCTATGTTCTTCAGTTCCCGCCTAATATTGTTATAATTAGCCTTCCCCCAATTTAGCACATTCATCCTCGGACCACTCTTATCCTTGTCCACCAGTACTTTAAAACTTACTGAATTGTGGTCACTGTTACCGAAATGCTCCCCTACTGAAACATCTACCACCTGGCCGGGCTCATTCCCCAATACCAGGTCCAGTACCGCCCCTTCCCTAGTTGGACTGTTTACATATTGTTTTAAGAAGCCCTCCTGGATGCTCCTTACAAACTCTGCCCCGTCTAAGCCCCTGGCACTAAGTGAGTCCCAGTCAATATTGGGGAAGTTGAAGTCTCCCATCACCACAACCCTGTTGTTTTTACTCTTTTCCAAAATCTGTCTACCTATCTGCTCCTCTATCTCCCGCTGGCTGTTGGGAGGCCTGTAGTATACCCCCAACATTGTGACTGCACCCTTCTTATTCCTGATCTCTACCCATATAGCCTCACTGCCCTCTGAGGTGTCCTCTCGCTGTATAGCTGTGATACTCTCCTGAACAAGTAGCGCAACTCCGCCTCCCCTTTTACATCCCCCTCTATCCCGCCTGAAACATCTAAATCCTGGAACGTTTAGCTGCCAATCCTGCCCTTCCCTCAACCAGGTCTCTGTAATGGCAACAACATCATAGTTCCAAGTAGTAATCCAAGCTCTAAGTTCATCTGCCTTACCCGTAATGCTCCTTGCATTAAAACATATGCACTTCAGGCCACCAGACCCGCTGTGTTCAGCAACTTCTCCCTGTCTGCGCTGCCTCAGAGCCATACTGTCCCTATTCCCTAGCACCGTGCTCCGGCACATTGATAGCACCGTGTTCCGGCACATTGATAGCACCGTGTTCCGGCACATTTATAGCACCGTGCTCCGGCACATTGATAGCACCGTGCTCCGGCACATTTATAGCACCGTGCTCCGGCACATTTATAGCACCGTGCTCCGGCACATTGATAGCACCGTGCTCCGGCACATTGATAGCACCGTGTTCCGGCACATTGATAGCACCGTGTTCCGGCACATTGATAGCACCGTGCTCCGGCACATTGATAGCACCGTGCTCCGGCACATTGATAGCACCGCGCTCCGGCACATTGATAACACCGTGCTCCGGCACAATGATAGCACCGTGCTCCGGCACATTGATAGCACCGTGCTCCGGCACATTGATAGCACCGTGTTCCGGCACATAGATAGCACCGTGCTCCGGCACATTGATAGCACCGTGTTCCGGCACATTGATAGCACCGTGCTCCGGCACATTGATAACGCCACGTTCCGGCACATTGATAGCACCGCGTTCCGGCACATTGATAGCACCGTGCTCCGGCACATTGATAACGCCACGTTCCGGCACATTGATTACACCGTGCTCCGGCACATAGATAGCACCGTGCTCCGGCACATTGATAGCACCGTGCTCCGGCACATTGATAACGCCACGTTCCGGCACATTGATAGCACCGCGTTCCGGCACATTGATAGCACCGTGTTCCGGCACATTGATAGCACCGTGCTCCGGCACGTTGATAGCACCGTGCTCTGGCACATTGATAGCACCGTGTTCCGGCACATTGATAACGCCGCGTTCCGGCACATTGATAGCACCGTGTTCCGGCACATTGATAACGCCGCGTTCCGGCACATTGATAGCACCGTGTTCCGGCACATTGATAGCACCGTGTTCCGGCTCATTGATAGCACCGTGCTCCGGCACATTGATAACGCCGCGTTCCGGCACATTGATAGCACCGTGTTCCGGCACATTGATAGCACCGTGTTCCGGCTCATTGATAGCACCGTGCTCCGGCACATTGATAACGCCGCGTTCCGGCACATTGATAGCACCGTGTTCCGGCACATTGATAGCACCGTGTTCCGGCACATTGATAGCACCATGTTCCGGCACGTTGATAGCACCGTGCTCCGGCACGTTGATAGCACCGTGCTCCGGCACATTGATAGCACCGTGCTCCGGCACATTGATTGCACCGTGCTCCGGCATATTGATAGCACCGTGTTCCGGCACATTGATAGCACCGTGTTCCGGCACATTGATTGCACCGTGTTCCGGCACATTGATAGCACCGTGCTCCGACATATTGATAGCACCGTGTTCCGGCACATTGATAGCACCGTGTTCCAGCACATTGATGCACCGTGCTCCGGCACATTGATAGCACCGTGTTCCGGCACATTGATAGCACCGCGCTCCGGCACATTGATAGCACCGTGCTCCGGCACATTGATAACGCCGCGTTCCGGCACATTGATAGCACCGTGTTCCGGCACATTGGTACACACCGGCATGGGCGTGCATATTATGCAGTAACGGCCGTTAGACTATCATTAACGGGCCTGACCCATAGTCTCCCGCGACGCTCCGACTCTGTCAGGTGGAAGTACCGACGGTGTGATTCAGCGGGGTGGCTGGGTTCACACTGCCATTTCTGCGGCCCACAAGGCACCTATGTGGGCCGCAGATTTTGCACTGAGTGCTGAATTTGGTGCTTTTTGAGTGCGATAGTGAGAGTTTGGTGACCGAGGGAGTATAAGGCTTCATTTTTATCTAAAGTTTAGTCTTTCTTTTATTTAGTTAATTAACTTTAAAGTTGCTGTTTGGTTTAGAAGAAGGTGAATTTTCAATAAGCTTTAAACCGGCTTCTACTTGTAGGCACTTGCAGCTGGAGCTTGTTAATTAGTTAATTGGATTAGGCCAGTTTTCAGAGGCTAGATTCACAGTATAAAAGTGATCCCCGACAGTGCAGACTTTGTTTGCACTGAGTGCTGAATTTGGTGCATTTGAGTGCGATAGTGAGTGTTTGGTGACCGAGGGAGTGCTGAATTTGGTGCATTTGAGTGCGATAGTGAGAGTTTGGTGACCGAGGGAGTGCTGAATTTGGTGCATTTGAGTGCGATAGTGAGAGTTTGGTGACCGAGGGAGTGCTGAATTTGGTGCATTTGAGTGCGATAGTGAGAGTTTGGTGACCGAGCGAGTTAGGTGAGGAGGGAGTAAGGCGCTCCTTTCATTTTGTTTCCGACATTTCCGCAAAGAGTGCGAAGAGAGCCAGGAGTTTACAGAAAGCGTAGCTGACTGGGAGCAGGGTCGGTGGGCGGAGATCTAGTTAGTCCACAGGGCAGCTATATTCTGTCAGGTAAGAGGGGATGGAGGCTAGGCCAGTTACATGCTCCTCCTGTAGGATGTGGGTGGTGAGGGATACCACCGGTGTCCCCACTGACTATACCTGCGGGAAGTGCACCCAACTTCAGCTCCTCAAAGACCGTGTTAGGGAACTGGAGCTGAAGCTGGATGAACTTCGGATCATCCGGGAGGCAGAGGGGGTGATTGAGAAGAGTTACAAGGAGGTAACCACACCCAAGGTACAGGACAAGAATAGCCGGGTTACAGTCAGGGGGAAAAAAACAAACAGGCAGAAAGTGCAGGGATCCCTCGTGGCCGTTCCCCTTCAAAACAAGTATACCGTTTTGGATGCTGTTGGGGGGGATGACCTACCGGGGGAAGGCCCTAGCGGCCAGGTCTCTGGCACTGAGTCTGGCTCTGGGGCTCAGAAGGGAAGGGGGGAGAATAGTAAAGCAATAGTTGTAGGAGATTCAATGGTTAGGGGAATAGGTAGGAGATTCTGTGGTCGCGAGCGAGACTCCCGGAAGGTATGTTGCCTCCCGGGTGCCAGGGCCAGGGATGTCTCGGATCGTGTCTTCAGGATCCTTAAGGGGGAGGGCGAGCAGCCAGAAGTCGTGGTGCACATTGGTACCAACGACATAGGTAGGAAAAGGGGTGTGGAGGTAATAAACAAGTTGAGGGAGTTAGGCTGGAAGTTGAAAGCCAGGACAGACAGAGTTGTCATCTCTGGTTTGTTGCCGGTGCCACGTGATAGCGAGGCTCGGAATAGGGAGAGAGTGCAGTTGAACACGTGGCTGCAGGAATGGTGTAGGAGGGAGGGCTTCAGGTATTTGGATAATTGGAGCGCATTCTGGGGAAGGTGGGACCTGTACAAGCAGGACGGGTTGCATCTGAACCAGAGGGGCACCAATATCCTGGGAGGGAGGTTTTCTAGTACTCTTCGGGAGGGTTTAAACTAATTTGGCAGGGGAATGGGAACCGGATTTGTAGTCCAGCAACTAAGGTAGCCGATATTCAGGACGCCAAAGCGTGTAATGAGGCAGTGGGGAAGGTAACACTGACAAAGGAGAGTATTTGCAGGCACGGAGATGGGTTGAAGTGTGTATACTTCAACGCAAGAAGCATCAGGAATAAGGTGGGTGAACTTAAGGCATGGATCGGTACTTGGGACTACGATGTGGTGGCCATCACGGAAACTTGGATAGAAGAGGGGTAGAAATGGTTGTTGGAGGTCCCTGGTTATAGATGTTTCAATAAGATTAGGGAGGGTGGTAAAAGAGGTGGGGGGGGGGTGGCATTATTAATTAGAGATAGTATAACAGCTGCAGAAAGGCAGTTCGAGGAGTATCAGCCTACTGAGGTAGTATGGGTTGAAGTCAGAAATAGGAAAGGAGCAGTCACCTTGTTAGGAGTTTTCTATAGGCCCCCCAATAGTAGCAGAGATGTGGAGGAACAGATTGGGAAACAGATTTTGGAAAGGTGCAGAAGTCATAGGGTAGTAGTCATGGGCGACTTTAACTTCCCAAATATTGAGTGGAAACTCTTCAGATCAAATAGTTTGGATGGGGTGGTGTTTGTGCAGTGTGTCCAGGAAGCTTTTCGAACACAGTATGTAGATTGTCCGACCAGAGGAGGGGCAATATTGGATTTAGTACTGGGTAATGAGCCAGGGCAAGTGATAGATTTGTTAGTGGGGGAGCATTTTGGAGATAGTGACCACAATTCTGTGACTTTCACTTTAGTAATGGAGAGGGATAGGTACGTGCAACAGGGCAAGGTTTACAATTGGGGGAAGGGTAAATACGATGTTGTCAGACAAGAATTGAAGTGCATAAGTTGGGAACATAGGCTGGCAGGGAAGGACACAAATGAAATGTGGAACTTGTTCAAGGAACAGGTGCTACGTGTCCTTGATATGTATGTCCCTGTCAGGCAGGGAAGAGATGGTCGAGTGAGGGAACCATGGTTGACAAGAGAGGCTGAATGTCTTGTTAGGAAAAAGGAGACTTATGTAAGGCTGAAGAAACAAGGTTCAGACAGGGCATTGGAGGGATACAAGATAGCCAGGAGGGAACTGAAGAAAGGGATTAGGAGAGCTAAGAGAGGGCATGAACAATCTTTGGCGGGTAGGATCAAGGAAAACCCCAAGGCCTTTTACACATATGTGAGAAATATGAGAATGACTAGAGCGAGGGTAGGCCCGATCAAGGACAGTAGCGGGAGATTGTGTATTGAGTCTGAAGAGATAGGAGAGGTCTTGAACGAGTACTTTTCTTCTGTATTTACAAATGAGAGGGACGATATTGTTGGAGAGGACAGTGTGAAACAGATTGGTAAGCTCGAGGAAATACTTGTTAGGAAGGAAGATGTGTTGGGCATTTTGAAAAACTTGAGGATAGACAAGTCCCCCGGGCCTGACGGGATATATCCAAGGATTCTATGGGAAGCAAGAGATGAAATTGCAGAGCCGTTGGCAATGATCTTTTCGTCCTCACTGTCAACAGGGGTGGTACCAGGGGATTGGAGAGTGGCGAATGTCGTGCCCCTGTTCAAAAAAGGGACTAGGGATAACCCTGGGAATTACAGGCCAGTTAGTCTTACTTCGGTGGTAGGCAAAGTAATGGAAAGGGTACTGAAGGATAGGATTTCTGAGCATCTGGAAAGACACTGCTTGATTAGGGATAGTCAGCACGGATTTGTGAGGGGTAGGTCTTGCCTTACAAATCTTCTTGAATTCTTTGAGGAGGTGACCAAGCATGTGGATGAAGGTAAAGCAGTGGATGTAGTGTACATGGATTTTAGTAAGGCATTTGATAAAGTTCCCCATGGTAGGCTTATGCAGAAAGTAAGGAGGCATGGGATAGTGGGAAATTTGGCCAGTTGGATAACGAACTGGCTAACCGATAGAAGTCAGAGAGTGGTGGTGGATGGCAAATATTCAGCCTGGATCCCAGTTACCAGTGACGTACCGCAGGGATCAGTTCTGGGTCCTCTGCTGTTTGTGATTTTCATTAATGACTTGGATGAGGGAGTTGAAGGGTGGGTCAGTAAATTTGCAGACGATACGAAGATTGGTGGAGTTGTGGATAGTAAGGAGGGCTGTTGTCGGCTGCAAAGAGACATAGATAGGATGCAGAGCTGGGCTGAGAAGTGGCAGATGGAGTTTAACCCTGAAATGTGTGAGGTTGTCCATTTTGGAAGGACAAATATGAATGCGGAATACAGGGTTAACGGTAGAGTTCTTGGCAATGTGGAGGAGCAGAGAGATCTTGGGGTCTATGTTCATACATCTTTGAAAGTTGACACTCAAGTGGATAGAGCTGTGAAGAAGGCCTATGGTGTGCTCGCGTTCATTAACAGAGGGATTGAATTTAAGAGCCGTGAGGTGATGATGCAGCTGTACAAAACTTTGGTAAGGCCACATTTGGAGTACTGTGTACAGTTCTGGTCGCCTCATTTTAGGAAGGATGTGGAAGCTTTGGAAAAGGTGCAAAGAAGATTTACCAGGATGTTGCCTGGAATGGAGAGTAGGTCTTACGAGGAAAGGTTGAGGGTGCTAGGCCTTTTCTCATTAGAACGGAGAAGGATGAGGGGCGACTTGATAGAGGTTTATAAGATGATCAGGGGAATAGATAGAGTAGACAGTCAGAGACTTTTTCCCCGGGTGGAACAAACCATTACAAGGGGACATAAATTTAAGGTGAAAGGTGGAAGATATAGGAGGGATATCAGAGGTAGGTTCTTTACCCAGAGAGTAGTGGGGGCATGGAATGCACTGCCTGTGGAAGTAGTTGAGTCGGAAACATTAGGGACCTTCAAGCAGCTGTTGGATAGGTACATGGATTACGGGAAAATGATATAGTGTAGATTTATTTGTTCTCAATGGCAGCACGGTAGCATTGTGGATAGCACAATTGCTTCAAAGCTCCAGGGTCCCAGGTTCGATTCCGGCTTGGGTCACTGTCTGTGCGGAGTCTGCACGTCCTCCCCGTGTCTGCGTGGGTTTCCTCCGGGTGCTCCGGTTTCCTCCCACAATCCAAAGATGTGCAGGTTAGGTGAATTGGCCAATGATAAATTGCCCTTAATGTCCAAATTGCCCTTGGTGTTGGGTGAAGGTGTTGAGTTTGGGTAGGGTGCTCTTTCCAAGAGCCGGTGCAGACTCAAAGGGCCGAATGGCCTCCTGAACTGTAAATTCAATGATAATCTATGATTAATCTAGGACAAAGGTTCGGCACAACATCGTGGGCCGAAGGGCCTGTTCTGTGCTGTATTTTCTATGTTCTATGTGGCTGCGCACCCTACTGACCGCCCACTGTGTCCTCCAAATGTGCAGAGCGCCACCAGTCACATGGGTGCACCGCCCCCCCCCCCCCCCCCTGCCCGAGGACAGAAGCCATGCCAGTGTCACCACCGGCCAGCCCACCCCACAGGTACACCCTGCTCCCACCCGCCCACCGGAGGACCCATGGTGCAGAAGAGCCACCAACCCCCCCAACCAGGCACCACCCAGCTGGCAGGAACCACGCAGCCAGCCCAAAGGGGGGCACCCATGTCAGACCAAACAGGTGGGCATCGAACATAGGCTGCTAAGCGTAACGCTGGCAAGGACGGGTGGCGGGCTGGGCCCCCCCCCCGGGGCCAGGGGAGCGCTGCGGGAGGCAGGGATTGGGGGCAACGACTGGTGTAGGACCAGGAAGGGGGGGGGTGTGGATGGGGAGGTGGGATATACGGGGGCAGGGGCCACAGGGCAAGCCAGGGCCCCCGCGTGGCCCATTGGACCTGGCTGGGTGCGGGAGTACCCATCATGCCAACACGTCTGCCCTCCACCCGCTGCAGACAAATGATTTTGGATTAGAGCCAGTTGTTGTTGGCATATGCCTTGGCCCCATAGCAGATGTCCTGCGGCTGTACGAGCTGAGGCTGCTCAGGGAGGACCCTGCAGAAGAGGAGCCTGGCCCAGCGAAGCGGGGGGAGTCGGTGAGGGTGGAGAGCCAGCCATCCAGCAGGCCCAGGAGGAGGTGAGATTGAGACAACACATCAGGCTCATGTCTACCGGCAGCGCCTGTTGTTCGAGGATGTGTCGGGCCAGGCGTGCCATCGAAGGTTCCGGCTGAACCAGGACACTGTGCACCACCTGTGCCGGGTGATGGTGCACCTGGCACGGCGGAGGCATGGGGGAGGACACACTCTCCCCCTGGCCATCAAGAGGATGGTTTCTCTGAACGTCTCACAATGGGGTCCTCCCAGTTCTCCGTGTACAGGTGTACCCGCGCCCTGACCCATGCCCTGTGTGCCCGGCAGCACATTGCATCACCTTCGGTATGGACTGAGCCCACCAGGTTGCCCGAGCAGCGGGATTGACCGACATGCCGCAGGTCCAGGGGGTGAATGATGTGACCCATGGCCCCCTGCGGGCTCCGGCGATGAGGGGATTCCACTCCCTCAGTGTGCAGCTGGTGTGTGACCGCTGCATGCAAATCGTGCACGTCTGCGCCCGATACCTGGGCAGTGTGCACGACACCTTCATCCTGGCACGCTCGACAGTTTCTGACACGTACGAAGCACAGGGCACAAACCTTGTTCTCACTGCTGGACGCAGACCTTGATCCTGGGCAGCTGCACAATCGCGGTTTGTAGCATCATGAGGCGGGGAATTTTGGCCATTGTTAGGAGGGTTGGCCCCCACCTTCCAGTGTCGATGGCCAATGGAAGCCTGTTTACACGTGTGACGGGCTGGGGCACTATTTGTTCACCACTCACTCTGGATTCCAGTTAAATATGTCTGCACACAGCTGACAAACTGTCCGCTCACTCTGAAACACTCAGACATGCTGTGGGCAGGGAGGGCCCCCCAGTCCAGGACCAATCTGCACCCTCATAGGTAACACATGTTTCAGAAGACAGAGTACCCTGATTGACACAAGGCACAGTGGTTAGCACTGCTGCCTCACAGTGCCAGCGTCCCAGGTTCCATTCCTGGCTTGGGTCACTGTCTGTGCGGAGTCTGCACGTTCTCCCCGTGTCTGCGTGGGTTTCTTCCGGGTGCTCCGGTTTCCTCCCACAAGTCCTGAAAGACGTGCTGTTAGGTGAATTGGACATTCTGAATTCGCCCTCTGTGTACCCGAACAGGCGCCGGAATGTGGCGACTAGGGGCTTTTCACAGTAACTTCATTGCAGTGTTAATGTAAGCCTACTTGTGGCAATAAAGATTATTGTTATTATTCTACAGCGTAGGGATTCTAGGTGTGGTGATAAATACACAGGGGGTTAACGCAAATACACTAAGACTAGATGAACACCAGAGACATCAAGACACACAGACATTCAACCAATAGGTCAGTTAGATGGGACACGACCAATGGGCAGTCAAGACACACCCAGAGATGACACTACCACAAGGGGGCTACCCATATAAAAGGACACAGCACACATGCTCAGTCTCTTTCCAGTGGAGACTCTCAGTGAGTACAGGGTTGATTGAAACACATCACACCCACCACGTGGATTGTAGCAGACTGGTTCGTCAGTCTGAGTAGCTATAGCAGGATTAACAGGAGAGTCGAATCCAAGTAGGAGAATTGTTAACAGTTTAATAAACGTGTTGAAGTGATCTCCAAGTCTGAACCTTCCTTTGTCAGAGTGCACATCAAGGAAGCAGCTTCTGCTACGTCAAGAGCGTAACAAAACGCTAGGATTGGATGAATCCCCCCCAGCCCAACCAGACACGTACCTGGCTTCAGTCCAAAGGCCAGAGGCAGCCGGGGGGGGGGGGGGGGATTGTGGTTGGGGGATTGTGGTGGGGGGGAGGGGGGAGGGGGGATTGTGGTGGGGGGGATTGTGGTGGGGGGGAGGGGGGATGGGGAGGGGGGGATTGTGGTGGTGGGTGGGGGGAGGGGGGATTGGTGGTGGGGGGGGGGATTGTGGTGGTGGGGGGGATTGTGCTGGTGGGAGGGAGGAGGGGGGGATTGTGGTGGGGGGGAGGGGGGGGATTGTGGTTGGGGGATTGTGGTGGGGGGGAGGGGGGATTGTGGTTGGGGGATTGTGGTGGGGGGGAGGGGGGATTGTGGTTGGGGGATTGTGGTGGGGGGAGGGGGGGATTGTGGTTGGGGGATTGTGGTGGGGGGAAGGGGGGGATTGTGGTGGTGGTGGGGGGATTGTGGTGGTGGGGGGGATTGTGGTGGTGGGAGGGAGGAGGAGGGGGGGATTGTGGTGGTGGGAGGGAGGGGGGATTGTGGTGGTGGGAGGGATTGTGGTGGTGGGAGGGAGGAGGAGGGGGATTGTGGTGGTGGGAGGGAGGGGGGATTGTGGTGGTGGGGGGGATTGTGGTGGTGGGAGGGAGGAGGAGGGGGATTGTGGTGGTGGGAGGGAGGGGGGATTGTGGTGGTGGGGGGGATTGTGGTGGTGGGAGGGAGGAGGAGGGGGATTGTGGTGGTGGGAGGGAGGGGGGATTGTGGTGGTGGGGGGGATTGTGGTGGTGGGAGGGAGGAGGGGGGCGGGGATTGGGGGGGGGCAGGACTGCCTCCGGTATTCCTCAGCACTTGCTGCCAAATCCATATCCCAAACTCCAGAGGAAAGAGGAGATTCCCAGCTGCATCCTGACAGTGGAATGGGATTTGGTGACAGCCCAAAACTACCAAACCGGCAGGAAGAGCGAGGTCGGTGCTCCGGCTGGGCTGAGCCTGACCTCCAGACAGACCAGCCACTGAGACATGATTGTTGAGGAATTGTGGACACCTCTCCTGTGGACTGGAATCCTGTGGCCAAACCCGGGCGGGCTCTGTCAGTTTGCTGCTGTTCACAGTGAGGTATTTCCTTCACAATCAGCCTGGGGCTCCTCGCACCCACCCCCTCCCCTCGGCTGGAGAATGGAGGGGAACATGACAAAGAATATCACAGCTTCTCCTTGTCTGGAGGATGTCGTTCATTTTGAAAATGGTCCCCGATTCTGTACACTGAATATTTTCAATGTCTGAATAATAAACAAATGAATATTAATTTTTAAAATCACACTTGTTATTGTTGACAATCTGACTCAACAGGTGGATGTGGAAATATTCAGACAAAAGGCAGTCTGCGGAGAACCGTTCCAGAGCCTGACTCCACCGTCCTGTCTGACTCCAGTTCATTCATTTATTGAAAATCAGACGGATTATCGACTCTTTGCTGCTTCATTCGGATTCTGAAAATAAGAACATTTCACGGCCAGACCCAGTGAGACAACAGGACGTCCCGGGGGTGTGAATGTTGCCCAGACTTTACCCCAAAATCCCTTCAACAGCCCCCAAACCCTCCCCTCATCCCACTGAAATCCTCCCACTCTGCACCTCCCCCTCCACTCACTCTCCCTCCACTCACTCTCCCTCCATTCACTCTCCCTCCATTCACTCTCCCTCCATTCACTCTCCCTCAATTCACTCCCCCTCAACTCACTCCCCTCCACTCACTCGCTCCACTCACTCTCCCTCCATTCACTCTCCCTCAATTCACTCCCCCTCCACTCACTCTCCCTCCACTCACTCTCCCTCCATTCACTCTCCCTCAATTCACTCCCCCTCCACTCACTCTCCCTCCACTCACTCTCCCTCCATTCACTCTCCCTCAATTCACTCCCCCTCAACTCACTCCCCTCCACTCACTCGCTCCACTCACTCTCCCTCCATTCACTCTCCCTCCATTCACTCTCCCTCCATTCACTCTCCCTCCACTCACTCTCCCTCCATTCACTCTCCCTCCACTCACTCCCCTTCCACTCACTCACCTCCACTCACTCTCCCTCAACTCACTCTCCCTCCACTCACTCTCCCTCCATTCACTCCCCTTCCACTCACTACCCCTGCACTCACTCACCTCCGATCACTCCCCTCCACTCACTCGCTCCACTCACTCTCCCTCCACTCACTCTCCCCCCTCACTCTCCCTCCACTCGCTCCCTCTCCACTCACACTCCCTCCACTCACTCCACCTCCACTCACTCTCCCTCCACTCTCTCTCCCTCCACTCACTCCCCCTCCACTCACTCCCCCTCCACTCATGCTCCCTCCACTCACTCCCACTCCACTCACCCTCCTTCCACTCACTCTCCCGCCACTCACTCTCCCTCCACCTCACTTTCCCTCCACTCACTCTCCCTCCAGTCATTCCCCCTGCACTCACTCCCCCTCCACTCACTCTCCACACACTCCGCCTCCATTCACTCTCCCTCCACTCACTCCCCCTCCACTCACTCTCCCTCCACTCACTCCCCCTCCATTCACTCTCCCTCCACTCACTAGCCTCCACTCACTCTCCCTCCACTTACTCTCCCTCCATTCACTCTCCCTCCACTCACTCCCCTTCCACTCACTAGCCTCCACTTACTCTCCCTCCACACACTTCCCCCTCCATTCACTCTCCCTCCACTCACTAGCCTCCACTCACTCTCCCTCCATTCACTCTCCCTCCACTCACTCCCCCTCCACTCACTCTCCCTCCACTCACTCCCCCTCCACTCACTCTCCCTCCACTTTCAACCCCTCCACTCCCTCTCCCTCCACTCACTCTCCCTCCGTTCACTCTCCCTCCGTTCTCTCTCCCTCCACTCTCTCCCTCCACTCACTCCCCCTCCACTCACTCGCCCTCCAATCAAATGAGTTGATGGCGCAAATCATCGTTAATGACTATGATTTAGTGGCCATTACTGAAACATGGTTAAAGGATGGTCACGACTGGGAGTTAAATATCCGAGGGTATCAAACTATTCGGAAGGACAGAGTGGACGGTAAGGGAGGTGGTGTAGCTCTGTTATTTAAGGATGACATCCGGGCAACAGTAAGGGATGACATTGGTGCTATGGAGGATAAGGTTGAATCCATTTGGGTGGAAATCAGGAATAGTAAGGCGAAAAAGTCACTGATAGGAGTAATCTATAGGCCACCAAATAGTAACATTATGGTGGGGCAGGCAATAAACAAAGAAATAACTGATGCATGTAGGAATGGGACAGCAGTTATCACGGGGGATTTTAATCTACATGTTGATTGTTTTAACCAGGTCGGTCAAGGCAGCCTTGAGGAGGAGTTTATAGAATGTATCCGCGATAGTTTCCTAGAACAGTATGTAATGGAACCTACGAGGGAACAAGCGGTCCTAGATCTGGTCCTGTGTAATGAGACAGGATTGATTCAGGATCTCATAGTTAGGGATCCTCTCAGAAGGAGCGATCACAATATGGTGGAATTTGAAATACAGATGGAGGGTGAGAAGGTAAAATCAAGCACTAGTGTTTTGTGCTTAAACAAAGGAGATTACAATGGGATGAGAGAAGAACTAGCTAAGGTAGACTGGGAGCAAAGACTTTATGGTGAAACAGTTGAGGAACAGTGGAGAACCTTCCAAGTGATTTTTCACAGTGCCCAGCAAAGGTTTATACCAACAAAAAGGAAGGACGGTAAAAAGAGGGAAAATCGACCGTGGATATCTAAGGAAATAAGGGAGAGTATCAAATTGAAGGAAAACACATACAAAGTAGCAAAGATTAGTGGGAGGCTAGAGGACTGGGAAATCTTTAGGGGGCAACAGAAAGCTACTAAAAAAGCTATAAAGAAGAGTAAGGTAGACTATGAAAGTAAACTTGCTCAGAACATAAAAACAGATAGTAAAAGTTTCTACAAATAGAAAAAAAAAAAAGAGTGGCCAAGGTAAATATTGGTCCTTTCGAGGATGAGAAGGGAGATTTAATAATGGGAGATGAGGAAATGGCTGAGGAACTGAACAGGTTTTTTGGGTTGGTCTTCACAGTGGAAGACACAAATAACATGCCAGTGACTGATGGAAATGAGGCTATGACAGGTGACGACCTTGAGAGGATTGTTATCACCAAGGAGGTAGTGATGGGCAAGCTAATGGGGCTAAAGGTAGACAAGTCTCCTGGCCCTGATGGAATGCATCCCAGAGTGCTAAAAGAGATGGCTAGGGAAATTGCAAATGCACTAGTGATAATTTACCAAAATTCACTAGACTCTGGGGTGGTCCCGGCGGATTGGAAATTAGCAAACATGACACCACTGTTTAAAAAAGGAGGTAGGCAGAAAGCGGGTAATTATAGGCCAGTGAGCTTAACTTCGGCAGTAGGGAAGATGCTGGAATCTATCATCAAGGAAGAAATAGCGAGGCATCTGGATGGAAATTGTCCCATTGGGCAGACGCAGCATGGGTTCATAAAGGGCAGGTCGTGCCTAACTAATTTAGTGGAATTTTTTGAGGACATTAACAGTGCGGCAGATAACGGGGAGCCAATGGATGTGGTATATCTGGATTTCCAGAAAGCTTTTGACAAGGTGCCACACAAAAGGTTGTTGCATAAGATAAAGATGCATGGCATTAAGGGGAAAGTAGTAGCATGGATAGAGGATTGGTTATTTAATAGAAAGAGTGGGGATTAATGGGTGTTTCTCTGGTTGGCAATCAGTAGCTAGTGGTGTCCCTCAGGGATCAGTGTTGGGCCCACAACTGTTCACAATTTACATAGATGATTTGGAGTTGGGGACCAAGGGCAATGTGTCCAAGTTTGCAGACGACACTAAGATAAGTGGTAAAGCAAAAAGTGCAGAGGTTACTGGAAGTCTGCAGAGGGATTTGGATAGGCTAAGTGAATGGGCTAGGGTCTGGCAGATGGAATACAATGTTGACAAATGTGAGGTTATCTATTTTGGTAAGAATAACAGCAAAAGGGATTATTATTTAAATGATAAAATATTAAAACATGCTGCTGTGCAGAGAGACCTGGGTGTGCTAGTGCATGAGTCGCAACAAGTTGGTTTACAGGTGCAACAGGTGATTAAGAAGGCAAATGGAATTTTGTCCTTCATTGCTAGAGGGATGGAGTTTAAGGCTAGGGAGGTTATGCTGCAATTGTATAAGGTGTTAGTGAGGCCACACCTGGAGTATTGTGTTCAGTTTTGGTCTCCTTACCTAAGAAACGACGTACTGGCACTGGAGGGTGTGCAGAGGAGATTCACTAGGTTAATCCCAGAGCTGAAGGGGCTGGATTACGAGGAGAGGTTGAGTAGACTGGGACTGTACTCGTTGGAATTTAGACGGATGAGGGGGGATCTTATAGAAACATATAAAATTATGAAGGGAATCGATAGGATAGATGCGGGCAGGTTGTTTCCACTGGCGGGTGAAAGCAGAACTCGGGGGCATAGCCTCAAAATAAGGGGAAGTAGATTTAGGACTGAGTTTAGGAGGAACTTCTTCACCCAAAGGGTTGTGAATCTATGGAATTCCTTGTCCAGTGAAGCAGTTGAGGCTCCTTCATTAAATGTTTTTAAGATAAAGATAGATAGTTTTTTGAAGAATAAAGGGATTAAGGGTTATGGTGTTCGGGCCGGAAAGTGGAGCTGAGTCCACAAAAGATCAGCCATGATCTCATTGAATGGTGGAGCAGGCTCGAGGGGCCAGATGGCCTCCTCCTGCTCCTAGTTCTTATGTTCACTCACTCTCCCTTCACTCACCTTCCAATCACTCCCCTCCACTCACTCAACTCCTCACTCCCCCTCCACTCACTCTCCCTCCAATCACTCTCCCTCAACTCACTCCCTTCCACTCACTCCCCTCTCCACTCACACCGCCCCATTCACTCCCCCTCCACTCACTCCCCTCCACTCACACCCTCCACTCACTCCCCTCCACTCACTCCCCCTCCACTCACTCCACCTCCACTCACTCGCCCTCCACTTCCTCACCCTCCACTCACACACTCCACTCTCTCTCCCTCCACTCACTCCCCTCCACTCACTCCCCTCCACTCACTCCCACTCCTCACTCCCCTTACACTCACTCTCCCTCCACACACTCCCTCCACTCACTCCCTCTCCATTCACTCCCACTCCACTCATTTTCCCTCCACTCACTCACCCTCCACTCATTCGCCCTCCACTCACTCCCACTCCTCATTCCCCTTCCACTCACTCTCCCTCCACTCACTCTCCCTCCACTCACTTACTCTCCCTCCACTCACTCCCCCTCCACTCACTCTCCCTCCACTCACTCCCTCTCCACTCACTCTCCCTCCAGTCCCTCCCCTCCACTCACTCTCCATTCACTCCCCCTCCACTCACTCCCCCTCCACTCACTCGCCCTCCACTCCCTCTCCCACCACCCACTCTCCCCCCACTCCCTCTCCCTCCACTCACTCCCCCTCCACTCACACCCCCTGCACTCACTCTCCCTCCACTCACCCTCCGTTCACTCTCACTCCACTCACTCTCCCTCCACTCACTCTCCCTCCACTCACTCCCCCTCCACTCACTCCACTTTCATTCACTCCCCTCCACTCACATCCCGTCCACTCACTCCCCCTCCACTCACTCCCTCTCCACACACACCCTCCACTCACTCCCCTGCACTCACTCCCCCTCCACTCAACCCCCCTCCACTCACTCTCCCACTCACTCCCCTCCATTCACTCCCTTTCCATTCAACTCCCCCCACTCACCCCCTCCACTCACTCCCCTCCATTCCCCCTCCATTCACTCCCCCTGCACTCACTCCCCCCTCACTCACTCCCCCCTCACTTACTCCCCCCTCACTCACTCCCCCTCCACTCATTCCCCCTCCACTCACTCTTCCTACACTCACTCTCCCTCCACTCACTCCCTCTCCCCCTCCACTCTCCCCCTCCACTCTCCCCCTCCACTCTCCCCCTCCACTCTCCCACACCACTCTCCCCTCCACTCACTCCCCCTCCACTCACTCTCCCTTCACTCACTCCCCACACACTCCCCCCATTCACTCCCCCTCCACTCACTCTCCCTCCACTCACTCCCCCACTCACTTACCCGCTATTCACACCGCCTCCACTCACTCTCCATCCACTCACTCTCCCTCCACTCCCTCCCCCTCCACTCACTCTCCCTCCACTCACTCTCCCTCCACTCACTCTCCCTCCACTCACTCCCCCTCCACTCACTCTCCCTCCAGTCACTCCCCCTCCACTAACTCTCCGTCAACTCACTCTCCATCAACGCACTCCCTCCACTCAATCTCCCTCCACACACTCTTCCTCCACTCACACTCATTCCACTCACTCCACCTCCAGTCACTCCCCCTCCACTCACTCTCCCTCCACTCACTCTCCCTCCACTCACTCTCCCTCCACTCACTCCCCCTCCACTCACTCTCCCTCCAGTCACTCCCCCTCCACTCACTCTCCCTCAACTCACTCTCCATCAACGCACTCCCTCCACTCAATCTCCCTCCACACACTCTCTCTCAACTCACTCTCCCTCCACTCACTCCCCCTCCACTCACTCACTCTCCACTCACTCTCCCTCCACTCACTCTCCCTCCACTCACTCTCCCACCACTCACTCACCCTCAACTCACTCTCCCTCCACTCACACCCCCTCCACTCACTCTCCATGCATTACCCCTCCACTCACTCCCCGTCCAAACACTCCCCCGCCATTCACTCTCGCTCCACTCACTACCCCTCCACTCACTCCCCGTCCAAACACTCCCCCGCCATTCACTCTCGCTCCACTCACTACCCCTCCACTCACTCTCCCTCCACTCACTCTCCCTCCACTCACTCCCCCTCCACTCACTCCCCCTCCACTCACTCCCCCTCCACTAACTCTCCCTCCACTCACTCTCTCCACTCTCTCCCCTCCACTCACTCTCCCTCCGCTCACTCCCCCTCCACTCACTCTCCCTCCACTCACTCTCTCCACTCTCTCCCCTCCACTCACTCTCCCTCCACTCACTCCCCCTCCACTCACTCTCCCTCCACTCACTCCCCCTCCACTCACTCCCTCTCCACTCACTCTCCCTCCAGTCCCTCCCCTCCACTCACTCTCCATTCACTCCCCCTCCACTCACTCATCTACCACTCACTCGCCCTCCACTCCCTCTCCCTCCACTCCCTCTCCCTCCACTCCCTCTCCCTCCACTCACTCTCCCTCCACTCACTCCCCCTCCACTCACCCCCCCTCCACTCACTCTCCCTCCTCACCCTCCACTCACTCACCCTCCACTCACTCTCCCACTCACGGCCCTCCATTCAGTCCCTTTCCATTCAACTCCCCCCACTCACCCCCTCCACTCACTCCCCTCCATTCCCCCTCCATTCACTCCCCCTTCACTCACTCCCCCCTCACTCACTCCCCCCTCACTTACTCCCCCCTCACTCACTCCCCCTCCACTCACTCTCCCTCCACTCACTCTCCCTCCACTCCCTCCCCCTCCACTCACTCTTCCTACACTCACTCTCCCTCCACTCACTCCCTCTCCCCCTCCACTCTCCCCCTCCACTCTCCCCCTCCACTCCCCCCTCCACTCTCCCCCTCCACTTTCCTCTCCACTCTCCCCTCTACTCACTCCCCCTCCAAACACTCCCCCTCCATTCACTCTCGCTCCACTCACTCCCCCCACTCACTTACCCGCTATTCACACCGCCTCCACTCACTCTCCCTCCACTCACTCTCCCTCCACTCACTCCCCCTCCACTCACTCTCCCTCCACTCACTCCCCCTCCACTCACAGACCCTCCAGTCACTCCCCCTCCACTCACTCTCCCTCAACTCACTCTCCATCAACTCACTCCCTCCACTCAATATCCCTCCACTCACTCTCTCTCAACTCACTCACTCTCCACTCACTCTCCCTCCACTCACTCCCCTTCCACTCGCTCTCCCTCCACTCACTCCCTTTCCACTCACTCTCCCTCCACTCCCTCCACTCATTCTCCCTCCACTCACTCTCCCTCCACTCTCCCTCAACTCATTCTCCCTCCACTCACTCTCACTACACTCACTCTCCCTCCACTCACTCCCCCTCCACTCACTCACCCTCCACTCACTCTCCCTCCACTCACACCCCCTCCACTCACTCTTCCTCCACTCACACTCATTCCACTCACTCCCCCTCCAGTGACTCTCCCTCAACTCACTCCCCCTCCACTCACTCTCCCTCCACTCACTCCCCATCCAAACACTCCCCCTCCATTCACTCTCGCTCCACTCACTACCCCTCCACACACTCACCCCACTCACTCACCCTCTATTCACACCCCCTCCACTCACTCTCCCTCCACTCACTCTCCCTCCACTCACTCTCCCTCCACTCACTCCCCCTCCACTCACTCCCCCTCCACTCACTCTCCCTCCACTCACTCTCCCTCCACACACTCCCCCTCCAGTCACTCACACTCCACTCACTCCCCCTCCACTCACTCCCCCTCCACTCACTCTCCCTCCACACACTCTCCCTCAAGTCCCACCCCTCCACTCACTCTCCATTCACTCCCCCTCCACTCACTCGCCCTCCACTCCCTCTCCCTCCACCCACTCTCCCTCCACTCACTCTCCCACCACTCACTCCCTCCACTCACACCCCCTCCACTCACACCCCCTGCACTCACTCTCCCTCCACTCCCTCCTCCTCCACTCACTCTCCCTCCACTCACTCCCCCTCCACTCACTCTCCCTCCACTCACTCTCCCTCCACTCACTCTCCCTCCACTCACTCTCCCTCCACTCACTCCCCCTCTAGTCACTCCCCCTCCACTCACTCTCCATCAACTCACTCCCTCCACTCAATCTCCCTCCACTTACTCTCTCTCAACTCACTCTCCCTCCACTCACTCTTCCTCCACTCACTCTACCTCCACTCACTCCCCCTCCACTCACTCACCCTCCACTCACTCTCCCTCCACTCACACCCCCTCCACTCACTTTTCCTCCACTCACACTCATTCCACTCACTCCCCGTCCACTCACTCTCCCACTCACTACCCTCCATTCACTCCCTTTCCATTCAACTCCCCCCACTCACCCCCTCCACTCACTCCCCTCCAGTCTCCCTCCATTCACTCCCCCTCCACTCACTCTTCCTACACTCACTCTCCCTCCACTCACTCCCTCTCCCCCTCCACTCTCCCGCTCCACTCTCCCCCTACACTCTACCCCTCCACTCTCCCCCTCCACTTTCCCGTCCACTCTCCCCTCCACTCACTCCCACTCCACTCACTCCCCACACACTCACTCCCCCTCCAAACACTCCCCCTCCATTCACTCTCGCTCCACTCACTCCCCACACTCACTTACCCGCTATTCACACCGCCTCCACTCACTCTCCCTCCACTCACTCTCCCTCCACTCACTCTCCCTCCACTCACTCTCCCTCCACTCACTCCCCCTCCACTCACTCCCCCTCCACTCACTCCCCCTCCACTCACTCCCCCTCCACTCACTCTCCCTCCACTCACTCTCTCCACTCTCTCCCCTCCACTCACTCTCGCTCCGCTCACTCCCCCTCCACTCCCTCTCCACTCACTCTCCCTCCACTCACTCTCCCTCCACTCACTCCCCCTCCACTCACTCTCCCTCCACTCACTCCCTCTCCACTCACTCTCCTTCCAGTCCCTCCCCTCCACTCACTCTCCATTCACTCCCCCTCCACTCACTCCCCCTCCACTCACTCGCCCTCCACTCCCTCTCCCACCACCCACTCTCCCCCCACTCCCTCTCCCTCCACTCACTCCCCCTCCACTCACACCCCCTGCACTCACTCTCCCTCCACTCACCCTCCGTTCACTCTCACTCCACTCACTCTCCCTCCACTCACTCTCCCTCCACTCACTCCCCCTCCACTCACTCCACTTTCATTCACTCCCCTCCACTCACATCCCGTCCACTCACTCCCCCTCCACTCACTCCCTCTCCACACACACCCTCCACTCACTCCCCTGCACTCACTCCCCCTCCACTCAACCCCCCTCCACTCACTCTCCCACTCACTCCCCTCCATTCACTCCCTTTCCATTCAACTCCCCCCACTCACCCCCTCCACTCACTCCCCTCCATTCCCCCTCCATTCACTCCCCCTGCACTCACTCCCCCCTCACTCACTCCCCCCTCACTTACTCCCCCCTCACTCACTCCCCCTCCACTCATTCCCCCTCCACTCACTCTCCCTCCACTCACTCCCTCTCCCCCTCCACTCTCCCCCTCCACTCTCCCCCTCCACTCTCCCACACCACTCTCCCCTCCACTCACTCCCCCTCCACTCACTCTCCCTTCACTCACTCCCCACACACTCCCCCCATTCACTCCCCCTCCACTCCCTCCCCCTCCACTCACTCTCCCTCCACTCACTCTCCCTCCACTCACTCTCCCTCCACTCACTCCCCCTCCACTCACTCTCCCTCCAGTCACTCCCCCTCCACTAACTCTCCGTCAACTCACTCTCCATCAACGCACTCCCTCCACTCAATCTCCCTCCACACACTCTTCCTCCACTCACAATCATTCCACTCACTCCACCTCCACTCACTCTCCCTCCACTCACTCTCCCTCCACTCACTCCCCCTCCACTCACTCACTCTCCACTCACTCTCCCTCCACTCACTCCCCCTCCACTCACTCACTCTCCACTCACTCACCCTCAACTCACTCTCCCTCCACTCACACCCCCTCCACTCACTCTCCCTCAACTCACTCTCCATCAACGCACTCCCTCCACTCAATCTCCCTCCACACACTCTTCCTCCACTCACACTCATTCCACTCACTCCACCTCCAGTCACTCCCCCTCCACTCACTCTCCCTCCACTCACTCTCCCTCCACTCACTCTCCCTCCACACACTCCCCCTCCACTCACTCTCCCTCCAGTCACTCCCCCTCCACTCACTCTCCCTCAACTCACTCTCCATCAACGCACTCCCTCCACTCAATCTCCCTCCACACACTCTCTCTCAACTCACTCTCCCTCCACTCACTCCCCCTCCACTCACTCACTCTCCACTCACTCTCCCTCCACTCACTCTCCCTCCACTCACTCTCCCACCACACACTCTCTCTCAACTCACTCTCCCTCCACTCACTCCCCCTCCACTCACTCACTCTCCACTCACTCTCCCTCCACTCACACCCCCTCAACTCACTCTCCCTCCACTCACTCCACCTCCACTCACTCACTCTCCACTCACTCTTCCTCCACTCACTCTACCTCCACTCACTCCCCCTCCACTCACTCACCCTCCACTCACTCTCCCTCCACTCACACCCCCTCCACTCACTTTTCCTCCACTCACACTCATTCCACTCACTCCCCGTCCACTCACTCTCCCACTCACTACCCTCCATTCACTCCCTTTCCATTCAACTCCCCCCACTCACCCCCTCCACTCACTCCCCTCCAGTCTCCCTCCATTCACTCCCCCTCCACTCACTCTTCCTACACTCACTCTCCCTCCACTCACTCCCTCTCCCCCTCCACTCTCCCGCTCCACTCTCCCCCTACACTCTCCCCCTCCACTCTACCCCTCCACTCTCCCCCTCCACTTTCCCCTCCACTCTCCCCTCCACTCACTCCCACTCCACTCACTCCCCACACACTCACTCCCCCTCCAAACACTCCCCCTCCATTCACTCTCGCTCCACTCACTCCCCACACTCACTTACCCGCTATTCACACCGCCTCCACTCACTCTCCCTCCACTCACTCTCCCTCCACTCACTCTCCCTCCACTCACTCTCACTCCACTCACTCCCCCTCCACTCACTCCCCCTCCACTCACTCTCCCTCCACTCACTCCCCCTCCACTCACTCCCTCCACTCTCTCCCCTCCACTCACTCTCCCTCCACTCACTCCCCCTCCACTCACTCCCCCTCCACTCACTCCCCCTCCACTCACTCTCCCTCCACTCACTCTCTCCACTCTCTCCCCTCCACTCACTCTCCCTCCGCTCACTCCCCCTCCACTCCCTCTCCACTCACTCTCCCTCCACTCACTCTCCCTCCACTCACTCCCCCTCCACTCACTCCCCCTCCACTCACTCTCCCTCCACTCACTCCCTCTCCGCTCACTCTCCCTCCAGTCCCTCCCCTCCACTCACTCTCCATTCACTCCCCCTCCACTCACTCATCTACCACTCACTCGCCCTCCATTCCCTCTCCCTCCACTCCCTCTCCCTCCACTCCCTCTCCCTCCACTCACTCTCCCTCCACTCACTCCCCCTCCACTCACCCCCCTCCACTCACTCTCCCTCCTCACCCTCCACTCACTCACCCTCCACTCACTCTCCCACTCACGGCCCTCCATTCAGTCCCTTTCCATTCAACTCCCCCCACTCACCCCCTCCACTCACTCGCCTCCATTCCCCCTCCATTCACTCCCCCTGCACTCACTCCCCCTCACTCACTCCCCCCTCACTTACTCCCCCCTCACTCACTCCCCCTCCACTCCCTCCCCCTCCACTCACTCTTCCTACACTCACTCTCCCTCCACTCACTCCCTCTCCCCCTCCACTCTCCCCCTCCACTCTCCCCCTCCACTCCCCTCTCCACTCTCCCCCTCCACTTTCCTCTCCACTCTCCCCTCTACTCACTCCCCCTCCATTCACTCTCGCTCCACTCACTCCCCCCACTCACTAACCCGCTATTCACACCGCCTCCACTCACTCTCCCTCCACTCACTCTCCCTCCACTCACTCTCCCTCCACTCACTCTCCCTCCACTCACTCTCCCTCCAGTCACTCTCCCTCAACTCACTCTCCCACCAGTCACTCCCCCTCCAGTCACTCTCCATCAACTCACTCCCTCCACTCAATATCCCTCCACTCACTCTCTCTCAACTCACTCACTCTCCACTCGCTCTCCCTCCACTCACTCCCTTTCCACTCACTCTCCCTCCACTCACTCTCCCTCCACTCCCTCCACTCATTCTCCCTCCACTCACTCCCCCTCCACTCTCCCTCAACTCATTCTCCCTCCACTCACTCTCCCTCCACTCACTCTCCCTCCACTCACTCCCCCTCCACTCACTCACCCTCCACTCACTCTCCCTCCACTCACACCCCCTCCACTCACTCTTCCTCCACTCACACTCATTCCACTCACTCCCCCTCCAGCGACTCTCCCTCAACTCACTCCCCCTCCACTCACTCTCCCTCCACTCACTCCCCCTCCACTCACTCCCCCTGCCCTCACTCCCCCTCCACTCACTCTCCATGCATTCCCCCTCCACTCACTCCCCATCCAAACACTCCCCCTCCATTCACTCTCGCTCCACTCACTACCCCTCCACACACTCACCCCACTCACTCACCCGCTATTCACACCCCCTCCACTCACTCTCCCTCCACTCACTCTCCCTCCACTCACTCCCCCTCCACTCACTCCCCCTCCACTCACTCTCCCTCCACTCACTCTCCCTCCACTCACTCCCCCTCCACTCACTCACACTCCACTCACTCCCCCTCCACTCACTCCACTCACTCCCCCTCCACTCACTCCAGTCCCTCCCCTCCACTCACTCTCCATTCACTCCCCCTCCACTCACTCGTCTACCACTCACTCGCCCTCCACTCCCTCTCCCTCCACCCACTCTCCCTCCACTCACTCTCCCACCACTCCCTCTCCCTCCACTCACTCTCCCTCCACTCACTCTCCCTCCACTCACTCCCTCCACTCACACCCCCTGCACTCACTCTCCTCCACTCACCCTCCGTTCACTCTCACTCCACTCACTCTCCCTCCACTCGCTCCCCCTCCACTCACTCTCCCTCCACTCACTCTCCCTCCACTCACTCTCCCTCCACTCACTCTCCCTCCACTCACTCTCCCTCCGCTCACTACCCCTCCACTCACTCCCCTTTCATTCACTCCCCTCCACTCACTCCCCCCACTCACTCTTCCTCCATTCACTCCCCCTCCATTCACTCCCCCTCCACTCACTCACCCTCCACTCACTCGCCCTCCACTCACTCTCCCTCCACTCACTCTCCATCGACTCACTCTCCCTCCGTTCAATCTCCCCTCCCTCCCCTTCCACTCACTCTCCCTCCTTTCACTCCCAATCCACTCACTCCCACTCCACTCACTGCGTCTCCACTCACTCCCACTCCACTCACTCCCACTCCACTCACTCCCACTCCACTCACTGCGTCTCCACTCACTCCCCCTCCACTCACACTTCCTACACTAACTCTCCCTCCACTCACTCACTCTCCCCCTCCACTCTCCCCCTCCACTCTCCCCCTCCACTCTCCCCCTCCGCTCTCCCACTCCACTCTCCCCACCACTCACTCCCCCTCCACTCACTCCCCACACACTCCCCCTCCACTCACTCCCCCTCCAAACACTCCCCCTCCATTCACTCTCGCTCCACTCACTACCCCTCCACTCACTCTCCCTGCACTCATTCTCCCTCCACTCCCTCCTCCTCCACTCACTCTCCCTCCACTCACTCCCCCTCCACTCACTCTCCCTCCACTCACTCTCCCTCCACTCACTCTCCCTCCACTCACTCTCCCTCCACTCACTCCCCCTCCACTCACTCCCCCTCCACTCACTCTCCCTCCACTCACGCTCCCTCAACTCACTCTCCATCAACTCACTCCCTCCACTCAATCTCCCTCCACTTACTCTTTCTCAACTCACTCTCCCTCCACTCACTCCCCCTCCTCTCACTCACTCTCCACTCACTCTTCCTCCACTCACTCTATCTCCACTCACTCCCCCTCCACTCACTCCCCCTCCACTCACTCACCCTCCACTCACTCTCCCTCCACTCACACCCCCTCCACTCACACTCATTCCACTCACTCCCCGTCCACTCACTCCCCCTCCACTCACTCCCTCTCCACACACACCCTCCACTCACTCCCCTGCACTCACTCCCCCTCCACTCAACCCCCCTCCACTCACTCTCCCACTCACTCCCCTCCATTCACTCCCTTTCCATTCAACTCCCCCCACTCACCCCCTCCACTCACTCCCCTCCAGTCTCCCTCCATTCACTCCCCCTCCACTCACTCTTCCTACACTCACTCTCCCTCCACTCACTCCCTCTCCCGCTCCACTCTCCCCCTCCACTCTCCCCCTCCACTCTCCCCCTCCACTCTCCCCCTCCACTCTCCCCCTCCACTTTCCCCTCCACTCTCGCTCCACTCACTCCCCACACTCACTTACCCGCTATTCACACCGCCTCCACTCACTCTCCCTCCACTCACTCTCCCTCCACTCACTCTCCCTCCACTCACTCCCCCTCCACTCACTCTCCCTCCACTCACTCTCCCTCCACTCACTCTCCCTCCACTCACTCTCACTCCACTCACTCCCCCTCCACTCACTCTCCCTCCACTCACTCCCCCTCCACTCACTCTCCCTCCACTCACTCCCCCTCCACTCACTCTCCCTGCACTCACTCCCTCCACTCTCTCCCCTCCACTCACTCTCCCTCCACTCACTCCCCCTCCACTCACTCCCCCTCCACTCACTCCCCCTCCACTCACTCTCCCTCCACTCACTCTCCCTCCACTCACTCCCCCTCCACTCACTCCCCCTCCACTCACTCCCCCTCCACTCACTCTCCCTCCACTCACTCCCCCTCCACTCACTCCCCCTCCAGTCACTCTCCCTTCACTCACTCCCTCTCCACTCAGTCTCCCTCCAGTCCCTCCCCTCCACTCACTCTCCATTCACTCCCCCTCCACTCACTCGTCTACCACTCACTCGCCCTCCACTCCCTCTCCCTCCACTCACACTCATTCCACTCACTCCCCCTCCAGTGACTTTCCCTCAACTCATTCCCCCTCCACTCACTCCCCGTCCAAACACTCCCCCTCCATTCACTCTCGCTCCACTCACTACCCCTCCACTCAATCCCCCCACTCACTCACCCTCTATTCACACCCCCTCCACTCACTCTCCCTCCACTTACTCTCCCTCCACTTACTCTCCCTCCACTCACTCTCCCTCCACTCACTCCCCCTCCACTCACTCTCCCTCCACTCACTCTCCCTCGACTCACTCCCCCTCAAGTCCCACCCCTCCACTCACTCTCCATTCACTCCCCCTCCACTCACTCGTCTACCACTCACTCTCCCTCCACTCCCTCTCCCTCCACTCACTCTCCCTCCACTCACTCTCCCTCCACTCACTCCCTCCACTCACACCCCCTCCACTCACACACCCTGCACTCACTCTCCCTCCACTCACCCTCCGTTCACTCTCACTCCACTCACTCTCCCTCCACTCGCTCCCCTTCCACTCACTCCCCTCCACTCACTCCCCCTCCACTCACTCTCCCTCCACTCACTCTCCCTCCACTCACCCTCCCTCCACTCACTCCCCCTCCACTCACTCCCCTTTCATTCACTCCCCTCCACTCACTCCCCCTCCACTCATCCCCTCCACTCCCACTCCACTCACTCCCCCCACTCACTCTTCCTCCATTCACTCCCCCTCCATTCACTCCCCCTCCACTCACTCGCCCTCCACTCACTCGCCCTCCACTCACTCGCCCTCCACTCACTCTCCCTCCACTCACTCTCCCTCCACTCTCACCCCTTCCACTCCTCTCCCTCCATTCACTCCCAATCCACTCACTCCCACTCCACTCACTCCCCCTCCACTCACTCCCACTCCACTCACTCCCACTCCACTCACTCCCCCTCCACTCATTCCCCCTCCACTCACTCGCCCTCCACTCACTCTTCCTACACTCACTCTCCCTCCACTCACTCCCTCTCCCCCTCCACTCTCCCATTCCACTCTCCCCTCCACTCACTCCCCCTCCACTCACTCTCCCTCCACTCACTCCCCCTCCACTCACTCTCCCTCCACTCACTCTCCCTCCACACCCTCCCCCTCCACTCACTCTCCCACTCACTCCTCCTCCACTCACTCTCCATCAACTCACTCCCTCCACACAATCTCCCTCCACTCAATCTCCCTCCACTCACTCTCTCTCAACTCACTCTCCCTCCACTCACTCCCACTCCACTCACTCACTCTCCACTCACTCTCGCTCCACTCACTCTCCCTCCACTCTCTCCCCCTCCACTCACTCTCCCTCCACTCACTCTCCCTCCACTCACTCTCACTCCACTCACTCCCCCTCCACTCACTCTCCCTCCACTCACTCCCTCCACTCTCTCCCCTCCACTCACTCTCCCTCACCTCACTCCCCCTCCACTCACTCCCCCTTTACTCACTCTCCCTCCACTCACTCCCCCTCCACTCACTCTCCCTCCACCCACTCCCCCTCCACTCACTCCCCCTCCACTCACTCCCCCTCCACTCACTCTCCCTCCACTCACTCTCACTCCACTCACTCCCCCTCCACTCACTCCCCCTCCACCCACTCCCCCTCTACTCACTCTCCCTCCACTCACTCCCCCTCCACTCACTCTCCCTCCAATCACTCCCTCTCCACTCACTCTCCCTCCAGTCCCTCCCCTCCACTCACTCTCCATTCACTCCCCCTCCATTAACTCGTCTACCACTCACTCTCCCTCCAGTCCCTCTCCCTCCACTCACTCTCCCTCCACTCACTCTCCCTCCACTCACTCTCCCTCCACTCACTCTCCCTCCACTCACTCTCCCTCCACTCGCTCTCCCTCCACTCGCTCCCCTTCCACTCACACCCCCTCCACTCACTCCCCCTCCACTCACTCTCCCTCCACTCACTCCCCCTCCACTCACTCTCCCTTCAGTAACTCCCCCTCCACTCACTCTCCCTCCACTCACTCTCCCTCCACTCACTCTCCCTCCACTCACTCTCCCTCCACTCACTCCCCCTCCACTCACTCTCCCTCAACTCACTCTCCCTCCACTCACTCTCCCTCCACTCACTCCCCCTCCACTCACTCACTCTCCACTCACTCTCCCTCCACTCACTCTTCCTCCACTCACACTCATTCCACTCACTCCCCCTCCAGTCACTCTCCCTCAACTCACTCTCCCTCAACTCACTCCCCCTCCACTCACTCCCCCTCCACTCAATCTCCCTCCACTCACTCTCCCTCCACTCACTCTCACTCCACTCACTCCCCCTCCACACACTCTCCCTCCACCTTCTCCCCCTCCACTCACTCTCCCTCCACTCACTCCCTCCACTCTCTCCCCTCCACTCACTCTCCCTCCATTCACTCCCCCACCACTCACTCCCCCTCCTCTCACTCTCCCTCCATTCACTCTCCCTCCACTCACTCTCCCTCCACTCACTCCCTCTCCACTCATTCTCCCTCCAGTCCCTCCCCTCCGCTCACTCTCCATTCACTCCCCCTCCACTCACTCGACTACCACTCACACGCCCTCCACTCCCTCTCCCTCCACTCCCTCTCCCTCCACTCCCTCTCCCTCCACTCACTCTCCCTCCACTCACTCCCCCTCCACTCACTCCCCCTCCACTCACTCTCCCTCCACTCACTCCCCCTCCACTCACCCCCCCTCCACTCACTCTCCCTCCTCACCCTCCACTCACTCACCCTCCACTCACTCTCCCACTCACTCCCCTCCATTCACTCCCCTCCAATCCCCCTCCATTCACTCCCCCTGCACTCACTCCCCCCTCACTCACTCCCCCTCACTTACTCCCCCCTCACTCACTCCCCCTCCACTCACTCCCCCTCCACTCACTCTTCCTACACTCACTCTCCCTCCACTCACTCCCTCTCCCCCTCCACTCTCCCCCTCCACTTTCCCCTCAACCCTCCCCTCCACTTACTCCCCCTCCACTCACTCTCCCTCCACTCACTCCCCACACTCTCACTCCCCCTCCAAACACTCCCCCTCCATTCACTTTCGCTCCACTCACTCCCCCCACTCAATTACCCGCTATTCACACCACCTCCACTCACTCCCCCTCCACTCACTCTCCCTCCACTCACTCTCCCTCCACTCACTACCCCTCCAATCACAATCCCTCCACTCACTCCCTCCACTCCCTCCCCCTCCACTCACTCTCCCTCCACTCACTCCCCCTCCACTCACTCTCCCTCCACTCACTCTCCCTCCACTCACTCTCCGTCCACTCACTCCCCCTCCACTCACTCTCCCGCAACTCACTCTCCATCAACTCACTCCCTCTACTCAATCTCCCTCCACTCACTCTCTCTCAACTCACTCTCCCTCCACTCACTCCCCCTCCACTCACTCACTCTCCACTCACTCTCCCTCCACTCACTCCCCTTCTACTCACTCTCCCTCCACTCACTCCCTTTCCACTCACTCTCCCTCCACTCCCTCCACTCATTCTCCCTCCACTCACCCCCTCCACTCTCCCTCAACTCATTCTCCCTCCACTCACTCTCCCTCCACTCACTCTCCTTCCACTCACTCCCCCTCCACTCACTCACCCTCCACTCACTCTCCCTCAACTCAAACCCCCTCCACTCACTCTTCCTCCATTCACACTCATTTCTCTCACTCCCCCTCCAGTGACTCTCGCCCAACTCACTCCCCGCCTCTCACTCCCCCTCCACTCACTCCCCCTCCACTTACTCCCCCTCCACTCACTCCCCGTCCATACACTCCCCCTCCATTCACTCTCGCTCCACTCACTACCCCTCCACTCACTCCCCCACTCACTCACCCTCTATTCACACCCCCTCCACTCACTCTCCCTCCACTCACTCCCCCTCCACTCACTCCCCCTCCACTCACTCTCCCTCCACTCACTCTTCCTCCACTCACTCCCCCTCCACTCACTCTCCCTCCACTCACTCCCCCACCATCCACTCCCCCTCTACTCACTCTCCCTCCACTCACTCCCTCTCCACTCACTCTCCCTCTAGTCCCTCCCCTCCACTCACTCTCCATTCACTCCCCCTCCACTCACTCGTCTACCACTCACTCGCCCTCCACTCCCTCTCCCTCCACCCACTCTCCCTCCAGTCCCTCTCACTCCACTCACTCTCCCTCCACGCACTCTCCCTCCACTCACTCCCTCCACTCACTCCCCCTCCACTCACTCTCCCTCCACTCGCTCCCCTCCACTCACTCTCCCTCCACTCACCCTCCATTCACTCTCACTCCACTCACTCTCCCTCCACTCGCTCCCCTTCCACTCACTCCCCTCCACTCACTCCCCCTCCACTCACTCTCCCTCCACTCACTCTCCCTCCACTCACTCTCCCTCCACTCACTCTCCCTCCTCACTCTCCCTCCGCTCACTCTCCCTCCGCTCACTCCCCCTCCACTCACTCTCCCTCCACTCACTCTCCCTCCACTCACTCTCCCTCCACTCGCTCTCCCTCTACTCGCTCCCCTTCCACTCACTCCCCTCCACTCACTCCCCCTCCACTCACTCTCCCTCCACTCACTCTCCCTCCACTCACTCCCCCTCCACTCACTCCCCTTTCATTCACTCCCCTCCACTCACCCCTCCACTCACTCTCCCTTCAGTCACTCCCCCTCCACTCACTCTCCCTCAACTCACTCTCCATCAACTCACTCCCTCCACTCAATCTCCCTCCACTCACTCTCCCTCCACTCACTCCCCCTCCACTCACTCACTCTCCACTCACTCTCCCTCCACTCACTCTCCCTCCACTCACTCCCCCTCCACTCACTCACCCTCCACTCACTCTCCCTCCACTCACACCCCCTCCACTCACTCTTCCTCCACTCACACTCATTCCACTCACTCCCCCTCCAGTCACTCCCCCTCCACTCACTCTCCCTCCACTCACTCTCCCTCCACTCACTCTCACTCCACTCACTCCCCCTCCACTCACTCTCCCTCCACCTTCTCCCCCTCCACTCACTCCCCCTCCACTCACTCCCTCCACTCCCTCTCCCTCCAGTCCCTCCCCTCCGCTCACTCTCCATTCACTCCCCCTCCACTCACTCGTCTTCCACTCACTCACCCTCCACTCACTCTCCCACTCACTCCCCTCCATTCACTCCCCTCCATTCCCCCTCCATTCACTCCCCCTGCACTCACTCCCCCCTCACTCACTCCCCCCTCACTTACTCCCCCCTCACTCACTCCCCCTCCACTCACTCCCCCTCCACTCACTCTTCCTACACTCACTCTCCCTCCACACACTCCCTCTCCCCCTCCACTCTCCACCTCCACTCTCCCCTCCACTCTCCCCTCCACACTCCCCCTCCACTTTCCCCTCCACTTACTCCCCCTCCACTCACTCTCCCTCCACTCACTCCCCACACTCTCACTCCCCCTCCAAACACTCCCCCTCCATTCACTTTCGCTCCACTCACTCCCCCCACTCAATTACCCGCTATTCACACCACCTCCACTCACTCTCCCTCCATTCACTCCCCCACCACTCACTCCCCCTCCACTCACTCTCCCTCCACTCACTCCCCCTCCACTCACACTCCCTCCACTCACTCCCTCCACTCCCTCCCCCTCCACTCACTCTCCCTCCACTCACTCCCCCTCCACTCACTCTCCCTCCACTTACTCTCCCTCCACTCACTCTCCCTCCACTCACTCCCCCTCCACTCACTCTCCCTCCAGTCACTCCCCCTCCACTCACTCTCCCGCAACTCACTCTCCATCAACTCACTCCCTCTACTCAATCTCCCTCCACTCACTCCCCCTCCACTCACTCACTCTCCACTCACTCTCCCTCCACTCACTCCCCTTCCACTCACTCTCCCTCCACTCATTCCCTTTCCACTCACTCCCCATCCACTCTCCCTCAACTCATTCTCCCTCCACTCACTCTCCCTCCACTCACTCTCCCTCCACTCACTCCCCCTCCACTCACTCCCCCTCCACTTACTCCCCCCCACTCACTCCCCCTCCACACACTCTCCACGCATTCCCCCTCCACTCACTCCCCGTCCATACACTCCCCCTCCATTCACTCTTGCTCCACTCACTACCCCTCCACTCACTCCCCCACTCACTCACCCTCTATTCACACCCCCTCCACTTACTCTCCCTCCACTCACTCTCCCTCCACTCACTCCCCCTCCACTCACTCCCCCTCCACTTACTCCCCCCCACTCACTCCCCCTCCACACACTCTCCACGCATTCCCCCTCCACTCACTCCCCGTCCATACACTCCCCCTCCATTCACTCTTGCTCCACTCACTACCCCTCCACTCACTCCCCCACTCACTCACCCTCTATTCACACCCCCTCCACTCACTCTCCCTCCACTCACTCTCCTTCCACTTACTCTCCCTCCACTCACTCCCCCTCCACTCACTCTCCCTCCACTCACTCTCCCTCCACTCACTCCCCCTCCACTCACTCTCCCTCCACTCACTCCCCCTCCACCCACTCCCCCTTTACTCACTCTCCCTCCACACACTCCCCCTCCACTCACTCTCCCTCCAATCACTCCCTCTCCACTCACTCTCCCTCCAGTCCCTCCCCTCCACTCACTCTCCATTCACTCCCCCTCCACTCACTCGTCTACCACTCACTCGCCCTCCACTCCCTCTCCCTCCACCCACTCTCCCTCCAGTCCCTCTCCCTCCACTCACTCTCCCTCCACTCACTCTCCCTCCACTCACTCCCTCCACTCACTCCCCCTCCACTCACTCTCCCTCCACTCGCTCCCCTCCACTCACTCTCCCTCCACTCACCCTCCATTCACTCTCACTCCACACACTCTCCCTCCACTCACTCCCCCTCCACTCACTCTCCCTCCACTCACTCTCCCTCCACTCACTCTCCCTCCACTCACTCTCCCTCCACTCACTCCCCCTCCACTCACTCACTCTCCACTCACTCTCCCTCCACTCACTCTCCCTCCACTCACTCTCCCTCCACTCACTCCCCCTCCAATCTCCCTCAACTCATTCTCCCTCCACTCACTCCCCCTCCACTCACTCACCCTCCACTCACTCTCCCTCCTCTCACACCCCCTCCACTCACTCTTCCTCCACTCACACTCATTTCTCTCACTCCCCCTCCAGTAACTCTCGCTCAACTCACTCCCCTCCACTCACTCTCCCTCCACTCACTCCCCGTCCATACACTCCCCCTCCATTCACTCCCCCTCCACTCACTCTCCCTCTACTCACTCTCCCTCCACTCACTCTCCCTCCACTCACTCCCCCTCAACTCACTCCCCCTCAACTCACTCCCCCTCCACTCACTCTCCCTCCACTCACTCTCCCTCCACTCACTCCCCCTCCACTCACTCCCCCTCCACTCACTCTCCCTCCACTCACTCCCCCTCCACCCACTCCCCCTCTACTCACTCTCCCTCCACTCACTCCCCCTCCACTCACTCACTCTCCACTCACTCCCCCTCCACCCACTCCCCCTCTACTCACTCTCCCTCCACACACTCCCCCTCCACTCACTCTCCCTCCAATCACTCCCTCTCCACTCCCTCTCCCTCCAGTCCCTCCCCTCCACTCACTCTCCATTCACTCCCCCTCCACTCACTCGTCTACCACTCACTCTCCCTCCACTCACTCTCCCTCCATTCACTCCCACTCCACTCACTCGCCCTCCACTCACTCTCGCTCCACTCACTCCGCCCCTTTCACTCCCCCTCCACTCACTCCCCCTTCACTCACTCTCCCTTCACTCACTCTCCCTCCACTCACTCACCCTCCACACACTCCCCCTCCACTCACTCCCTCTTCACTCACCCGCCCTCCACTCACTCCCCCGCCACTCACCCCCTCCAATCACTCACCTCCACTCCCCCCATTCACTCCCCCTCACTCACTCCCCCCTCACTCACTCCGCCTCCACTCACTCCCCCTCCAGTCACTCTCCCTCCACTCACTCTCCCTCCACTCACTCTCCCTCCACGCTCTCCCCCTCCACTCACTCCCCTCCACTCACTCCCTTTCCATTCACTCCCCCTCCGCTCAGTCCCCCTCCATTCACTCCCCTCCATTCACTCCCCCTCCACTCACTCCCCCTCCACTCACTCTCCCTCCACTCACTGCCTCTCCCCTCCACTCTCCCCCTCCACTCACTCTCCCTCTACTCACTCTCCCTCCACTCACTCACTCACCACTCACTCCCCCTCCACTCACTCCCCCTCCACTCACTCCCCCTCCACTCACCCCCCTCCACTCACTCCCCCTCCACTCACTCCCCCTCCACTCACTCCCCCTCCACTCAGTCCCCCTCCACTCACTCCCCCTCCACTCACTCCCCCTCCACTCACTCCCCCTCCCCTCACTCCCCCTCCACTCACTCCCCCTCCGCTCGGTCCCCCTCCATTCACTCCCCCTCCATTCACTCCCCCTCCACTCACTATCCCTCCACTCACTGCCTCTCCCCCTCCACTCTCCCCCTCCACTCACTCTCCCTCTACTCACTCTCCCTCCACTCACTCCCCCTCCACTCACCCCCCTCCACTCACTCCCCCTCCACTCACTCTCCCTCCACTCAGTCCCCCTCCACTCACTCCCTCTCCACTCACTCTCCCTCCACTCAGTCCCCCTCCACTCACCCCCCTCCACTCACTCCCCCTCCACTCACTCCCCCTCCACTCACTCCCCCTCCCCTCACTCCCCCTCCACTCACTCCCCCTCCGCTCAGTCCCCCTCCATTCACTCCCCCTCCATTCACTCCCCCTCTACTCACTCTCCCTCCACTCACTCTCCCTCCACTCACTCACTCTCCACTCACTCGCCCTCCACTCCCTCCACTCACTCTTCCTCCACTCGCTCTCCCTCCACTCACTCTCCCTCCACTTGTTCCCCTTCCACTCACTACCCTCCACTCATTCCCCCGCCACTCACCCCCTTTCATATCAACCCCCTCCACTCACCCCCTCCAATTACTCCCCTCCACTCCCCCTCCATTCACTCCCCCCTCACTCACTCCCCCCTCACTCACTCCCCCCTCACTCACTCCGCCTCCACTCACTCCCCCTCCACTCACTCTCCCTCCACTCACTGCCTCTCCCACTCTACTCTCCATGTCCACTCACTCTACCTCCACTCACTCCCTCTCCATTCACTCCCCCACCATTCACTCCCCCTCCACTCACTCTCCCTCCACTCACTGCCTCTCCCCCTCCACTCTCCCCCTCCACTCACTCTCCCTCTACTCACTCTCCCTCCACTCAGTCCCCCTCCACTCACTCTCCCTCCACTCACTGCCTCTCCCCCCGCCACTCTCCCCCTCCACTCACTCTCCCTCTACTCACTCCCCCTCCACTCACTCCCCCTCCACTCACTCCCCCTCCACTCACTCCCCCTCCACTCACCCCCCTCCACTCACTCCCCCTCCACTCACTCCCCCTCCACCTACTCCCTCTCCACTCACTCCCCCTCCACTCACTCCCCCTCCACTCACTGCCTCTCCCCCCGCCACTCTCCCCCTCCACTCACTCTCCCTCTACTCACTCCCCCTCCACTCACTCCCCCTCCACTCACTCCCCCTCCACTCACCCCCTCCACTCACTCCCCCTCCACTCACTCACTCTACACTCACTCCCCCTCCACTCACTCCCCCTCCACTCACTCCCCCTCCACTCACTCTCCCTCCACTCACTCCCCCTCCACTCACTCACTCTCCACTCACTCACTCTCCACTCACCCCCTCCACTCACTCCCCCTCCACTCACTCCCCCTCCACTCACTCCCCCTCCACTCACCCCCTCCACTCACTCCCCCTCCACTCACTCTCCCTCCACTCAGTCCCCATCCACTCACTCGCCCTCCACTCACTCCCCCTCCACTCACTCTCCCTCCACTCACTCCCCCTCCACTCACTCCCCCTCCACTCACTCCCCCTCCACTCACTCCCCCTCCACTCACTCCCCCTCCACTCACCCCCTCCACTCACTCCCCCTCCACTCACTCCCCCTCCACTCACTCCCCCTCCACTCACTCCCCCTCCACTCACTCCCCCTCCACTCTCTCCCCCTCCACTCACTCCCCCTCCACTCAGTCCCCCTCCACTCACTCTCCCTCCACTCACTCCCCCTCCACTCACTCCCCCTCCACTCACTCTCCCTCCACTCACTCCCCCTCCACCCACTCCCCCTCCACTCACTCCCCCTCCACTCACTCTCCCTCCACTCACTCCCCCTCCACTCACTCCCCCTCCACTCACTCCCCCTCCATTCACTCTCCCTCCACTCACTCCCCCTCCACCCACTCCCCCTCCACTCACTCCCCCTCCACTCACTCTCCCTCCACTCACTCCCCCTCCACTCACTCCCCCTCCATTCACTCCCCCTCCATTCACTCTCCCTCCACTCACTCCCCCTCCACCCACTCCCCCTCCACTCACTCCCCCTCCACTCACTCTCCCTCCACTCACTCCCCCTCCACTCACTCCCCCTCCACTCACTCCCCCTCCATTCACTCCCCCTCCACTCACTCCCCCTCCACTCACTCCCCCTCCACTCACTCCCCCTCCACTCACTCCCCCTCCACTCACTCCCCCTCCACTCAGTCCCCATCCACTCACTCGCCCTCCACTCACTCCCCCTCCACTCAGTCCCCCTCCACTCACTCCCCCTCCACTCACTCCCCCTCCACTCTCTCCCCCTCCACTCACTCCCCCTCCACTCAGTCCCCCTCCACTCACTCTCCCTCCACTCACTCCCCCTCCACTCACTCCCCCTCCACTCACTCCCCCTCCACTCACTCTCCCTCCATTCACTCCCCCTCCACTCACTCCCTCTCCACTCACTACCCCTCCACTCACTCCCCCTCCACTCACTCTCCCTCCATTCACTCCCCCTCCACTCACTCCCCCTCCACTCACTCCCCCTCCACTCACTCTCCCTCCACTCACTCCCCCTCCACTCACTCCCTCTCCACTCACTCCCCCTCCACTCACTCTCCCTCCATTCACTCCCCCTCCACTCACTCCCTCTCCACTCACTCCCTCTCCACTCACTCCCCCTCCACTCACTCCCCCTCCACTCACTCTCCCTCCATTCACTCCCCCTCCACTCACTCCCCCTCCACTCACTCTCCCTCCATTCACTCCCCCTCCCCTCACTCCCTCTCCACTCACTCCCCCTCCACTCACTCCCCCTCCACTCACTCTCCCTCCATTCACTCCCCCTCCACTCACTCCCCCTCCACTCACTCCCCCTCCACTCACTCTCCCTCCACTCACTCCCCCTCCACTCACTCCCTCTCCACTCACTCCCCCTCCACTCACTCCCTCTCCACTCACTCCCCCTCCACTCACTCCCCCTCCACTCACTCCCCCTCCACTCACTCTCCCTCCACTCACTCCCCCTCCACTCACTCCCTCTCCACTCACTCCCTCTCCACTCACTCCCCCTCCACTCACTCCCCCTCCACTCACTCTCCCTCCACTCACTCCCCCTCCACTCACTCCCCCTCCACTCACTCCCCCTCCACTCACTCCCCCTCCACTCACTCTCCCTCCACTCACTCCCCCTCCACTCACTCCCCCTTCCACTCACTCTCCCTCCACTCACTCCCCCTCCACTCACTCCCCCTCCACTCACTCCCCCTCCACTCACTCCCCCTCCACTCACTCCCCCTCCACTCACTCCCCCTCCACTCACCCCCTCCACTCACTCCCCCTCCACTCACTCCCCCTCCACTCACTCCCCCTCCACTCACTCCCCCTCCACTCACTCCCCCTCCACTCACTCCCCCTCCACTCTCTCCCCCTCCACTCACTCCCCCTCCACTCAGTCCCCCTCCACTCACTCTCCCTCCACTCACTCCCCCTCCACTCACTCCCCCTCCACTCACTCTCCCTCCACTCACTCCCCCTCCACCCACTCCCCCTCCACTCACTCCCCCTCCACTCACTCTCCCTCCACTCACTCCCCCTCCACTCACTCCCCCTCCACTCACTCCCCCTCCATTCACTCTCCCTCCACTCACTCCCCCTCCACCCACTCCCCCTCCACTCACTCCCCCTCCACTCACTCTCCCTCCACTCACTCCCCCTCCACTCACTCCCCCTCCATTCACTCCCCCTCCATTCACTCTCCCTCCACTCACTCCCCCTCCACCCACTCCCCCTCCACTCACTCCCCCTCCACTCACTCTCCCTCCACTCACTCCCCCTCCACTCACTCCCCCTCCACTCACTCCCCCTCCATTCACTCCCCCTCCACTCACTCCCCCTCCACTCACTCCCCCTCCACTCACTCCCCCTCCACTCACTCCCCCTCCACTCACTCCCCCTCCACTCAGTCCCCATCCACTCACTCGCCCTCCACTCAGTCCCCCTCCACTCACTCCCCCTCCACTCACTCCCCCTCCACTCTCTCCCCCTCCACTCACTCCCCCTCCACTCAGTCCCCCTCCACTCACTCTCCCTCCACTCACTCCCCCTCCACTCACTCCCCCTCCACTCACTCCCCCTCCACTCACTCTCCCTCCATTCACTCCCCCTCCACTCACTCCCTCTCCACTCACTACCCCTCCACTCACTCCCCCTCCACTCACTCTCCCTCCATTCACTCCCCCTCCACTCACTCCCCCTCCACTCACTCCCCCTCCACTCACTCTCCCTCCACTCACTCCCCCTCCACTCACTCCCTCTCCACTCACTCCCCCTCCACTCACTCTCCCTCCATTCACTCCCCCTCCACTCACTCCCTCTCCACTCACTCCCTCTCCACTCACTCCCCCTCCACTCACTCCCCCTCCACTCACTCTCCCTCCATTCACTCCCCCTCCACTCACTCCCCCTCCACTCACTCTCCCTCCATTCACTCCCCCTCCCCTCACTCCCTCTCCACTCACTCCCCCTCCACTCACTCCCCCTCCACTCACTCTCCCTCCATTCACTCCCCCTCCACTCACTCCCCCTCCACTCACTCCCCCTCCACTCACTCTCCCTCCACTCACTCCCCCTCCACTCACTCCCTCTCCACTCACTCCCCCTCCACTCACTCCCTCTCCACTCACTCCCCCTCCACTCACTCCCCCTCCACTCACTCCCCCTCCACTCACTCTCCCTCCACTCACTCCCCCTCCACTCACTCCCTCTCCACTCACTCCCTCTCCACTCACTCCCCCTCCACTCACTCCCCCTCCACTCACTCTCCCTCCACTCACTCCCCCTCCACTCACTCCCCCTCCACTCACTCCCCCTCCACTCACTCCCCCTCCACTCACTCCCCCTCCACTCACTCCCCCTCCACTCACTCTCCCTCCACTCACTCCCCCTCCACTCACTCCCCCTTCCACTCACTCTCCCTCCACTCACTCCCCCTCCACTCACTCCCCCTCCACTCACTCTCCCTCCACTCACTCCCCCTCCACTCACTCCCCCTCCACTCACTCTCCCTCCACTCACTCCCTCTCCACTCACTCCCCACACACACATGTACCCTCTTTCTCAAAGTGACAATTCATTGGATAATGATTTGAAGATGAAAGCTGGCTGAGCCTGGGTCATGGTGTCTAACTGGGGCAATGCTGATAGTATCAGCTCAATGTTATTGAAGTGGAGACCGAGTGCCAGGGAAGGGGAGCGTTACCTGAACTCTTTTTGAGAAGTCAGTCATGTTCCTGAGGATGTGGCCGTCTGAGTTGGTCTATTGTCGGGGACAGGAGGGTGTTGCTGCAAAGTGACACAGACAAGGGCATTGAGAACATATGAACTAGGAACAGGAGGAGGCCATTCGGCCCCTCGGCCTGCTCCCCATTCAATAAGATCATTGGCTGATCGGATTGTAACCTCAACCCCACATTCCTGCCGACCCCCGATAACCTTTCACCCCCGATAACCTTTCACCCCGATAACCTTTCACCCCCGATAACCTTTCAACCCCGATAACCTTTCAACCCTGAAAACCTTTCACCCCGATAACCTTTCGCCCCGATAACCTTTCATCCCCAATAACCTTTCACCCCTTTCTGAAACAAAAATCCATCCAGCTCTGTCTTAAAGATATTCAGATGCTGCTTCCACAGCCTTTTGAGGGAGAGAGTTCCAGAGGCTAACGGTCGTCAGAGGAAACATTTCTCCTCTCCGCTGTATTAAATGAGCCACTCCTTGGGTGGGATCCCCCCCCCTGGGTGGGGCACCCCCCTGCCGGCAGGAGGACTCTCCGTCCCGGAAGCTGCCCAATGGGGTTTCCCCACCCCCACGCCGTCGGGAAATCTGCGGGCGTGAGTGCGCTGCCAGCGAAACGGAGGGTCCCGCTGCTTATTTTTAAACAATGACCACCTCGTTCTCGATTCTCCCACGAGAGGAAACATCCCCTCCACATCCATCCTGTCAACACCCCGCAGGATCTTAAAGGTTTCAATCAAGTCGCCTCTTACTCTAAACTCTAGTGGATAGAAACCCAACCTCCCCAAACTTTCCTCATAAAATACTGCCCAGTCCTGGTATTCGTCTGGTAAACCCTCCCTGAACTGTTTCCAACACATTTACATCTTTGCTTAAACAAGGAGGCCAATACTGTGCACAATACTCCAGATGTGGTCTGACCAATGCCCTGTACAACTGAAGCATGACCTCCCTACATTTATAATTAGTTCTCTTCCCAATAAACAATATCACTCCATTAGCTTTCCTAAAGACTTGTACCTGTAGACCAGCCTTTTGTGATTCATGCACTAAGACATCCAGATCCCTCTGCATCTCCGAGCTCTGCAATCTCTCACCATTTAGATAATAAGCTTCTCTTTTATTCTTCCTGCCAAAATGGACAATTTCACATTTGTCCACATCCTCCCATTTGCGATTTCTGCCCAGTCACTGAACCTGCCAATGCCCCTTTGCAGCCTCCTTATGTCCTCTTCACAATTTACTTAGATACGTATCTTTGATGGCGCCGGAGCGAGGCGACTTCTTGCTAGCTGTGCCCAGCATACCCTCTAATTGTTTCTTTTACTCTTGTTCTATGCTTCTAAAACTTCATTACATTCTGCAGTCTCTCCTTCCTTCCCTATGGACGGTATGCGTTGTCTGCATAGCATGCGAGAAATAGTACTTTTCACTGTATACTAATACATGTGACAATAATAAATCAAATCAAATCTTTTTGTCATCAGCAAATTTAGGAAAAATCAGCCACAGCATTTACATAAATTGTAAAAAGTTGAGGCCCCAGCACTGATCCCTGTGGCGCACCACACGTCACCCCCTGCCAACTCGAAATAGACCCATTTAGACCAACTCTGTTTGCTGTTAGCTGGAATGTGTAAGGAAGGGGCCTCAGCCGCTGCAATTGTCCAACAGATTTGAGGTTCGTGCTGCCCCCATGGATGAAAGTGGGTACTGCAGGTTGGATGATCAAACTGACCATGGGACTGTGGTATAAGAAGCCATTCAATTGAGGGGAGTTTATAGGAATGCAGTGGCGGCAATGGACAGTATAGTCCGAGTATACATATAGGTTTGTGCTGCTGATTGCCGATTCCAGACAGTTGTGTTGCCTGCCCAGTACCAGGGTTCCGGACATCTGCTTGGGGTTGGAGAGGAACTTGCAGTGGGAGCGGTCCGCAAACGTCCACCTCGATCAGACTAGAAAAGAGGTCCTGCTTAGAGGGTAAGCGAGAGGCTAAATTAAAAAACAGAACCTCAAAGGTCATGGCTCAGGATTATTACCTGCGCCATGAGCAAATAGCACAGGGTAAATAAGATTAGAGAATGAAATGTGTGGCTCAAAGCGCGGTGTGGGAGAAATGAGATTTGATTCATGGAAGACTGGCGGCAGGACTCGGGAAAGTGGGAGCTGTGCCGTTGGGACCGTCTTCACCTGAACCCTGCTGGGGCAGGACTTCTGACAAATCATACAACGAGGTCAGGAGAGAGGGCTTTAAACTAAATAGTGGGGGCAAGAAGTCAAGTGAGGAACGTTGTGATAAATTAGAGCGAGGAGAAGGTAAGAGAACAGCACTAAAGGAAATGATGAGCAGGCAGCAAAGGACAGACCGAATTTACAAATCTAAAAGCAGATAAGGTCAAAGATTGCAATAATAATAAGATAGAATTAAAGACACTCTCTCTGAATGCATGCAACGTTTGCAACAAGACAGATGAATTAACGGCAGAAATACAAGTTAACGTATTGTCATTATGGATGCATACTGCAGAGTGACCAGAGCTGGGAACTAAATATTCAAGAATAGTTGACATTTAGGAAGGATAGACAAAAAAGAAAACAGTGGAGTAGAACTGTTAATAAAGGAGGAGATCAGTACTTTAGTGAAAGAGGACCTTAGATCAGAAGATAAAGATGAACAGTTCAGTTTTTCCTTTGGAGACTAAGCCTGGTGCCCATAGGGGAAGTCAGTGAGCTTCCCGCTGGACAGGAGGACAGGTTAACACGCACGATCTGCTGTTCTTCAACTCATTAATTATACATCAGCAAGGAGCACAGAGAATCTCGGTGAAGTGGGAGGGAAGATGCCACACACCATTCCTTTGTGGATCAGAGGTCCTGGCACCATATTTAAGGGACACCCAGACTGACATTCACTCATTTCTCCTTGCTTTGTAACTTTTATATCTTCAGAGCGGGTTCTTGCCCTGCTGCAGCTGAGGCTACAAGGGAGAGAGCTGATTGGTAAGTAGTGGATAAGGTTGGTAAGTCTTTACAACTTTCATCAATTATAGTTTGAAAATAGGTTTTGTGGTTTATAATCTAAGGGCTACAGTTGGTAGTAATGAGGACAAGCAAGGAAGGGCCTGGGAGAATTGGAATTAATCTAAAATAAAGTATCTTCCAAAGCTTTAATTTAAAAGGGGTAAGTCATGGCAGGAGAGCTCAAAGCCTAGGTTTGCTCCTCTTGCTCCATGTGGGAAGCCGGAAACATTTCCAGTGCCCGGGGCCAGCATGTGTGCAGGAAGTGTCTCCAGCTGCTGGAAGCCCGGGATTCAGAGCTGGAGCAGCGCTGTTATAAATAAACAGTAATTGTGTTTAAACTTACAAACCTGGTGACTGTAATTATTGTGCAGCCAAAGGGCAAAGAATTTGGGCATTTTTATAAGAATTATTGGTTAATTCACTTGTGTTGTGACTCTGGGGCCTATGGGGCTGGAATTGATGGTGCACTAACCCAGGGTGTCGCAACAAGGCTAATTCAGTAATCATGGGGACTTTAATCTACAGGTAAACTGGGCAAATTAATTAAGAATAATGCTATGGAGGACAAATTCCTGCAATGTATATCAGATGATTTTCTAAAACAGCACATCGAGGAACCAATTAGAGAATGGGTTATATTAGATCTAGTATTGTGCAATGAGACTGGGATAATTAATAGTCTTGTTATAAAGCAGCATTTAGGGAAGTGTGACCATAATATGAGGACATTTTACATCAAGTTTGGAAGTGATGTAATTCAATCCAAAACTGGAATCTTAAATCTAAACAAAATAAATTACAAAGGTAAGAGGGCTGTAGTAGGTTGAGTAACTGTGTTAAAAAGGTAGGTAAAGGCTAGCATGCAAAGAATCAACCACTTAAAGCCAATCTCCATACAGTTAACAGAAACAACCTGTTATCTAACGGCCTCCCGTGATATAACCCAGCAGCTGGTCACGCAGGCACCAAGTACCATTGATGAGCCCTGTCCTGGGGGTGTTCGTGATGAGGCCCTGTCCTGGCGGTGTTCGTGATGAGGCCCTGTCCTGGGGATGTTCGTGAAGGGGCCCTGTCCTAGGGGTGTTCGTGAAGGGGCCCTGTCCTGGGGCTGTTCATGAAGGGGCCCTGTTCTGGGGGTGTTCGTGATGAAGCCCTGTCCTAGGGGTGTTCGTGAAGGGGCCCTGTCCTGGGGCTGTTCATGAAGGGGCCCTGTTCTGGGGGTGTTCGTGATGAAGCCCTGTCCTAGGGGTGTTCGTGAAGGGGCCCTGTCCTGGGGCTGTTCGTGAAGGGGCCCTGTCCTGGGGGTGTTCGTGATGAGGCCCTGTCCTGGGGGTGTTCGTGATGAGGCCCTGTCCTGGGGGTGTTCGTGATGAGGCCCTGTCCTGGGGGTGTTCGTGATGAGGCCCTGTCCTGGGGGTGTTCGTGATGAGGCCCTGTCCTGGGGGTGTTCGTGATGAGGCCCTGTCCTGGGGGTGTTCGTGATGAGGCCCTGTCTTAGGGGTGTTCGTGATGAGGCCCTGTCCTGGGGGTGTTCATAGAACATAGAACATAGAACAATACAGCGCAGTACAGGCCCTTCGGCCCACGATGTTGCACCGAAACAAAAGCCATCTAACCTACACTATGCCATTATCATCCATATGTTTATCCAATAAACTTTTAAATGCCCTCAATGTTGGCGAGTTCACTACTGTAGCAGGTAGGGCATTCCACGGCCTCACTACTCTTTGCGTAAAGAACCTACCTCTGACCTCTGTCCTATATCTATTACCCCTCAGTTTAAAGTTATGTCCCCTCGTGCCAGCCATATCCATCCGCGGGAGAAGGCTCTCACTGTCCACCCTATCCAACCCCCTGATCATTTTGTATGCCTCTATTAAATCTCCTCTTAACCTTCTTCTCTCCAACGAAAACAACCTCAAGTCCATCAGCCTTTCCTCATAAGATTTTCCCTCCATACCAGGCAACATCCTGGTAAATCTCCTCTGCACCCGCTCCAAAGCCTCCACGTCCTTCCTATAATGCGGTGACCAGAACTGTACGCAATACTCCAAATGCGGCCGTACCAGAGTTCTGTACAGCTGCAACATGACCTCCTGACTCCGGAACTCAATCCCTCTACCAATAAAGGCCAACACTCCATAGGCCTTCTTCACAACCCTATCAACCTGGGTGGCAACTTTCAGGGATCTATGTACATGGACACCTAGATCCCTCTGCTCATCCACACTTTCAAGAACTTTACCATTAGCCAAATATTCCGCATTCCTGTTATTCCTTCCAAAGTGAATCACCTCACACTTCTCTACATTAAACTCCATTTGCCACCTCTCAGCCCAGCTCTGCAGCTTATCTATATCCCTCTGTAACCTGCTACATCCTTCCACACTATCGACAACACCACCGACTTTAGTATCGTCTGCAAATTTACTCACCCACCCTTCTGCGCCTTCCTCTAGGTCATTGATAAAAATGACAAACAGCAACGGCCCCAGAACAGATCCTTGTGGTACTCCACTTGTGACTGTACTCCATTCTGAACATTTCCCATCAACCACCACCCTCTGTCTTCTTTCAGCTAGCCAATTTCTGATCCACATCTCTAAATCACCCTCAATCCCCAGCCTCCGTATTTTTTGCAATAGCCTACCGTGGGGAACCTTATCAAACGCTTTGCTGAAATCCATATACACCACATCAACTTCTCTACCCTCGTCTACCTGTTCAGTCACCTTCTCAAAGAACTCAATAAGGTTTGTGAGGCATGACCTACCCTTCACAAAGCCATGCTGACTATCCCTGATCATATTATTCCTATCTAGATGATTATAAATCTTGTCTCTTATAATCCCCTCCAAGACTTTACCCACTACAGACGTGAGGCTCACCGGTCTATAGTTGCCGGAGTTGTCTCTGCTCCCCTTTTTGAACAAAGGGACCACATTTGCTGTCCTCCAGTCCTCTGGCACTATTCCTGTAGCCAATGATGACATAAAAATCAAAGCCAAAGGTCCAGCAATCTCTTCCCTGGCCTCCCAGAGAATCCTAGGATAAATCCCATTAGGTCCCGGGGACTTATCTATTTTCAGCCTGTCCAGAATTGCCAACACCTCTTCCCTACGTACCTCAATGCCATCTATTCTATTAGCCTGGGGCTCAGCATTCTCCTCCACAACATTATCTTTTTCCTGAGTGAATACTGACGAAAAATATTCATTTAGTATCTCGCCTATCTCTTCAGACTCCACACACAATTTCCCATCCCTGTCCTTGACTGGTCCTACTCTTTCCCTAGTCATTCGCTTATTCCTGACATACCTATAGAAAGCTTTTGGGTTTTCCTTGATCCTTCCTGCCAAATACTTCTCATGTCCCCTCCTTGCTCGTCTTAGCTCTCTCTTTAGATCCTTCCTCGCTACCTTGTAACTATCCATCGCCCCAACCGAAACTTCACACTTCATCTTCACATAGGCCTCCTTCTTCCTCTTAACAAGAGATTCCACTTCCTTGGTAAACCACGGTTCCCTCGCTCGACGCCTTCCTCCCTGCCTGACCGGTACATACTTATCAAGAACACGCAGTAGCTGATCCTTGAACAAGCCCCACTTATCCAGTGTGCCCAACACTTGCAGCCTACTTCTCCACCTTATCCCCCCCAAGTCACGTCTAATGGCATCATAATTGCCCTTCCCCCAGCTATAACTCTTGCCCTGCGGTGTATACTTATCCCTTTCCATCATTAACGTAAACGTCACCGAATTGTGGTCACTGTCCCCAAAGTGCTCTCCTACCTCCAAATCCAACACCTGGCCTGGTTCATTACCCAAAACCAAATCCAACGTGGCCTCGCCTCTTGTTGGCCTGTCAACATATTGTTTCAGGAAACCCTCCTGCACACACTGTACAAAAAACGACCCATCTATTGTACTCGAACTATATCTTTTCCAGTCAATATTTGGAAAGTTAAAGTCTCCCATAATAACGACCCTGTTACTTTCGCTCATATCCAGAATCATCTTCGCCATCCTTTCCTCTACATCCCTAGAACTATTAGGAGGCCTATAAAAAACTCCCAACAGGGTGACCTCTCCTTTCCTGTTTCTAACTTCAGCCCATACTACCTCGGAAGAAGAGTCCCCATCTAGCATTCTCTCCGCCACCGTAATACTGCTCTTGACTAGCAGCGCCACACCTCCCCCTCTTTTGCCTCCTTCTCTGAGCTTACTAAAACACCTAAACCCCGGAACCTGCAACATCCATTCCTGTCCCTGCTCTATCCATGTCTCCGAAATGGCCACAACATCGAAGTCCCAGGTACCAACCCATGCTGCCAGTTCCCCTACCTTGTTTCGTATACTCCTGGCATTGAAGTAGACACACTTCAAACCTCCTACCTGAACACTGGCCCCCTCCTGTGACGTCAAATCTGTGCTCCTGACCTCTATACTCTCATTCTCCCTTACCCTAAAACTACAATCCAGGTTCCCATGCCCCTGCTGCATTAGTTTAAACCCCCCCAAAGAGCACTAACAAATCTCCCCCCCAGGATATTTGTGCCCCTCAGGTTCAGATGTAGACCATCCTGTCTGTAGAGGTCCCACCTTCCCCAGAAAGAGCCCCAGTTATCCAGAAATCTGAATCCCTCCCGCCTGCCCCATCCCTGTAGCCACGTGTTTAAATGCTCTCTCTCCCTATTCCTCATCTCACTATCACGTGGCACGGGCAACAACCCAGAGATAACAACTCTGTTTGTTCTAGTTCTGAGCTTCCATCCTAGCTCCCTGGAAGCCTGCCTGACATCCTTGTCCCCTTTCCTACCTATGTCGTTAGTGCCAATGTGGACCACGACTTGGGGCTGCTCCCCCTCCCCCCTAAGGACCCGGAAAACACGATCCGAGACATCACGTACCCTTGCACCTGGGAGGCAACATACCAAACGTGAGTCTCTCACGCTCCCACAAAATCTCCTATCTGTGCCCCTGACTATCGAGTCCCCAATTACTAATGCTCTGCTCCTCTCCCCCCTTCCCTTCTGAGCAACAGGGACAGACTCTGTGCCAGAGGCCCGTACCCCATGGCTTACCCCTGGTAAGTCCCCCCCCCCACAAGTATCCAAAGCGGTATACTTGTTTCTCAGGGGAACGACCGCAGGGGATCCCTGCACTGACTGCTTTTTCCCAGCCCCTCTTACAGTTACCCACCTATCTCCAATCTTTGGTGTAACTAATTCCCTGAAGCTGCTATCTATGACCCCCTCTGCCTCCCGAATGATCCGAAGTTCTTCCAACTCCAGCTCCAGTTCCCTAACTCGGTCTTGGAGGAGCTGGAGATGGCAGCACTTCCTGCAGGTAAAATCAGCAGATGATTCGTGATGAGGCCCTGTCCTGGGGGTGTTCGTGAAGGGGCCCTGTCCTGGGGGTGTTCGTGATGAGGCCCTGTCCTGGGGGTGTTCGTGATGAGGCCCTGTCCTGGGGGTGTTCGTGATGAGGCCCTGTCCTGGGGGTGTTCGTGATGAGGCCCTGTCCTGGGGGTGTTCGTGATGAGGCCCTGTCCTGGGGGTGTTCGGTGGGATGGACAGACAGAAGCTGAAGTTGCCCCTGTTATGGATATACACAATCTGGGGGTGGCATGTTGGAAACGCAGCTGCTGAGCCCCTCGCCTCTGCAACCCCGCAGCCCAAGGGCGACCCCCCCCCCCCCCCCCTCCCACTGATGGATCAGATCACTGGGTCAGCAGCCCGGTGTTCCCCAGGCTGATTGTCCGTTTTCCAAGATGGTTACTCACCTCCTCCGATCCCCAGAGCAGCCATTTTGCTTCATGTTTCTAAATAGGTTTGCTACAGGAGCCCCATGTGACTGCTTACTGAGGAGCCGGTCAGACCTCAGGAGGCCAATCAACAGGGGGTCGTTCCCGTTAATGAGATGGAGATTGACCTTAATTTGTTTCTCGCCATGTCTAAGCGGGATCCAGGGGCGAAATTCTCCCGAAACGGCGCGATGTTGCCGACTGGCGCCCAAAACGGCGCCAATCAGACGGGCATCGCGCCGCCCCAAAGGTGCAGAATGCTCCGCATCTTTGGGGGCCGAGCCCCAACCTTGAGGGGCTAGGCCGACGCCGGAGGAATTTCCGCCCCGCCAGCTGGCGGAAACGGCCTTTGTTGCCCCGCCAGCTGGCGCGGAAATGACATCCCCGGGCGGCGCATGCGCGGTGGAGGGAGTCTCTTCCGCCTCGGCCATGGTGGAGACCGTGGCGGAGGCGGAAGGGAAAGAGTGCCCCCACGGCACAGGCCCACCCGCGGATCGGTGGGCCCCGATCGCGGGCCAGGCCACCGTGGGGGCACCCCCCGGGGCCTGATCGCCCCGCGCCCCCCCCCAGGACCCCGGAGCCCGCCCACGCCGCCTGGTCCCGCCGTTCAAAAGGTGGTTTAATCCACGCCGGCAGGACAGGCAATTTATCGGCAGGACTTCGGCCCATCCGGGCCGGAGAATCCAGCGGGGGGGCCCGCCAACCGGCGCGGCGCGATTCCCGCCCCCGCCCCCGCTCTTTCCAAGGGCCGGTGCAGACTCGATGGGCCGAATGGCCTCCTTCAGCACTGTAAATTCCGTGATTCTAAGTGACAGGTGTTGAAATGTATTTTCGGTTTGCCCCTCTATTTGTAAGGCTCCTGTGCACTGCTACATTCACACACTGGGAAGCTGACAGCTTATTCACTGGCAGCTCAATGCCCAGAAACCAACCTGAAGAGGTTGCACAGACTCCAAACATTAACTCTGTTTCTCTCTCCACAGAGGCCTCTGACATGCTGCATTTTCACAACATTTTCTGTTTTTATTTCAGAAATGAACCTTGTCTGCCGGCAAAAGATCTTTAAAACAACCTATTGACATCTGAACTAACTTGAAAGCTGTGCTAGTGATGTGACCAACCTCACAACAGACACAAACTTTGCATTCATTGCAGATTAATTTGGGTGACTACTTTGCAAGTGAACCTGTGTTTTCACACAAACTGCAGACTCCAGTCTGAGAATGCCATCGGGATTGAGGAGTTAGCTTCCATTCCACAAACAAGTACCAGGATCTGGTTGGTACTCTGGGTGGTACTCTGGGTGGTACTCTGGGTGATACCCTGGGTAATACTCTGGGTGATACTCTGGGTGTTACTCTGGGTGATACTCTGGGTCATTCTCTGGGTGTTACTCTGGGTGATACTCTGGGTGATACTCTGGGTAATACTCTGGGTGATACTCTGGGTAATACTCTGGGTGATACTCTGGGTGTTACTCTGGGTGATACTCTGGGTGATACTCTGGGTGATACTCTGGGTGTTACTCTGGGTGATACTCTGGGTGATACTCTGGGTGTTACTCTGGGTGGTACTCTGGATGGTACTCTGGGTAATACTCTGGGTGATACTCTGGGTGTTACTCTGGGTGTTACTCTGGGTAATACTCTGGGTGATACTATGTGTAATACTCTGGGTGATACTCTGGGTGATGCTCTGGGTGATACTCTGGGTGATACTCTGGGTGTTACTCTGGGTGATACTCTGGGTGATACTCTGGGTGTTACTCTGGGTGGTACTCTGGATGGTACTCTGGGTAATACTCTGGGTGTTACTCTGGGTGTTACTCTGGGCAATACTCTGGGTGATACTATGTGTAATACTCTGGGTGATACTCTGGGTGTTACTCTGGGTGTTACTCTGGGTGATACTCTGGGTCATACTCTGGGTGTTACTCTGGGTGATACTCTGGGTGATACTCTGGGTGATACTCTGGGGGATGCTCTGGGTGATGCTCTGGGTGATACTCTGGGTGTTACTCTGGGTGTTACTCTGGGTAATACTCTGGGTGATACTATGTGTAATACTCTAAGTGATACTCTGGGTGTTACTCTGGGTGTTACTCTGGGTGATACTTTGGGTCATACTCTGGGTGATACTCTGGGTGATACTCTGGGGGATACTCTGGGTGATGCTCTGGGTGATACTCTGGGTGATACTCTGAAGATGCTGCAATAGCAATGGGGCAGGGTTCAGAAGCAGGGGGTACAGCCAGGGGGCAGGGGCTACAGCCAAGGGTCATAGGGTACAGCCAGGGGTCAGGGGGTACAGTCAGGGGGCAGGCGGTACAGTCGGGGGGCAGGGGTTACAGTGAGGGGGCAGGCGGTACAGTCAGGGGGCAGGGGGTACAGCCAGGCAGCAGGGGGTACAGTCAGGGGGCATGGGTACAGTCTGGAGGCAGGGGTACTGCCAGGAGTCAGAGGGTACACCAGGGGTTAGGGATACAGTAAGGGGGCAGGGGATACAGCCAGGGGTCAGAGGGTAGTGAGGGGTCAGGCGTACAGCCAGGGGTCAGGGGGAACAGCCAGGCGGCAGTGGGTACAATCAGGAGACAGGGGTTACAGTCAGGTGGTAGGGTGTACAGTGAGGGAGACGGGGTACAGTCGGGGGGCAGGGGTTACAGTGAGGGGACAGGGGGTAGACCTAAGGGTTGGGCACAAAACTGGCATCCAGAATTCCGGTGGTCGCACATTGGGTGGCTCTCGCTCAAGGCGGATTGTTTCGATCTTTTTCCCGCCCGAAAGGCGAAGCGTTTGCGAGCAAGAGGTGTAGGAGTTACCGGGGAAGGTGTAACTTCTCTGGTGTGGCTGGTGGATGGATCCACGGACTAGGAGTGGGGGAGGAAGAAAAGATCTGCTGGAGCAGGAAAGTCTTCGTGGTGTGCCACAGGATAAGATGGCAGAGAGCAAGGGTCTGCCCTGCCCGCCCAGTGACAGAATTCCCAAATGGAAGGTTTTGCCAGCAGAGGAAAGAGGCCCTGGAGGATCTGGCCAAAGTGGTGGAACCGATTAAGACCTCAACGAGGCTGAGGAAGAAGGTGGAGGATCTGGAGAATCGCTTCAGAAGACAAAACCTCAGGATCATTGGGATGCGCAAAGGCATGGACTGTGTGGTGGCCGGCGTGTACGTGGCTAAGGTGCTGGAGAAACTGTTGGGGGGGCCTTTGACCGGCCCCTGGAGGTGGACTGAGTACGCAGGGCGCTGATGAGGAGGCCACAGGCAGGTGAGTCACCGAGGGCGATGGTTTGATTTGATTTGATTTATTATTGTCACATGTATTAGTCTCCAGTGAAAAGTGTTGTTTCTTGCCTGCTGTACAGACAATGCACCGTACATAGGGAAGGAGAGACTGCAGAATATAATGTTACAGTCACAGCAAGGTGTAGAGAAAAGATCAACTTAATACGAGGTAGGTCCATTCAAAAGTCTGATGGCCGTCGGGAAGAAGCTGTTCTTGAGACGGCTGTTACGTGACAACAAACGTTTGTATCTTTTTCCTGACGGAAGAAGGTGGAAGAGAGTATGTCCGGGGTGAGTGGGGTCCTGAATTATGCTGGCTGCCTTTCTGAGGCAGCGAGAATTGTAGACAGAGTCAATGGATGGGAGGCTGGTTTGCCTGATGGACTGGGCTACATTCACGACCTTTTGTAGTTTCCTGCGGTCTTGGGCAGAGCAGGCTCCATACCAAGCTGTGATACAACCAGAAAGAATGCTTTCTATGGTGCATCTTTGAACGTTGGTGAGAGTCGTAGCTGCCATGTCAAATTTCCTTAGTCTTCTGAGAAAGTAGAGTTGTTGGTGGGCTTTCTTAACTATAGTGTCGGCATGGGGGGACCAGGACAGGCTGTTGGTGATCTGGACACCTAAAAACTTGAAGCTCTCGACCCTTTCTACTTCGTTCCCATTGATGTAGACAGGGGCATGTTCTCCACTACGCTTCCTAAATTCCCCCACTCCTTCATTTTGTTGACATTGAGGGAGAGATTATTATCGCTGCACCAGTTCACCAGATTCTCTATCTCATTCCTGTACTCTGCCTTGTCATTGTGGTGCAGTTGGACCGCTTTCTGAACAGGGAGAAGATCCTTCAATGGGTGAGACAGACAGGAAATGTACCTGGGAAGGGAACGAGCTGCGGGTGTACCAGGACCTGGGAGCAGAGCTGGCGAAGGGGAGGGCCGGGTTAAGGCTGCCCTCTTTAAAAAGGGGGTGAGGTTTGGAATATTGTACCTGGCCCGCCTGCGGGTGACTTTCCAGAAGTGAGAGTGCTATTTCGGCACGGCAGAGGAGGCGATGGAGTTTAAGAGGGACAATGGACTGGGAGCAGAGTGAGGACATTGAACCTTGGAGGAGTTGGTGGGGTCTTTAATGTTTTTGATGGTGGGAAGGAAGGTTTTTCATGGAACAACGATGGTGAGGATGCCTTTTGTTACTCTTTTGGGATGTATGGTTGGGGGGGGAGAAATATTGGGGGAGATGGGGGGTTGGAGGCCTTGGGTGGGGACCGCCATGCTAGCTGGGCGGGCTAGTTAATGTGAGTGAAATGGGGGGGGTTGCCAGGAGGCAGGCGCACGGGGGGAATGGAGTTGGTGTTTTGTTCAAGGGAGAGGGGGGTTGTTGACAAGGGTGTGGTTGGTGTGGTGTAGTTGGTAAAGATTAAATGATGGTGGACATCCGAGGATGGGCCTGGAGGGCCTGACACGGGCCTGGGACTGGCCCAAGAAGATATGGCTGATTGGCAGAGGAGGGGAACAGGAATCCCCCCGTGTCCAAGATTCAAGGGGTTCTGGCAGGGTTCTCAGCCGTGATGTTGAGTGAGGGGGGTGGGGGGAGCGGGGAGGGGGGTGTGGGGAGTGAGGGTGGGGGGAGGGTGGGGGAGTGGGGGTGGGGGGAGTGAGGGTGGGGGGAGTGGGGGGAGGGTGGGGGAGTGGGGGTGGGGGGAGTTGGGATGGGGGGAACGGGGAGGGGGGTGGGGGGTGTGAGGGTGAGGGGAGTGGGGGAGGGGGAGTGGGGGGAGTGAGGGTGGGGGGAGTGAGGGTGGGGGGAGGGTGGGGGAGTGGGGGAGGGGAGGGGGACTGGAGGGGAGGGGGGGTGGGGAGGGGGATTGGGGGGGGAGGGGGAGTGGGTGGCAGTGTTAATGTTAAATGTTCAGAGCATGAGAAGCTGGGGAGTTTAAGCTCGAGCCTCTAATGAGTTCTTTACAAATGAGGTTATCACTAAAGTAGCAGCTGGAATCGCAGCCTGACAAGTTTAAAACTTCATTCCTTGGCGAGCTGGAAATTATAGGGTGCACTAACTGCAACATTGACTGGAAGAAAGGAAAATATGTCACGTTGAAAACAATTAAAACTAAGCCGAAACACAAAGCTACAAAAACTGTACCAAATGAATCATTCTTTAATTTCTTCAGTGCTCCTGAAGTTCTCCAGTGTGGAATGTTAAGCAAACGTTTGCCCTCTGTCATGATATTCAGATAAACATCATGGTGCAAACACACACACACACTGATGGACAGATCAACGGACAAATCAACACACACGCAACATCACAGCCAATCACAAGCAAGGGCACACGCACTATAAAACAGGGAACACCACAGTTCCCGCTCATTCCACCAGGAGACAGCTCAGGGCACAGAGCTCACAGCGTGCCACTCAGACATACACCATGTGCTGAGTGCCTCTCAAAGATAGTGTTAGGGCTGGGTCCACAGGTTAGAGGTTAATGAAAGAACCACAGTAACAAGTTTACAGATGTTGTTATTGATAGTAATAAAACTGAGTTGTACCATCAGCAACCGTGTTGGTTCGTCTGTGTAGCAGAGCACCCAACACGACAGCAGCCAAATTCAATGTGACTTTGAAATTGGCGGCCTCCTGCACAAACACATAATTCCGTGTGCAATGGTGTATTTTGCAGGATAAATGATTGCAGATGATGCTGAATCTGATGATGAATAGTACGAAGGTTTATATGATGACTTTGAAGATGATGCGGAATCTAATGGTGTGGAGGGTGAGCCAGGTAACACAAATATGAAATGCTCGTAAATCTATTTTGCAGGAGCAATGACGGGCTTAATGAAGAGGCCAAAGAAGTGCTAATCCGGTGGGTTGGCGGGAGTGACAAGGTGGTCACGGGAGCCACACAGACCGCGCACTCCACAATGAAATCTGAAATCACAGTGGTTAATACCTGGGAGGACCAGCTACTGAACAAGCTAATAACAGACATTGCACCAATCTTAGAGAAGCTTGCTCCAGAGGCACTTGGTGAATTGTTTCAGGCCTCTGAAATGGTTCCGGTTGTCGGCTCCCTGATTCTCAAGGATATTGACGACGAGTATGATGATATTAACTCTGATGTTGAGGAAAATGACAACTCTGAGATGGAACAGCGGAGGAGCCGATGACTATCTCGCTATGCAGCTCGACGGACTACACATATATACCCGAGCAAGATCAGGATGACCCAAAGCATGGATCATCACGACCAGAGTGTCGGCATCATTATTTCCAGTGATGACAAGCCATTGAGCGATGACCCAGCGAGCCAGGAAGCGGAAGCACCTGTTTCCGGATATCGAATCTCCACCCAGGACCCAGAAACCAAGGTGCCCCAACATTCTGTTGACGCCGCAGAATTGAGCATGTTCATGCAACCCGTGATGACATGTTGGCGCCAAAGGTTCCACATCCGAACACACGGTGCAGACCCCCGAGCACAGGATGCAGACCCCCGAGCACAGGGTACAGACCCCCGAGCACAGGGTGCAGACCCCCGAGCACAGGGTGCGGACCCCCGAGCACAGGGTGGAGACCCCCGAGCACAGGGTGCAGACCCCGAGCACAGGGTGCAGACCCCCGAGCACAGGGTGCAGACCCCCGAGCACAGGGTGCGGACCCCCGAGCACAGGGTGGGGACCCCCGAGCACAGGGTGCAGACCCCGAGCACAGGGTGCAGACCCCCGAACACAGGGTGCAGACCCCCGAGCACAGGGTGCAGACCCCGAGCACAGGGTGCAGACCCCCGAGCACAGGGTGGAGACCCCCGAGCACAGGGTGCAGACCCCCGAGCACAGGGTGCGGACCCCCGAGCACAGGGTGGAGACCCCCGAGCACAGGGTGCAGACCCCCGAGCACAGGGTGCGGACCCCCGAGCACAGGGTGGAGACCCCCGAGCACAGGGTGCAGACCCCGAGCACAGGGTGCAGACCCCCGAACACAGGGTGCAGACCCCCGAGCACAGGGTGCAGACCCCCGAGCACAGGGTGCAGACCCCCGAGCACAGGGTGCAGACCCCCGAGCACAGGGTGCGGACCCCCGAGCACAGGGTGCAGACCCCCGAGCACAGGGTGCGGACCCCCGAGCACAGGGTGCAGACCCCCGAGCACAGGGTGCAGACCCCCGGGCACAGGGTGCGGACCCCCGAGGCCAGGGTGCAGACCCCCGAGCACAGGGTGCGGACCCCCGAGCACAGGGTGCAGACCCCCGAGCACAAGGTGCAGACCCCCGAGCACAAGGTGCGGACCCCCGAGGCCAGGGTGCAGACCCCCGAGCACAGGGTGCAGACCCCCGAGCACAAGGTGCGGACCCCGAGCACAGGGTGCAGACCCCCGAGCACAGGGTACAGACCCCCGAGCACAGGGTACAGACCCCCGAGCACAGGGTACAGACCCCCGAACACAGGGTGCCGACCCCCGAGCACAGGGTGCAGACCCCCGAGCACAGGGTGCAGACCCCCGAGCACAGGGTACAGACCCCCGAGCACAGGGTGCAGACCTCCGAACACAGGGTGCAGACCCCCGAGCACAGGGTGCAGACCTCCGAACACAGGGTGCAGACCCCCGAGCACAGGGTGCAGACCTTCGAACACAGGGTGCAGACCCACGAGCACAGGGTGCAGACCTCCGAGCACAGGGTGAAGACCCCCGAGCACAGGGTGAAGACCCCCGAGCACAGGGTGAAGACCCCCGAGCACAGGGTGCAGACCCCCGAGCACAGGGTGAAGACCCCCGAGCACAGGGTGAAGACCCCCGAGCACAGGGTGAAGACCCCCGAGCACAGGGTGCAGACCCCCGAGCACAGGGTGCAGACCCCCGAACACAGGGTGCAGACCCCCGAGCACAGGGTGCGCACCCCCGAGCACAGGGTGCAGACCCCCGAGCACAGGGTGCAGACCCCCGAGCACAGGGTTCAGACCCCCGAGCACAGGGTGCAGACCCCGAGCACAGGGTGCAGACCCCCGAACACAGGGTGCAGACCCCCGAACACAGGGTGCAGAACCCCCGAACACAGGGTGCAGACCCCCGAGCACAGGGTGCAGACCCCGAGCACAGGGTGCAGACCCCCGAACACAGGGTGCAGACCCCCGAGCACAGGGTGCAGACCCCCGAACACAGGGTGCAGACCCCCGAACACAGGGTGCAGACCCCCGAGCACAGGGTGCAGACCCCCGAGCACAGGGTGCAGACCCCCGAACACAGGGTACAGACCCCCGAACACAGGGTGCAGACCCCCGAGCACAGGGTGCAGACCCCCGAGCACAGGGTACAGACCCCCGGGCACAGGGTGCAGACCCCCGAACACAGGGTGCAGACCCCCGGGCACAGGGTGCAGACCCCCGAGCACAGGGTGCAGCCCCCGAGCACAGGGTACAGACCCCCGAACACAGGGTGCAGTCCTCCGAGCACAGGGTGCAGACCCCCGAGCACAGGGTGCAGACACCCGAGCACAGGGTGCAGACCCCGAACACAGGGTGCAGACCCCCGAGCACAGGGTGCAGACCCCCGAGCACAGGGTGCAGACCCCGAACACAGGGTGCAGACCCCGAGCACAGTGTGAAGACCCCCGAGTACAGGGTGCAGACCCCGAGCACAGTGTGAAGACCCCCGAGCACAGGGTGCAGACCCCCGAGCACAGGGTGCAGACCCCGAGCACAGGGTGGAGACCCCCGAGCACAGGGTACAGACCCCCGAGCACAGGGTGCAGACCCCCGAGCACAGGGTGCAGACCCCGAGCACAGTGTGAAGACCCCCGAGCACAGGGTGCAGACCCCGAGCACAGGGTACAGACCCCCGAGCACAGGGTGCAGACCCCCGAGCACAGGGTGCAGACCCCCGAGCACAGGGTGCAGACCCCGAACACAGGGTGCAGACCCCGAGCACAGTGTGAAGACCCCCGAGTACAGGGTGCAGACCCCGAGCACAGTGTGAAGACCCCCGAGCACAGGATGCAGACCCCCGAGCACAGGGTGCAGACCCCGAGCACAGGGTGGAGACCCCCGAGCACAGGGTACAGACCCCCGAGCACAGGGTGCAGACCCCCGAGCACAGGGTGCAGACCCCCGAGCACAGGGTGCAGACCCCGAGCACAGTGTGAAGACCCCCGAGCACAGGGTGCAGACCCCGAGCACAGTGTGAAGACCCCCGAGCACAGGGTGCAGACCCCGAGCACAGTGTGAAGACCCCCGAGTACAGGGTGCAGACCCCGAGCACAGTGTGAAGACCCCCGAGCACAGGGTGCAGACCCCCGAGCACAGGGTGCAGACCCCGAGCACAGGGTGGAGACCCCCGAGCACAGGGTACAGACCCCCGAGCACAGGGTGCAGACCCCCGAGCACAGGGTGCAGACCCCCGAGCACAGGATGAAGACCAGCTCCGAGCACAGGGTGCAGACCCCCGAGCACAGGGTGCAGACCTCCGAGCACAGGGTGCAGACCAGCCCCTAGCACTGGATGCAGACCCCCGAACACAGGGTGCAGACCCCCGAGCACAGGGTGCAGACCCCCGAGCACAGGGTGCAGACCCCCGAACACAGGGTGCAGACCCCCGAGCACAGGGTGCAGACCCCCGAGCACAGGGTGCAGACCCCGAGCACAGTGTGAAGACCCCCGAGCACAGGGTGCAGACCCCGAGCACAGTGTGAAGACCCCCGAGCACAGGGTGCAGACCCCGAGCACAGTGTGAAGACCCCCGAGTACAGGGTGCAGACCCCGAGCACAGTGTGAAGACCCCCGAGCACAGGGTGCAGACCCCCGAGCACAGGGTGCAGACCCCGAGCACAGGGTGGAGACCCCCGAGCACAGGGTACAGACCCCCGAGCACAGTGTGAAGACCCCCGAGCACAGGGTGCAGACCCCCGAGCACAGGGTGGAGACCCCCGAGCACAGGGTGCAGACCCCCGAGCACAGGGTGCAGACCCCCGAGCACAGGATGAAGACCAGCTCCGAGCACAGGGTGCAGACCCCCGAGCACAGGGTGCAGACCTCCGAGCACAGGGTGCAGACCAGCCCCTAGCACTGGATGCAGACCCCCGAACACAGGGTGCAGACCCCCGAGCACAGGGTGCAGACCCCCGAGCACAGGGTGCAGACCCCCGAACACAGGGTGCAGACCCCCGAGCACAGGATGCAGACCCCCGAGCACAGGGCGCAGACCCCCGAGCACAGGGTGCAGACCCCCGAGCACAGGGTGCAGACCCCCGAACACAGGGTGCAGACCCCCGAGCACAGGATGCAGTCCTCCGAGCACAGGGCGCAGACCCCCGAGCACAAGGTGCAGACCAAAGAGAAGACTGGGAGAGCGAGATTATCCCACTGACAAAGAGACGAAGGTGAGGTCCTGATTGACAGAAGAGACAGAAACACAGAGCGAAGCAGCAAACAGCGTTGTGGCAAGAAACGGGAAAAAAACAGCTGGTGACGCATGTGTGGCAATCGCAGGTGTAGGCCTTCCAAAGGCACAGCGTGAAGAGGATACGAAGCAAGAGACCAGCAAGTAAACCAGTCTTCGAAAAGGCTGGCAACAGTCCAAGTGATCACAGGGGTGATTCCGTGAGAGAGGCACATTGACCTGTGTGAAAGGGACAGACACTGACCAGGCACATTATGTTCATGGACACCCGAGTTAAACCTGTTATCATGTTTATGCTTAGTACTGAAATATAGAGTAATGATAGCAATCATGAGTGTAAAGAAACTTCAATATCTCTGAAGGCAGGGGGATGTGGTGATATGCCTGTAGACGGTGTTGTATAGAGTTGGTGGTGTGACCTCCAACCAGCAGGGGGTGGTACCGAACAACCATGCGGTGTGGAGACAGTGGTCATGTGACAACCCCTCCGTTATAAGTCAGGGCAGATCCGGGTCAGGCCGAGGAGTATTTCCAGGAGAGTGTAAAGAAACTCTGTGATAACTGGCTCTGTGTCTGATTGTTAACCCACCCTGAGTAACAGGGACCGGGGTCCGGGGTCCGGGGTTTGGACCATGGCCGCTTGGCGGGTTCCCGGCTGGACACACAACTGGGGGTAGTTTGGGGGTCAGAGGGTAGCGGGGGGTCAGGGGGTGGGGGGTGCAGGGGGTAGGGGTTAGGGGGGGAGGGGAGGTTGGATCATAACCCTGGTGGTGTCAAAGACAGAGACTGGCAGGCAGCGCTGCCAGGATGAAAGATGGCGGCGCCCATGCTGGGTGCCGAGGGCGGGGCCGGAAGCGGAAGTGCGGTGAAGGGGCGGAGCGGGGCTCAGGCCGCGGGCTGATGGCGGCGCCACGGGCGGCAGGAGCCGGGAGGCAGCGGCTGCGGGAGGCCGAGGCCCAGCCCCGGGGGGCCCAGCGCGGCGGCGGGGGGAGCGGCAGCCGCTGGGAGGTGAGCGGCGGCCGGAGCCGCCCCGCGGGGAGGGAGCCGGGCCCAGCGGAGCCCCGACAGCCCGACACGTGGAGCCGGCACCGGGGCCCGGGGGGGGGAGACCCGGGGTCTGGCTGAGGGGGGGGGGGGACGACCCGGGGTCTGGCTGAGGGGGGGGGGGGACGACCCGGGGTCTGGCTGAGGGGGGGGGGGGACGACCCGGGGTCTGGCTGAGGGGGGGGGGGGGGACGACCCGGGGTCTGGCTGAGGGGGGGGGGGACGACCCGGGGTCTGGCTGAGGGGGCTGGGGGACCCTGTGTCTGGGGGCGGGACCCGGGTTCTGGATCTGGGGGGGGAGGAGACCCAGGGTCTTGGGGGGTGGGGTGACACTGGGTCTGGGGGGGGACCGGGAGTCTGGGTGGGGGGGGGGGTCTGGGGGGGCGATCGGGGGTCAGGGAGGGGGAGAGACCAAGAGAGGGGCTGGGCGACCCGGGGTCTGGGGTGGGGGGGGGGTCAGGGGGGGAGTCTGGGTGAGGGGGGGAGAGACCGGAGTCTGGGTGAGGGGGGGAGGGGGGAAGAGACCCGGGGTCTGGGTGGGGGGGGGGGGGGGACCCCGGGGGTCTGGGTCTGGGGGGGGGCACCCGGGGTCTGGGTGACAGTGGGGGACCCTGGGGGTGGGGAGACCCGGGGGATGGGTGAGGGGGGGTGGGACCCGGGGACTGGGTGAGGGGGGGGGGGGGTCCGGTGTCTGGGTGAGGGGGGAGACCCGGGGTCTGGGTGGGGCCCGGGGTCTGGGGGGGGGGGGACCCCGGGTCTGGGGGGGGGGGGGGGGGGGGGACTGGGGGTTCAGGGAGGGGGGACCCTGGGTCCTGGGGGGGGGGGGGGCGACCGGTGTGTCTGTGGGACTGGGGGAGGGTCCGGTGTCTCTGGGTGTGTGTCTGGGGGGGGTGGGGGACCGGGGTCTGGGTGGGGGGGGTCTTGGGGCATTCTGGGGGGTGTGACCGCGGTCCGGGCTTGGGGGTAACGGGACACTGGCTTCATGTCTCTGGGTTTTGCCGCTTTGTGACACAGTCTCCCATCCTCACGGCTCTTCGTTCTTCATCTTTTCAGGGTGACTACCTGCCGGATTACCCCGTGTTTTCCAGCCTCACCCGATCCTCCCCATCGCTGAGCTGGACTCCGATCCAGGCCCTGGGGGGATTTTGGGAAGTTTTTCCAGTTGTATCGATCAGTCTATAATCTCTATCATTGAGGATACATCACAGACAGAGGTAGGTCCCGTCTGTACTCCAGCACCATCCAGATGTGCAGAATGAGGCCATCACCCAACACCACTCAACTTTTGAACACTACGGGATAATTCAGAATGTCCAACCCACCTAACCTGCACACATTTGGACTGTGGGAGGAAACCGGAGCACCCGGAGGAAACCCACGCAGTCACGGGGAGAACGTGCAGACTCCACACAGACAGAACCAAGCCGGAATCGAACCTGGGACCCTGCCCCCCCGCGCGCAGCTCACCCTGCCCCCCGCGCGCTCCCCCTGCCCCCCGCGCGCCTCCCCCTGCCCCCGCGCGCTCCCCCTGCCCCCGCGCGCTCCCCCTGCCCCCCGCGCGCTCCCCCTGCCCCCCGCGCGCTCCCCCTGCCCCCCGCGCGCTCCCCCCTGCCCCCCCGCGCGCTCCCCCTGCCCCCCGCGCGCTCCCCCCTGCCCCCCGCGCGCTCCCCCTGCCCCCCGCGCGCTCCCCCTGCCCCCCGCGCGCTCACCCCTGCCCCCCGCGCGCTCCTCCCCCTGCCCCCCGCGCTCTCCCCCTGCCCCCCGCGCTCTCCCCCTGCCCCCCGCGCTCTCCCCCTGCCCCCCGCGCTCTCCCCCTGCCCCCCGCGCTCTCCCCCTGCCCCCCCGCGCTCTCCCCCTGCCCCCCGCGCTCTCCCCCTGCCCCGCGCTCTCCCTGCCCCCGCGCTCTCCCCTGCCGCTCGCCCCCCGCGCTCTCCCCCTGCCCCCCGCGCGCTCCCCCCTGCCCCCCCGCGCGCTCCCCCTGCATCCCCCCGCGCGCTCCCCCTGCATCCCCCCGCGCGCTCCCCCCTGCATCCCCCCGCGCGTCCCCTGCATCCCCCGCGCGCTCCCCCTGCATCCCCCCGCGCGCTACCCCCTGCATCCCCCCGCGCGCTCCCCCTGCATCCCCCCGCGCGCTCCCCCTGCATCCCCCCGCGCGCTCCCCCTGCATCCCCCCCCCCGCGCGCTCCCCCTGCTTCCCCCCGCGCGCTCCCCCTGCATCCCCCCGCGCGCTACCCTGCATCCCCCCGCGCGCTCCCCCTGCATCCCCCCGCGCGCTCCCCCTGCATCCCCCCCGCGCGCTCCCCCTGCATCCCCCCCGCGCGCTCCCCCTGCATCCCCCCGCGCGCTCCCCCTGCATCCCCCCCGCGCGCTCCCCCTGCATCCCCCCCGCGCGCTCCCCCCTGCATCCCCCCGCGCGCTCCCCCTGCATCCCCCCCCGCGCCGCTCCCCCTGCATCCCCCCGCGCGCTCCCCCTGCATCCCCCCCGCGCGCTCCCCCTGCATCCCCCCGCGCGCTCCCCCTGCATCCCCCCGCGCGCTCCCCTGCATCCCCCCGCGCGCTCCCCCTGCATCCCCCCCGCGCGCTCCCCCCTGCATCCCCCCCGCGCGCTTCCCCCTGCATCCCCCCCCCGCGCGCTCCCC